>NW_027316056.1:41909389-42156889 GCF_026437365.1 Eucyclogobius newberryi
GCACAGAGAGGACGCAGTACCTCCCACCACCAGCAGGGGAGAAGTGACAAGTGAAACCTCCATTGGACGAAATATTAATTTATTAAAGAAACATGATCCACAGTAAGTCAGACACAATCATTAGATCTGATTATTGATGTGTGTTTATAGGACTGTTTTAGGAGTAACTGGAATTAAGTCAAAGTCAAATGCTTTTAATCTTTTACATTTGATCTGTAATGTTTGTCTTTCCCAGGATCCACCAGAAACATCCTCGGTCTGAACCTGGTCCCAGCTGTGAGTCCCTCAGGAGTCACATGTCTAAGAATGAACCAATGACCTTCAGGACAGAGCCGTGAGTCACATCTGTGTGTTATGGGATATAATAATGACATTATAGGTATTAAAGCACTGCTTGATATTATAAGATCTGGAAGTGAGCTGCAACTACCACATAATCACCTCCGAGACACTAAACATCTTTAGTAAATGTGAGTTAAGAGACGCTGCAGGTGAAGAGGACAGAAAAGAAGACTTTACACATATCAGTTTGAAACTTCTTTTGTAGTTTACTTCCATAAATGTAAAGAAATGTAAACGTTTTTTATAAGGCATTTTTGATTAAAAAGTGTCACATTTGAGACATTTTGATCTGGAAAAATGGTCAGAACCAAATGATTTGCTTCATTTTGTTTTTGTAAACATACAGAGGGAATTTTGGATTTCTGATTTACTGGATCTGTCTTAAAATGTGGTGTAAAATTCAAATTTACTTAAATTCTTGGAGTCAAAACTTAAAAAAAATCAAGCTTGGAATTAGATATCAACAAATCCTTGTGTACGATTCGTCAAAATCATGTTAAGTCCAAGTTTGTAAAGTTTGGTGTGTGTAGGTGCTACTTTAGGCTGATCTTTGTGTCTCTGTGGGAGAAAACATTTACAGAAAAGGTCTTTGAAGTTACAATGTTCCAGAGAAATCTATGAACTTGATTTAATGAAATAATAAAACATCTTTAGGTGCAGAGTGGGCAATGTTGTTACTGCTTTTCTGTTGAGAGAGAAAAATGACAAGTCTTTAGTGAATTTTTTTGTAGTGTTTGGTTGAATATTTCAGAATATTTCAAGGACATAGAGTCAGACAAGTGGAGTTCCATGATTGTTATTGTGTTGGTGGGTGTGGTCAATGTCCAGAGAGGGGAGGAGCCACTGTGCAGCAGCCTCACAGCAGGAGGATACAGGCTGTTGCTCAGTCTGGTGCTTCTGGTCTGTTTGGACCTGTACCTTCTCCCTGAGGGCAGCAGGTGGAGCAGGTGTGGAGCTGGTGGTGTGGCTCATGCAGGAGGTTGTGCTCTCTCTTCAGACAGCGGCTGGTGTAGATGGGACTGATCTCTGGGAGAGAAGTCCAAGCTGTTTTTACCTCACTTTGGAAAACCAAACTAAAAATCCATAGGTCAGATCAGAACTGATGGCACAGTTGTAGAAGTTCACCATCAGCGTTCTGGGGATGTTGGTGCTCCTCAGTTTCTCTGGCTGTTCTAGTGTTTACTTCAACTATTTCAGTTTAGAGAGAAAATGTGTGATTCATCTAAATTGTCTTCTAAATCAGTGTTTTTAGTCAATAATTATTTTTCCACTGTTTATTAAATCCAACAGACTCGAGCACAAACCAGAATCTTCTGCAGAATTCCCCAGCTGTGAGTCCTTCAGGAGTGACTGGTCTATGGAACTTCCATATAATTTGGCATCAGAGCTGTAAGTGTTTATTGGGGAAAAAAAGGAGAAAAAACAAAAACAAAAAACATTCATTTATTCATTTTCTACCGCTTTTTCCCTCTCGGGTTCGTGGGTGACTGGAGCCTATCCTAGTGACTTTGGGCCTTAGGCGGGGTACACCCTGGCCAACTCGTCGCATATATGTGTGTGTGTTTTTTTGAGACGTTAGTAGAAACAAAGAAGTACAAGTGCTGCCCGGTGGTGGAGTGGTTAAGGTGGCAGCACATATGCCAGGCTCCACGTACAGCCGGCCGCAGTGTCGAGAGTTTGAATCCCAGCTACGACAATTTACTGCATGTCTTCCCTACTCTCTCTTACCCATTCCATGCTGAGCTGTGCTGTCCAATAAAGCCTACAGGCCAAAAAATACTTTAAAAAAGAAGTACAAATAAGTACATGTCAGCAAAAAAATAAAATCAAATAAAAAAGTTTTTTTTATTCAAATTCGAAAAGGAGTGGGAAGAAGAAAACGTTTTGAATCCCACCCCTGTCTTAAACTAAAGTATCCAAAGACAAAACCATAAAATTAAATTCCAGTCTCAAATAGAACTGTTTCAAATAATCACGTTTAACACTAAATAAACATGAGTCATGCCATTATTATAAGTAATAGTTAGAAAATTGAAAAGACATACCAGCAATGGTAAGGAAACAATGAACAACAATGGTAATAATAAATGTTAAATCAGTGTCTTTGACAGAGTGGAGCAGCCGGGTCCAGAGGTCTCCAGTGGTCAGCACCATCAGACACAGCTGGACTCCATATTTAAGGTCTGTCAATCACTAAAGTTTGTAAATGTTCAGATGAATGAGTCTGACTGCATTAGTGTTGTTTATAATGTGTTCTGGAGCAGCTTCTGGAGAAGGACATCTTCACTTTTGTCCAGAAGGAGCTGAAGAAGCTCCACAAGGTTCTGAGTACGGATTACCCAGAATGCTTAGAGCCTCTGAAGGATGAGGATGAAGAGCAGAGGAGCAGCAGTGAGGCTGTTCTGAAGATCACACTGACCTTCCTGAGGAGGATGAAGCAGAAGGAGCTGGCTGAGCGTCTGTGGAGCAGTAGGACCATTTAACACATTTAACAAGGTGTTCACCTCATTTTATTTTCTCTGAGACTCAGGGTTGTGTCTGTTGTCTTCATTCAGGGACTTTTTCTGGAGTTTGTCAGCGTAAACTGAAGTGTGACCTGCAGCAGAAGTTTCAGTGTGTGTTTGAGGGCATCGCTAAAGCAGGAAGCCCCACCCTTCTGAAGCAGATCTACACAGAGCTGTACATCACAGAGGGAGGGTCTTCAGAGGTCAACCAGGAACATGAGGTCAGACACATGGAAACAGCCTCCAGGAAACCAGGCCCAGCAGAGACAGCCATCACATGTGAAGACATCTTTAAAGGCCCAGCTGACACAAAAGGACCAATCAGAACAGTGCTGACAAAGGGCGTGGCTGGCATCGGGAAAACAGTGCTCACTCAGAAGTTCAGTCTGGACTGGGCTGAAGGCAAAGCCAACCAGGACATACAGCTGCTGTTCCCGTTCACTTTCAGAGCACTCAATGTGCTGAAGGAGAGAAGCTTCAGCTTAATGACACTTGTTCATCACTTCTTTAGTCAAACACAAGCAGAACTCTGCAGCTTTGAAGACCTCCAGGTGCTCTTCATCTTTGATGGTCTGGACGAGTGCAGACTTTCTCTGGACTTCACCAAAACCAAGGCCCTGACTGACCCCTCAGAGTCCGTCTCAGTGGACGTGCTGCTGGTAAACCTCATCAGGGGGAGCCTGCTTCCCTCCGCTCGCCTCTGGATAACCACAAGACCCGCGGCGGCCAATCAGATCCCTGCTGAGTGCGTCTCCATGGTGACAGAGGTCAGAGGGTTCACTGACCCACAGAAGGAGCTGTACTTCAGGAAGAGGTTCAGAGACCAGGCCGACACAATCATCTCCCACATCAAGAAGTCCAGAAGCCTCCACATCATGTGCCACATGCCAGTCTTCTGCTGGATCACTGCCACAGTCCTGGAGCATGTGTTGAAAAGCAGAGAGAGAGAAGAGCTGCCCAAGACCCTGACTCAGATGTACATCCACTTCCTTGTGGTTCAGGCCAAAGTCAAGAACATCAAGTATGAAGGAGGATCTGAGACAGACCCACACTGGACTCCAGAGACCAGGAAGATGGTGAAGTCTCTGGGAAAACTGGCCTTTGAGCAGCTGCAGAAAGGAAACCTGATCTTCTACGAGAGTGACCTGAGCGAGTGTGGACTGGACACTGCAGCGGCCTCAGTGTACTCTGGAGTGTTCACAGAGGTCTTCAGAGAGGAGCCAGGCCTGTACCAGGACAAGGTCTACTGCTTCATCCATCTGAGTGTGCAGGAGTTTCTGGCTGCTCTTCACGTCCATCTGACCTTCATCAAAACTGGGATCAACCTGCTGTCAGAGAAAACACAGAAGTCAACAATACTTAGTGTGAAAAGAAAACTAAAGCATCTTCACCAGACGGCTGTGGACCAGGCCTTACAGAGTCCAAATGGACACCTGGACTTGCTCCTTCGCTTCCTATTGGGTCTTTCACTGTCGACCAATCAGGGCCTTCTACAAGGTCTAGTGGCACAGACAGGAAGTAGCTCCCAGACCAATCAGAATACAGCTGAGTACATCAAGACGAAGCTGAGTGAGGATGTGTCTGCAGAGAGGAGCATCAACCTGCTCCACTGTCTGAATGAACTGAATGAGCGTTCTCTGGTGGAGCAGATCCAACAGTACCTGAGTTCAGGACGTCTGTCTGAACGTGGACTGTCTCCTGCTCAGTGGTCAGCTGTGGCCTTCATCTTATTATCATCTGAAGAAGATCTGGACCAGTTTGAGCTGAAGAAATACTCTGCTTCAGAGGAGGCTCTCCTGAGGCTGCTGCCAGTGGTCAAAGCCTCCAACAAAGCTCTGTGAGTAACCTTTGTTTAACAGAGAATGGTTTGATTCAACTTGAACATGAATAATGTTTTTTCTCTCCAGACTGAGCAGCTGTGACCTGTCAGAGAGAAGCTGTGAAGCTCTGTCCTCAGTCCTCAGCTCCCAGTCCTCTAGTCTGAGAGTCCTGGACCTCAGTCACAACGACTTGAAGGACTCAGGGCTGAAGATGTTGTCTTCTGGACTGAAGAGTCCTCACTGTAAACTGGAACAGCTCAGGTCAGAAACACATACACTGGTTTGTACTATGTACTTATATTATTTTAATACTATTTACTATGTACTAATATATTCTGGATTACTGCTTCTAGACATTTTATAACCCATAATAACAAAAAATGGGTTAGGGTTGGTAATAATTATATATATATTTTTTAATGTTTAATGTTTCATTTGCGAGAATGAATACATATTGTATCTACATTTACAACTGTATTTGAAGATTTTAAAATCTTCTTTAAAACTAATGCATGAATTCTAAATATTTTCTCTGCATCATCTCGATTCTCTCTGAAATCATTCCTCTTTTCTCTCGAGCTGCAGGTTTAGAATCGTGTAGAAAAACAAAGTCATGTTTAATCGCAGGGCGTTCCACACGTGGAACTTTGGACTTTTTATTTCTTTATTCTGTTTTGTCCACATCTGATAAAAGGGACTCAAGCTGTTTGATATGCTGTTTTTCAAAATAAAGCACTTATTTTCAGTCAAATCAATCATTTCGGGAAGAATCAGGCTCAGTCTTTACAAAGTAAAAAATTACCTTTAAATAAAATGAAAAATTAATTGTACTTTTATATGGATTCCGCCTGGATATTTTTGCTTTATTACAAGTCCCTAAAACAATTTTTTAGTGAAAGTATCTTCAGCTTTTATGAGAGAGATGCTCATTTTAGAGTGAATCAGCCGATCCTCCAGAAACCAGCTTTACTCATTTATATACAAAGAAAATCTAGGCGGAATTAAAAATTAGAATTCCTCTGTCCAGAGCTTGTTTCTACTTATAATTAGAGTAAAACAGACATCAGAGTCTAAAACAAGAATGAGCTTTTTCCCGTGAGTGTTTGCGGGTGACTGAAGCCTGTCCCAGTGACTTTGGGCCTAAAAAAAATATATATATATATATATATATATATATATATATATATATATATATATATATATATATATATATATATATATATATATATATATATATATATATATATATATATATATATATATATATATATATATATATATATATATATATGTATATATATATATATGTATATATATATATATATATATATATATATATATATGTATATATATATATATGTATATATATATATATATATATATATATATATATATATATATATATATATATATATATATATATATATATATATATATATATATATATATATATATATATATATATATATGTATATACAGTGAGGACTGAGGAGTCCTCACTGTAAACTGGAACAACTCAGGTAAGAGGGTTTAATATTATTCACTTTTATTACATAACTTCTTGGCAGTTACATTGGAAAATAACAACATACATTGATATAAAGATAGATAACTTGTTATTTGTGTAATTTGGATTAAATGTTACTAATTCCTTGACTGATTAGAATAACATGTGTCCTCAGACTGTCAGGTTGTTTTGTCTCAGAGGAAGGCTGTTCTTCTCTGACCTCAGCTCTGAGGTCCAGCCCCTCCCGTCTGAGAGAACTGGACCTGAGCTACAACCATCCAGGAGACACAGGAGTAAAGCTCCTGTCTGCTCTACAGGAGGACCCCCACTGCACACTGGACACTCTCAAGTATGGACCTGTTCTCACCTAAGAATGCTTTTTACAGATTAATATCTGTATAATATAATAAGTGTGTTCACTATGGTATGGACCAGTTTAGTTCAGTTAGGTCTGTCTACTGGAGCAAATGTTGTTTTAACGTGAAATAAAAGACCACAGACCAGGAAATAACAGACAGGATTAACTAACAATATTTAACATGAAAATACCATTTTATTTACTTTACTACATACTCCTTGAAAGAGACCTTACGCCTGGGACTTTGGACTTTTTCTTTCCTTATTCCATTTTGTCCACATCTGATAAAAGGGACTCTAAAGCTGCTTGATGTGCTGTACTAGATGTGTCCCACTTATTTTCAGTCAAATCAATCATTCTGGGAAGAATCAGGGTCAGTTTGTTCTCCAAACTCAGAAATAAACAAATTTCCTAAAATAAAATTAAAAATGGTAATACTTTTATATACATTCCACCTGGGCATTTATTTTCTTTAAAAGTCCCTAAAACTAATTTATAATTAATTTACCATCTGCTTTTAAAAATAATGGTCAAAACTCAACAAAAACTCAAACTAGTGTCAGTCAGACATCCTCCAACTCCAGCTTTACTTATTCATATATTTAACAAAGAAAACCTTGGCAGAATTTAAAATCTGATTTCTTCTGTGCAGAGCTTGTTTCTACTTTTAATTAGAGTAAATCAGCTTCACAAAAGCTCCAGCCGATTGTTTGTGCTCCAAAGGTTCAGGAACAGCTTCAGTTTGAATAGATCAATACGAGCGTGATGTCAGAATATTAATGAGCACTACAAATGTCCCGTATGTCAGACCTAAACTCTCAGGCCCTCAGGCATTTTACATGGGAAAAAGGCAGAATAACGGCAAAACAACAAACAGCTAAATATATCTGCTTATCCTAGAATAAAAGTCGTTTGTTAAACAGTCTCATTATTGTTCTGTCAACATTCATTTTTGTTTCTAGGTTTTTTCAAACTTGGCTTTAGTGTAAGAGTTACATTTCAGTTTTGTATCAATTCTTGTGCCAAGCGACTTGGACTCAGTTTCAGTGACTGTGTTGTCCAGCTTCACGAGTGAGTGGCTGAGTGTGTCTGAACTCAAATCAAGAATTCATTATTTTGTCTTTCCTGTGTCTAAAACCAACATTTGTCACTTCACCAGTGATAAAAACAGTTTGGGCTCAGTCGTCCTCTTCAGTGCTGTTTAAAGACCAACAATGGCAGCATCATCAGCAGATTTAATAAGTGAGCAGTTTCTTCTGCAGCAGCTCTGTGTGGGCCGTTTGTGTGTCTCCCTCGTTTAGCAGAGAAAGGACTAGAACAATCCACTAATCCACTCGACCCACAAATATACATCTCCAACATTTCATATCTCACAAAAACATGACACACTTTTTATTTGCCATCTTTGTGCAAAAGTGATTTAAATCACTGTGGGTCACTTTGGGCCCCATGTGTCACTGGGTTACTGTGGGCCCCATTGGTAACTGTGGGCCCCTTTGGTCAATGTTGGCCCCTTTGGTCAATGTTGGCCCTGTGGTTCACCGTGGGTCCTGTGGGTCACTGCTGGCCCCGTGGGTCACTGTGGGCTCCGTGGCTCACTGTGGGTCCCAGTGGTCACTGAGGGCCCTGTTGGTCACTGTGGGTCCCGTGGGTTACTGTGGACCCCGTGGCTCACTGGTGGTCCCTGTGGTCACTGAGGGCCCCGTGGGTCACTGTGGGCCCCTTTAGTCACTGTGGGCCCCTTTAGTCACTGTTGGCCCCGTGGGTCACTGTGGGCCCCGTGGGTCAATGTCAGTCATCAGGTCATTGTGGGTCACTGTGGGTCCCGTGGGTGACTGTGGATCCCGTGAGTCACTATGGGACCCTTGCGTAACTGTGGGCCCTGTGGGTCACTGTGAGTCCCGTGGGTCACTATGGGACACTTGGGTCACTGGGCCCCATAGGTCACTGTGGGCCCCTTTAGTCACTGTTGGCCCCGTGGGTCAATGTGAGTCATCGGGTCATTGTGGGTCACTGTGGGTCCCGTGGGTGACTGTGGATCCCGTGAGTCACTATGGGACCCTTGCGTCACTGTGGGCCCTGTGGGTCATTGTGAGTCCCGTGGTTCACTATGGGCCACTTGGGTCACTGGGCCCCATAGGTCACTCTGGGCCCCTTTGGTCAATATTGGCCCCGTGGGTCACTGTGGGTCACGTGGGTCACTATGGGCCCCGTGGGTCATTGTTTGTCCCAGTGGGTCACTGTGGGCCCTAGGGTCTCTATGGTTTCCGTGAGTCACTGTGGGCCCGTGGGTCATTGTAAGTCACCGTGTCATTGTGGGTCCTGTGGGTCAATGTGAATACCGTTGGTCACTATGGGACCCTTGCTTGTGGGTCCTGTGGGTCACTCTGGGTCCTGGTGGTCACTTCTTGTCACTGTGGGTCCCTTGGGTCACTGTTAACCCCGTGGGTCTCTATGGGACCCTTGCGTCACTGTGGGCCCTGTGAGTCTCTTGGGTCACTGTGGGTCAGAGTGGGCCCCTTGGGTCACTGTGGGCCCCGTGGGTCACTGTGGGCCCCTTTGGTCACTGTGGGGCTCAGTGTGTCACTGTGGATCCCGTGTGTCACTGTGGGCCCCGTGAGTCACTGTGGGCCCCCGTGTGTCACTGTGGGTCCCGATGGGTCACGATGGGTCACTGGGCCTGCATGGGTCACTGTGGTCCGCATGGCTCACTGTGGGCCCCTTTGGTCATATTTGGCCCTGTGGGTCACTGTTGGCCCCGTGGGTCAGTGAGGGCCCCGTGGGTCAGTGAGGGCCGAGTGGTCTGGGCCATGTGGGTCACTGTGGGCCCTTTTGGTCAATATTGGCTCCATGGGTCACTGTGGGTCCCTTTGGTCACTTTGGGCCCCGTGGGTCACAGTTGGCCCCGTGGGTCAGTGAGGGCCCCGTGGGTCAGTGAGGGCCGAGGGGTCTGGGCCATGTGGGTCACTGTGGGCCCATTTGGTCAATATTGGCTCCATGGGTCACTGTGGGTCCCGTGCGTCATTCTAGGCCCAGTGTGTCACTGTGGGCCCTGTGGGTCACTGTGGGCCCATTTGGTCAATATTGGCCCCGTCGGTCACTTTGGGTCCCGTGGGTCATTCTGGGCCTGTGTGCCACTGTGGGTCCCGTGGGTCACGGTGGGTCACTGGGCCCGCAGGGGTCACTGTGGCCCGCATGGCCCACTTTGGGCCCCATTGGTCATATTTGGCCCCGTGGGTCACTGTGGGCCCCTTGGGTCAGTGAGGGCCCCTTGGGTCAGTGAGGGCCCCGTGGGTCAGTGAGGGCCGAGTGATCGGGGCCATTTGAGTCACTGTGGGCCCATTTGGTTAATATTTGCCCCATGGGTCACTGTGGGTCCCGTGGGTTACTGTGGGCCCCCGTGAGTCACTGTGGGCCCCCGTGAGTCACTGTGGGCCCCCGTGGGTAACTGTGGGCCCCCGTGAGTCACTGTGGGCCCCCGTGAGTCACTGTGGGCCCCGTTGGTCACTGTAGGCCCAGTGACTCAAAGTGGGTCACTGGGCCGTGTGGTTCCCTTTGGTCAATGTTGGCCCCGTGGGTCACTGTGGGCCCCTGTAAGTCACTTTGGGCCCCCGTGTGTCACTGTGGGTCCCGTGGGTCACGGTGGGTCACTGTGGCCCGCATGGCTCACTTTGGTAACCTGTGGTCATATTTGGCCCCGTGGGTCACTGTGGGCCACTTGGGTCAGTGAGGGCCCCGTGGTCAGTGAGGGCCGAGTGATCTGGGCCATATGAGTCACTGTGGGCCCATTTGGGTACTATTGGCCCCATGGGTCACTGTGGGTCCCGTGGGTTACTGTGGGCCCCGTGGGTCACTGTGGTTGCCTTTGGTCACTGTGGGTCCCGTGCGTCACTTTGTGCCCTGTGTGTCACTGTTGGCCCCCGTGTGTCACTGTTGGCCCCGTGGGTCATGGTGGGTCGCTGGGCCCTGTGGGTTACTGTGGGCCCCGTTGGTCACTGTAGGCCCAGTGGGTCAAGGCGGGTCACTGGGCCCTGTGGGTCACTGTGGTTCTCTTTGGTCAATGTTGGCCCCGTGGGTCAATGTGGGTCCTGTGGGTCACTGTGGGCCCCGTGGGTCAGTGAAGGCCCAGTGGTCTGGGCCATGTGGGTCACTGTGGGCCCATTTGGTCAATATTGGCCCCGTGGGTCACTGTGGGTCCCGTGGGTCATTCTGGGCCCTGTGTGTCACTGTGGGCCCCCGTGAGTCACTGTGCGCCCCTGTGTGTCACTGTGGGTCCCTTGGGTCACGGTGGGTCACTGTGACCCACATGGCTCACTTTGGGCCCCTTTGGTCATATATTTGGCCCCTCGGGTCACTGTGGGTCCATTGTGTCTGGTAGGGCCCCTTGGGTCACTGTAGGTCCTGTGGGTCACTGTGGGCCTCGTGGGTCAGTAAGGGCCCAGTGGTCTGGGCCATGTGGATCACTGTTGGCCCATTTGGTCAATATTGGCCCTGTGGGTCCCTGTGGGTCCCGTTGATTACTGTGGGCCCCGTGAGTCCCTTGGGTTAATGTAGGTCCCGTGGGTTCCCTTTGGTCAATGTTGGCCCCGTGGGTCACTGCAGTTCCCTTTGGTCAATATTGGCCCCTGGGGTCACCGTGGGTCACTGTTGGCCCCGTTGGTCATTGTGGGTCCCTCTGGGCCCTGTGTGTCACTGTGGACGCAGGTTTGTTACAGTGGGCCCCGTGGGTCAAGGTGGGTCACTATACCCTATGGGTCACTGTGGGCCCCTTTGGTCAATGTTGGCCTCGTGGGTCCCGTTGGTCACTGTGGGCCCTGTGAATCCCTTTGGTCACTGTGGGTCCCTCGGATCACTGTGGGCCCCGTGGGTCACTATGGGAACCCTTGCGTCACTGTAGGCCCCGTGGGTCACTGTGGGTCCCATGGGTCACTGTGGGCCCCGTGGGTCACTGTTGGTCCCGTTTGTCACTCTGGGCTCTGTGAGTCTCTTGGGTCACTGTGGGCCCCGTGGGTCACTATGGGAACCCTTGCGTCACAGTAGGTCCCGTGGGTCACTGTGGGTCCCATGGGTCACTGTGGGCCCCGTGGGTCTCTGTTGGTCCCGTTTGTCACTCTGGGCTCTGTGAGTCTCTTGGGTCACTGTGGGTCCCGTGCGTCACTATGGGCCCCGTGGTTCAGAGTGGGCCCCTTGGGTCACTGTGGGACCCGTGGTTCACTGTGGTCCCCGTGGGTCACGGTGGGCCCCGTGGGTCACGGTGGGACACTGTGGCCCGCATGGGTCACTGTGGGACCCATTTGGTCAATATTGGACCCGTGGGTCACTCTGGGCCCTGTGTGTCACTATTGGCCCCTATGAGTCACTGTGGGCCCCCGTGTGTCACTGTGGGTCCCGTGGGTCAAATTTGGCCCCGTGAGTCACTTTGGGTCCCGTGGGTCAGTGAGGGCCCAGTGGTCTGGGCCATTTGGGTCACTGTAGGCCCATTTGGTCAATATTGGCCCCGTGGGTCACTGTGGGTCCCGTGGGTCACTCTGGGCCCTGTGTGTCACAGTGGGCCCCCTTGAGTCACTGTGGGCCCCTTGTGTCACTGTTGGTCCCGTGGGTCATGGTGTGTCACTTAGCCCTTAGGGTCACTGTGGGCCCCGTGGGTTACTGTGGGCCCAGTGAGTCCCTTGGGTCACTGTGGGTCCAGTGGGTTCCCTTTGGTCAATGTTGGCCCTGTGGGTCACTGTGGTTCCCTTTGGTCAATGTTGGCCCCTGGGGTTACTGTGGGTCCCGTGGGTCAATGTGTGCCCTTTGGTTCACTGTGGGTCCCGTGGGTCCCTGGGCCCCATGGGTCACTGTGGGCCCCGTGGGTCAAGGTGGGTCACTGTGCCCTATGGGTCACTGTGGTTCCCTTTGGTTCATGTTGGCCCAGTGGTCTGCGCCATGTGGGTCACTGTAGGCCCCTTTAGTCGATGTTGGCCTCGTGGGTCACTTTGGGTCCCGTGGGTTACTGTGGGCCCCGTGGGTCACTGTGGGTCCCTTTGGTCAATGTAGGCCCCGTTGGTCAATGTTGGCCCCAAGGGTCACTGTGGGTCACTGTGGGGCACGTTGGTCACTGTGGGTCCCGTGGGTCACTTTAGGTCCCGTGGGCCAATATGGGCCCCTTGGCCCATTGGGTCAATGTGGGCCCTGTGGATAACTGTGGGTCACTGGGTAACTGCGGGCCTTGTGGGTAACTGTGGGCCCCGTGGGTCAATCTGGGCCCAGTGGGTCCCTGTGGGCCCAAACGGGTCACTGTTGGTCATTGTTGGCCCCATGGGTCACTCTGGGGCCTGTGGCTCACTGCGTCACTGTGTGGCCTCTGGGTCACTGTGGGCACCGTAAGTCACTCTGGGCCCCGTAGGTCACTGTGGGTCCCGTGGGTCACTGGGTCATCGTGTGCCCCTGTCGGTATATTTGGGTCACTGTGGGTCCCGTGTGTCACTGGGCCCTATCGGTCACTGTGGGCCCCTTTGGTCACTTTGGGCCCCTTTGGTCACTCTGGGCCCCCTGGGTCACTGGGCCCTATCGGTCACTGTGGGCCCCTTTGGTCACTGTGGGACCCTTTGGTCAATTTGGGCCCCATGGGACACTTTGGGTACCTTGGGTTACTTAGGGCCCTCTGGGCCACTGCGGGTCCCGTGGGTCACTATGTCATGTGGGCCCAGTGGGTCACTGTAGGTCCCGTGGCTCACTGTGGGCCCCGTGGGTCACTGGGCCCTATCGGTCACTGTGGGCCCCTTTGGTCACTGTGGGCCCCTTTGGTCACTGTGGTCCCCTTTGGTCAATTTGGGCCCCATGGGTCACTCTGGGCCCCCTCGGTCACTGGGCCCTATCGGTCACTGTGGGTCCCGTGGGTCACTGTGAGTCCCTTGGGTCACTGTGGCTCCCATGGGTCACTCTCAGCCCCTTGGTCACTGGGTCATTGTGTGCCCGTGTCGGTAACTTTGGGTCACTGTGGGTCCTGTGGGTCCTTGTGGGTCACTGCTGGTCACTGTGGGTCCCTTGAGTCACTGGGCCCTATCGGTCACTGTGGGCCCCTTTGGTCACTGTGGGCCCCTTTGGTCACTGTGGGCCCCTTTGGTCACTGTGGGCCCCTTTTGTCACTGTGGGTCCCTTTGGTCATTGTGGGTCCCTTTGGTCATTGATGGCCCCCTGGGTCACTGGGCCCTATCGGTCACTGTGGGCCCCTTTGGTCACTGTGGGCCCCTTTTGTCACTCTGGGCCCCCTGGGTCCCAGGGCCTTATTGGTCACTGTGGGCCCCTTTGGTCACTGTGGGCTCCTTTGGTCACTGTTGGCCCCTTTCGTCACTCTGGGCCCCCTGGGTCACTGGGCCCTATCGGTCACTGTGGGCCCCTTTGGTCACTGTGGGCATCTTTGGTCACTTAGGGCCCCGTGGGTCACTTTGGGCCCCATGGGACACTTTGGGTACCTTGGGTTACTTAGGGCCCTCTGGGCCACTGCGGGTCCCGTGGGTCACTATGTCATGTGGGCCCAGTGGGTCACTGTAGGTCCCGTGGCTCACTGTGGGCCCCGTGGGTCACTGGGCCGTATCGGTCACTGTGGGCCCCTTTGGTCACTGTGGGCCCCTTTGGTCACTGTGGTCCCCTTTGGTCAATTTGGGCCCCATGGGTCACTCTGGGCCCCCTCGGTCACTGGGCCCTATCGGTCACTGTGGGTCCCGTGGGTCACCGTGAGTCCCGTAGGTCACTGTGGGTCCCATGGGTCACTCTGAGCCCCTTGGGTCATTGGGTCATCGTGTGCCCTGTGACTCACCGTCGGTTACTGTGGGCCCCGTGAGTCACTGTGGTTGCCTTTGGTCACTGTGGGTCCCGTGGGTCACTCTGGGCCCCTTTGGTCACTCTGGGCCCCCTGGGTCACTGGGCCCTATCGGTCACTGTGGGCCCCTTTGGTCACTGTGGGCCCCTTTGGTCACTGTGGGCCCCTTTGGTCACTCTGGGCCCCCCGGGTCACTGGGCCCTATCGGTCACTGTGGGTCCCGTGGGTCACTGTGAGTCCCGTAGGTCACTGTGGGTCCCGTGGGTCACTATGGGAACCCTTGCGTCACAGTAGGTCCCGTGGGTCACTTTGGGTCCCATGGGTCACTGTGGGCCCCGTGGGTCACTGTTGGTCCCGTTTGTCACTCTGGGCTCTGTGAGTCTCTTGGGTCACTGTGGGTCCCGTGTGTCACTGTGGGTCCCGTGGGTCAAATTTGGCCCCGTGAGTCACTTTGGGCCCCGTGGGTCAGTGAGGGCCCAGTGGTCTGGGCCATTTGGGTCACTGTGGGTCCCGTGGGTAACTCTGGATCCTGTGTGTCACAGTGGGCCCCCTTGAGTCACTGTAGGCCCCGTGTGTCACTGTTGGTCCCGTGGGTCATGGTGGGTCACTTAGCCCTTAGGGTCACTGTGGGCCCCGTTGGTCACTGTAGGCCCAGTGGGTCAAGGTGGGTCACTGGGCCCTTTGGGTCACTGTTGTTCACTTTGGTCAATGTTGGCCCTGTGGGTCAATGTGGGTCCTTTTGGGTCACTATACGTCCTTTGGGTCACTGTGGGCCCCGTTGGTCACTGTGGGGCCCAGTGTGTCACTGTGGGTCCAGTGGGTCACTCTGGGCCCTGTTTGTCACTGTGGGCCCCCGTTTGTCACTCTGGGCCCCGTGGGTCATGGTGGGTCACTGGGCCCTGTGGGTCACTGTGGGCCCCGTGGGTCGATATGGGCCCAGTGGTCTGGGCCATGTGGGTCACTGTGACCCCATTTAGTTAATATTGGCCCCTTGGGTCACTGTGGGTCCCGTGGGTCATTCTGGGCCCTGTGTGTCACTGTGGGCCCTGTCTGTCACTGTGGGCCCCAGTGAGTCACTGTGGGCCCCCGTGTATCACGGTGGGTACCTGGGCCCGCATGGGTCACTGTGGCCCGCATGGCTCACTTTGGGCCCCTTGGGTCAGTGAGGGCTGAGTGATCTGGGCCATGTGAGTCACTGTGGGCCCATTTGGTTAATATTGGCCCCATGGGTCACTGTGGGTCCCGTGGGTTACTGTGGGCCCCCGTGGGTCACTGTGGTTGCCTTTGGTCACTGTGGGTCCCGTGGGTCACTCTGGGCCCTGTGTGTCACTGTGGGCCCCTGTGTGTCACTGTGATCCCCGTGGGTCATGGTGGGACACTGGGCCCTGTGGGTCACTGTGGGCCCCGCTGGTCACTGTAGGCCCAGTGGGTCAAGGTGGGTCACTTTGCCCTATGGGTCACTGTTGTTCCCTTTGGTCAATATTGGCCGTGTGGGTCAATCTGGGCCCTTGGGTCAAAGTAGGTTCTGTGGGTCACTGTGGGCCCCATTGGTCAATGAGGGCCCAGTGGTCTGGGCCATTTGGGTCACTGTGGATCCCTTGGGTCACTGTGGGTCCTGTGGGTCACTCTGGGTCCCGTTGGTCACTTCTGGTCACTGTGGGTCCCTTGGGTAACTGTGGGCCCCGTGGGTCCCATGGGTCACTGTGGGCCCCGTGGGTCACTGTTGGTCCCGTTTGTCACTGTGGAACCTGTGAGTCTCTTGGGTCACTGTGGGTCCCGTGGTTTACTGTGAGTCCCGTGGGTCACTGTGTGCACCGTGGTTCAGAGTGGGCCCCTTGGGTAACTGTGGGACCCGTGGGTCACTGTGGACCCCGTGGGTCACTGTGGACTCCGTGGGTCACTGTGGGCCCCGTTGGTCACTGTGGGCCCCGTGGGTCAAAGTAGGTCCCGTGGGTCACTGTGGGCGTCACTGGGTCAGTGAGGGCCCAGTGATCTGGGCCATGTGGGTCACTGTGGGCCCCTTTGGTCAATGTTGGCCTTGTGGGTCCTGTGGGTTAATGTGGGCCCCGTGGGTCACTGTGGATCCCGTTGGTCACTCTGGGTCCCATGGGTCACTCTAGGTCCCGTTGGTCACTTCTGGTCACTGTGGGTCCCTTGGGTCACTGTGGGCCCCATGGGTCACTATGGAACCCTTGCGTCAGTGTGGGCCCCATGGGTCACTGTGGGTCCCATGGGTCACTGTGGGCCCCGTGGGTCACTGTTGGTCCCGTTTGTCACTGTGGGCCCTGTGAGGCTCTTGGGTCACTGTGGGTCCCGTGGGTCCCGTGGGTCACTGTGGGTCACGTGGATCAATGTTGGCCCCGTGGTTCAGAGTGGGCCCCTTAGGTCACTGTGGGCCCGTTGGGTCACTGTGGGCCTCTTGGGTCACTGTGGGCCCCGTTGGTCAATGTGGCCCCTTTGGTCACTGTGGGGCCCAGTGTGTCACGGTGGGTCACTGTGGGTCCTTTGAGTCACTGGGCCCTATCGGTCACTGTGGGCTCCTTTGGTCACTTTGGGCCCCTTTGGTCACTCTGGGCCCGCTGGGTCACTGGGCCCTATCGGTCACTGTGGGCCCCTTTGGTCACTGTGGGCCCCTTTGGTCACTCTGGGCCCCCTGGGTCACTGGGCCCTATCGGTGACTGTGGGCCCCGTGGTTCAGAGTGGGCCCCTTGGGTTACTGTGGGCCCCGTGGGTCACTGTGGGTCCCATGGGTCACTGTGGGCCCCGTGGGTCACGGTGGGTCACTGTGGCCCGCATGGGTCACTGTGGGCCCCTTTGGTCAAATTTTTCCCCGTTGGTTACTGTGGGCCCCGTGGGACACTGTGGGTCCCATGGGTCACTCTGGCCCGCATGGGTCACTGTGGGCCCCTTTGGTCAAATTTTGCCCCGTTGGTCACTGTGGGCCCTGTGGGTTAGTGAGGGCCCATAGGTCTGGGCCATGTTGGTCAATGTGGACCCATTTGGTCAATATTGGCCCCGTGGATCACTGTGGGTCCCGTGGGTTACTGTGGGCCCAGTGAGTCCCTTGGGTCACTGTGGGTCCAGTGGGTTCCCTTTGGTCAATGTTGGCCCTGTGGGTCACTGTGGTTCCCTTTGGTCAATGTTGGCCCCTGGGGTTACTGTGGGACCCGTGGGTCAATATTTGCCCTGTGGTTCACTGTGGGTCCCGTGGGTCCCTGGGCCCCATGGGTCACTGTGGGCCCCGTGGGTCAAGGTGGGTCACTGTGCCCTATGGGTCACTGTGGTTCCCTTTGGTTAATGTTGGCCCAGTGGTCTGCGCTTTGTGGGTCACTGTAGGCCCCTTTGGTCAATGTTGGCCTCGTGGGTCACTGTGGGCCCCGTGGGTCACTGTGGGTCCCTTTGGTCAATGTAGGCCCCGTGGGTCACTGTGGGTCACTATGGGCCCTGTGAGTCAAAGTGGGTCACTGGGCCCTGCTGGTCACTGTGTTTCCCTTTGGTCAATGTAGGCCCCGTTGGTCAATGTTGGCCCCAAGGGTCACTGTGGGTCACTGTGGGGCACGTTGGTCACTGTGGGTCCCATGGGTCACTTTAGGTCCCGTGGGTTAAAGGGTCATGTGGGCCCCGTGGGTCACTCTTGGCCCAGTGGGTCCCTGTGGGCCCAAACGGGTCACTGTTGGTCATTGTGGGCCCCATGGGTCACTCTGGGGCCTGTGGCTCACTGCGTCACTGTGTGGCCTCTGGGTCACTGTGGGCACCGTAAGTCACTCTGGGCCCCGTAGGTCACTGTGGGTCCCGTGGGTCACTGGGTCATCGTGTGCCCCTGTCGGTATATTTGGGTCACTCTGGGTCCCGTGTGTCCCGTGGGTCCTTGTGGGTCACTGCTGGTCACTGTGGGTCCTTTGAGTCACTGGGCCCTATCGGTCACTGTGGGCTCCTTTGGTCACTTTGGGCCCCTTTGGTCACTCTGGGCCCGCTGGGTCACTGGGCCCTATCGGTCACTGTGGGCCCCTTTGGTCACTGTGGGCCCCTTTGGTCACTCTGGGCCCCCTGGGTCACTGGGCCCTATCGGTCACTGTGGGCCCCTTTGGTCACTGTGGGCCCCTTTGGTCACTGTGGGCCCCTTTGGTCACTGTGGGCCCCTTTGGTCACTTTGGGCCCCCTGGGTCACAGGGCCTTATCGGTCACTGTGGGCCCCTTTGGTCACTGTGGGCTCCTTTGGTCACTGTTGGCCCCTTTCGTTACTCTGGGCCCCCTGGGTCACCGGGCCCTATCGGTCACTGTGGGCCCCTTTGGCCACTGTGGGCACCTTTGGTCACTTAGGGCCCCGTGGGTCACTTTGGGCCCCATGGGACACTTTGGGTACCTTGGGTTACTTAGGGCCCTCTGGGCCACTGTGGGCCCCGTGGGTCACTGTGGGTCCAGTGGATCATTGCGGGTCCCGTGGGTCACTATGTCATGTGGGCCCAGTGGGTCACTGTAGGTCCCGTGGCTCACTGTGGGCCCCGTGGGTCACTGGGCCCTATCGGTCACTGTGGGCCCCTTTGGTCACTGTGGGCCCCTTTGGTCACTGTGGTTGCCTTTGGTCACTGTGGGTCCCGTGGGTCACTCTGGGCACCTTTGGTCACTCTGGGCCCCCTGGGTCACTGGGCCCTATCGGTCACTGTGGGTCCCGTGGATCACTGTGAGTCCCGTAGGTCACTGTGGGTCCCATGGGTCACTCTGAGCCCCTTGGGTCACTGGGTCATCGTGTGCCCTGTGACTCACCGTGGGTCACTCTGGGCCCCGTGGGTCACTGTGGGCTCCTTTGGTCACTGTTGGCCCCTTTCGTTACTCTGGGCCCCCTGGGTCACCGGGCCCTATCGGTCACTGTGGGCCCCTTTGGTCACTGTGGTTGCCTTTGGTCACTGTGGGCCCCCTGGGTCACTGTGGGCCCCTTTGGTCACTGTGGGCCCCTTTGGTCACTGTAATAAAAAGAGACTAAATATGTATTTGTTTTTTCCTCTGATAAAAGTGAGTTTCAGATGATTTGCCTCTTTGTTTGAAACAGGACATTTGTCAGACTAAAACATCAAAGTCACACTTACAGATCTAAATGATGTCTCCACATTGAAGGGCGTGTACCACAGGTTGAGAACCTCTGTCAGCTTCTACAGAACAAACCTTTCATCTCACATGAAGTGAAAATCCTCTGTGAAAAACACTGATGTGTGTGTTTCTTTCAGACTGAGGCCCAAAGGAGAACGATGGATGAATCCCATCTGGAGATGTAAGTCTGACTTAAGTCATTTCACACTGGTTAGTTTTAGGATGTTATTTCTGACACAAACAGCACTTTAATACTACACATGATTCTTATGATTGAACAGACTTTACTGTTGTTTTCTCATTGGCTCTCTCTCTTCTGTGGGCGTGGCCTCAGACTGTGTCCATCACTGAACACAGAGTTATTAAGACACTGACACAGACACAGCTGTTTGACTCAGCACAGGACTGTCTACACACAAGCACAAGTGACTGTGGATTCATATAGAGACATTTGGAAGGAGAAAGTGTGTGTCATGAAGCACTGAGGAGTGAAGCAATGTGTGTAGTGACCTCACACTGAGCTTTACTTTGTCCACTGCACCAACAAACTACTGACAATTCAACTCTTACTCTCGACATGTCATGAAACACACTGGATTGGTGCAACTAATAAATATAGAAATGAGAATCATAATTAAATCCTGTACATTTGAAGAGTAAATAGAGTCAAATCCTGATAAAGTGTGTGTCCACATGTTGAGACGCACAGGGGACTAACTGCTGCTGTGTTGTGTCTTCTCTCCATCAGATTTCTGTGATCTCACTCTGGATCCAAACACAGCTCACAGAAAACTCAAACTGTCTGACAACAACAAGAAGGTGACACATGTGAGAGAGAAGCAGCTGTATCCACATCATCAGGACAGATTTGATGACTGGGAACAGCTTCTGTGTGACACTGGTCTGACTGGTCGCTGTTACTGGGAGGTCCAGTGGAGTGGAAGTGTTTATATATCAGTGTCTTACAGAGGAATCAGAAGGAAAGGAAACAGTAATGACAGTTGGTTTGGATGGAATGATCAGTCCTGGAGTCTGTTCTGTTCTAAAAATGGTTTCTCTGTTCATCATAATAAAGAACACACCTTCCTCCCTCAGTCCTTGTCCTCCTCTTGTGGGACAGTAGCAGTGTTTGTGGACTGTCCTGCTGGCTCTCTGTCCTTCTACACAGTCTCCTCTGAGCGACTGACCCTCCTCCACACCTTCAACACCACATTCACTCACTCTCTGGTCCCTGGGTTTGGGGTCTGCTCTTGTGACTCCTCAGTGTCTCTGTGCGCTCCGACAGACTCGCTCTAATGTGTGTGAAATAAAACAAATCTGTACAAACTTCAGACACTTATTTGAGAAGAAAACAAACTTCAGACATCGGCCTCACACAAGTGTCTGTTTTGAACAAATCACTGTTTGAATCAAATATGATCTTTACAAAATAATAAAGCACAATATTCAGTGAGTGAAGAGTTTTTTTTGTTCACATCTGATACAAACATTGAAAACACATTTGTATTGATCCTATTATTCATTTCCTCATGTTTGTTTTTAGACTCTTTTATGTCATTTGTTCATTATTACCCACATTAGCAAAGTATTTGTTGAATTCATTTGCTGTGTCTTTTGAGTTTCTGATCACTATGAGATCCTTCTAAAATAACTTTGAATATCTTGTTTGTTTGATGTTTTTATTAAATGATTTATCACTTTCCATGTCTTTTGCATATTGTGTCTCTGTTGTTCAAGTCACTTATGATAATATTCATTCTCACTGTTTCTAATTATACTTATTAGTTGAGTTTTGTGTTTTTTACATCTATTTTCTGCCTCTTTTGTTCTCTGCGTTACAAGTTCTTTATATAGTACTTTTTCTTCTTTTCACATGTGTTTTCTATTCCTTTGGTTTTCCATGGCTTTGTTTTATAAATCTCCTTTATCTTGATTTGTTGCAGGACAGTTGTTATGATGCAGCTCAATAAATCTGTGCAGGAAAGCATCATGTGCCACATCCACGTCTGTAGTTGAGTCACTTTCACTCCATCTTTGAGCACAAAGATCCTTCTGGAATGTTTCCATGTTTTCTGCCTTCTAAGTTTAGAGTGAGTCTGTGTCTGATTTCTCTTCCTAAAGACATTTTGAAACACTGTAAATACGGGCAGGTGGTCACTTCTATCACAAATGAACAGAGCCCTCCAAATGTTTCCTTCTGTTCTGTCAGTAAAAGTATGATCTATCAGTGTTGGCGTTTGCCTTGTTATCGGGCTTCTCTTATTGACATGGAATTGATCAAATCTGAGCTTGTTTTCAGTTGAAGTGGATTTACCAAGTCTAGATTAAAGTCTCCACCTGCTATTTGGACTTTGTCTGTGCCCGTCTTATTCAACATTTCTTCCATTTTCTCTTTAAAGGTGGTCACATTTGTTCCCGGTGGTCGACACACACAACTAAGCATTACATGTTTTAAACTTCACTTTCCACCGTGACACTTTCCAAAACATGATCAATAATGTGTGACGTCTGTTTTGCAGTCGTACTTCTTAATGTTTGATCCGTACACGAGGCCACTATTGTTCCTATTTGTTGTCTAAAAGTCAGAACTTGGAGATTGACTTGTGCCACTTTGTGCTTCTGAAGCCACGTCTGTGATACGGCGTCACATTCAGTTTGTTCAAAGACTTCAGAACATGTTTTATAGAGGAGAGTTTTTCCAGAGGCTTCTGCTGTTAAAGTGTGTGACTGACAAAGGCCCTTGAGGATCGACTCTGGTGTTCAATGGTTCCTCCCAGTAATATTCACATTTCATTTACAGATTGTTCTAGCAGTTTGTTTCAGGCTCAATGTCATTCTCAGTATCAGACGTCCTGTGTTCAGTCTGTGAAGAGACATGGACATTAGTCCCATTTATCATTTGATGCATGTTGTTTTCTTCTGTCTTTAGTCCATTGTCCTCAGTGTCTCTGTCCTCTGTGTCTCTGCCCTCTGTGTCTCTGTCCTCAGTGTCTCTGTCCTCAGTGTCTCTGTCCTCAGTGTCTCTGTTCTGTTGTGTGTTCACAAGTTTCACTTTTATTTATTAAATGAACTCAACAAATCTAAGATAAGTTTCTGTATTCCTCAAGAGGAGCTTCATAATGAACTCAACAAAATGCCATTTTACAAAACTCATAAAGAGTCAGATCAGGTTCATTTTTATCTTCTGATATATTTATAAACTAGTTTATTATGAACAAGGTCAAGATGGGAAAAAAGTCAAAACTCATTTTCTAAAAAACAGTTTGAACTTTGAGTTTTAATGGTGTTGTTTATTTGAGCTCATTCATTGGTCACTGCAGCTCAGCCTCAGTCCTGCTCTCAGTGACCAAAACTCTCACTGGTTTAGTTCACTTTGTGTTTGGGTCCACAATCTGGGACTGAAGAGCTGTGGATGTTCCAAAACCACACTATATATTTAAACACGACAACGTCCTCAACGTGACAGAAAAGCAAATACATCAACACGTTTGTGGACTGTCCTACTTAGTGTTGGAATATCTCACCACACAGAGTTTAATCGCTCTGCTTACAGTTCAAGGTAATAGTGTTATACATGTATGACAAAAATACTGGTCTGATTCCTGCAGCTTTCTATCCATGTATCAGTCAAAGACACCTGATGCTCTTAGCTTTAATTACCTCAAAAAAGGACTTTTCCACCAATTATACTTTAGCACTGACTTATTGATTAATCTATGAAGTTGTTGGATTATGTATCATATTCTGAAAACCATGTCATCCAACATGCACTCTGGGGTGGTGAGCATCTTAAGACTATATTTGTGATCTTGTGAAACACTTTAGATGTAACAAATCGCGATTATAAGTTTATTGCTCATAACGCAGCTGGCTTTGATAACCACTTACTGTTGGAATATTTCACCACACAGAGTTGAATTCCTCTGCTTACAGTTAAAGGTAGTATTTTTGTACATGTAAAACAAAACAAAATTCAAACAATGCTGGTCTGATTGTTATACCTCAGGCTGGCGGCGAGACGAGAGCTCTTAGCGAGCACCGCGCACAACATGTCTGAATGAAGCATAATAAGCTTAACATTTACGCCCGGGAGTGTTAGCTGCAGGTGAGGGCGGTGAGGTGGCGTCCATGCCCCATTTACTAAGAGGCGGACTCCGGACCGGAGACGAGCTCCGTCTCGTCCAGAACCTCTGACGTGAAACTTTGGAGTGAACAGTGTGCGGCCCTGAGCAGCCTCAGTTAGAGATGAGCAGGTTTGAAGCTCTCTCTCCCTCTCCAAACACATGCAGCCCGTGCATCATCATGTGTGAGATCAATCGTGACTCGTGAGGTCTGTTTTACTTTGACTTCTTAACGTGCAATGAGAGGAACGTTAAGGTTTATGCATGTTAGGTCCATCAGCCAATCACATCGCAGCATTGTTTCATGCAGGAGTCCAGTGTGTGACGTTCTGATCAGAACAAACATTTACATTCTAATTCACTTTTAATAGAGCAATAAAACATTTCAATTTATTTAAAAAGCACCATTAGACTATATGTTATAAATTATAATAAATTGATAGTGTAAAATAACCAGACATATTATAATTAGGTCTGTTATACAATAATATTATATATTTTTATATCAAAGTGGCGAAGTTGCAGAAACGCAGTCTCTTCACTACAGCTGGGTTTGGACCTTCACTTCTCGTTCTGTTCATTCTCTGGGAATTACATTTTTGTACTGTGCAGTTTTATGAGCGTTATCAAGCAATGCTTATGCCATTTGTTTAATTTAATATAACTTGTTTTGTCACTTTGGCAAGAAGGAACAGTTGGGAGCAGTAAAAGATAAATTAGTAATGAAAACTATTACTTTTACATTTTCAGTTAAATAGAGAATGTACATTTTAACTTATATCAATTATGTCTTATTTGTAGTTCTGCTGATGTTTGGTCAGTTTGTACTAGACCTTCCTTGTGTCATGTTATGATGAGTGAACGCTATTGCAGTCCATTCCACCATGTTAAGTGGTGATTGCTTTAATTGTCTAATAAGAACATTAGTTATTAATGTTAATTAGTATTAACAAATACACTGTGGCCCTCCAGTGGTTCATAGTTCTGTATGATATTTAACTTGGTATTCAACAAATAGATGTTCAACAAATGTATGTTTTAGGTACATTTATTTTGTTATGAAAACAATTTGACCATAATTATATTTCATAGCCAGTATTGTATTGAGTATTTAAGTACACTAATGTATTACTAACTGGCTTTAGTCATTTTAGTCATCTGGCACAGTTTCATCTCATCATTTTATAGCATTAAAACCTCAACATTTTACTCTTACTCTAGTAAGTTTAGTAACTTTCGGCTGGACCACATTAAAATGCACCAGAACACACAAAAAAGATCAGAAAATCTGGCTGTAGACCCTTAGAGCCCACAAATACGCCCAAAAACATATCTGGGAGGTGTGTTATTTGTACAGGGAGTAGAGGTGATGTCAGCAGAATACCAAGTTGCATTGTGGGATTTAAGTTATCAATATTTGAGCTCGTGAGGTGCTGAGAATAAACCTAGATGGCAAACGGATGCCCTGGCGTTTTATTGCACTTTGTTTGCGTTGAAGAAAGTTCCCATATGTGAATTGTTCAGTGACAATGGCAATAAAACTGATTCTGATGACATGGTGAGCGGCCCCCAAAAATGTTTTCGCTTAGGGCCCCCTGAAGACTTGGGCCGGCCCTGCCTCCGCCGCCTCGCCGCCACGCCGGAACGCTCCCGCCGCCCGGCAGCCCACGCCACAGACACTCCGTGCTCAACGCCTCGCGCTCGCAGCTGCAGCAGATGTTTGCCAAACTCATGAACAAGAACAACAGCTAATGCAGGAACGGCGGACTGTGGAAGGGTCCCGGACTGTGGAAGGGTCCCGGACTGTGGAAGGGTCCCGGACTGTGGAAGGGTCCCGGACTGTGGAAGGGTCCCGGACTGTGGAAGGGTCCCAGACTCTGGAAGGGTCCCGGGACGCAGCGGCAAACAAGCAAAGCCAAAACGCGCACAGCAAACATTCAACACGCAACTGCACCGACGTCACCCAGAGTCGTCAGCCGGCTCGTTACGACAGGAAGAGAGTTAGAGCCATAAATCTGGCTTTATGGAAATATTATATTATATCTTATCTTCATTGCCAGTTTAAGTAACAAATGCCTCATATGGTTGTTAGTGGACATTATCTTAATACTTTAGTAAGTGTTTTATGAAAGACCTAATACCGTAATTAATAACTTGCATACCAATTACCACTTGGTTAGCAATTAAAATTTGGTCCTTAAATTAAAGAGTTACCAAAGTATTTATATATCTGGCATATTTTTCGGTTTTAATTATTATCTATGTTGAAACAAAACAAATGTTGGGTTTTGAAACAATCTGGTTAAATTACATAGTTCCAATGAACAGAAAAAAATGTTGAATATTTTTTTGAATATAATATAATGTCATTTAATATTCTATTTTATTTTATGTTTCAACTGTCTGTGTTTAAATCCAGTCACCTCAAAGTAAAACCTGAGATTCTTGGTCCTCAGACATTGAGCTGAATCCACAGAGATGATGGAGTTTGTTGGGACAAACCTGTTCAGTCCGGTCGGGCCGAGACTCAAACCAATGATCTTCTGTAAAACTACAACACAGATTAAATATAACATAATTAATAAAACTGGACTGACTTCTCCTGTCGTAATGTTCTGGCTGATGCTTTAAAGACCTGAGAGAGAGTCCGGCTCTAGTGAGGATATATTTCATCGTTTACATGTCCGTGACTGTCGACCCTGTGACGTATTCAGAGTTTCGGGGTTCAAGCACCGTCCCTACTCTTTAGCATTTTATAATTCACAAAACAACACGCACAATAATTCTATTTATTTAAAGACGTTTCCTTTTATGTCGCGATAGACGGATATATCGGGCCAATATTTACACTTTTTGGCCTTAAATATTCAGCAGAGGAATGACGTAAAGCTTCATTTTGACACTTTATTGCTTTATTGTTATTGACCGGTTGTAAAAAAGGGTTGTGAATGTACAAAAAAAATTCTATTGATATAATTTTTCGTTATTATAATCTGTTTTATGTAGATCAGTGCACGGCAGAGGCAGTTATTGAGCTTTTAGTCATTTAAATCTCACATTATAAAAATCAGCATCGGTCATTGACGATCTGGACTTTTTTTTTTAAGGGACATCACTTTATTTCTGACCCCACGACGTTGCATTCATGCCACAAAACCCGCTAGCGTCTTGAAATTAGCTTTGCTGCGTTTTCTTTTACTCCATGCAGCTCCGTTGCCAGCAGGGGGCGCTTGTCTCCTTCTATTGTGGCCGAGTTGAAGAACAGAAATGTACATTAGACCCCGAGTTGTCCAAGGCCGCTCTGCGTCTGCGTCCCAGGACTGACCACGAGCCGAGCGTCCATCACCGCCGCTCAGTACCAAACGCCGAGGAGGAAAGTCCCAAAAAAACGAGGAACTCTTTCATGCAATAAACTCCTGAAACGGCCGCCGCGCGAAGCTTGAAGTTGCACACGCCGTAAAGTCGACGGGAGGTGAAAACGCGAGAGCGAAAACGAACTGCGACGAAGGAGGAGCGGACTTCTGCCAGACTGTTACACAAATATATAGCCTTTTTTTTTTTTTTCGTCAGATGTGAAAACGTGTCTCGAGGAATGCAGGTCGTCCTCGAAAAACTGTTTGAAGTCTGTGTTCCAACGCGAAAATCACTCGAGCAATATGTGTTTTTTTTCTTTTTTTTTACGTCACTCGAATGCATCGCTTCTTTGACACGAGCTCGAAACACACACAAAGCGAATGTGAAAAGGGAAGTACGGTGGCCCGAAGGAGCACACACGGGGAAAAGCAAAAACAAAAAACCTGTTCTTTTGACTTTCAAACTGAACAAAACCATATTTAACATCTGATACGAACATTTTATTGCTAAATATATGACGTAGTGTAGAGACATGTATCTAAAGTGGTGGCCGTAGTTCAGATGGTAGAATTGTTGGAGAAGGCGTGGCACACTGTTGTTGTGTCCTTGGGCGGGGCGCTTCACTTTGCTGATGAATGGCTGAATGAGCAGGTGATCGTTGGAGGTCACAAAAGATGCAATTCTCCGTCAGTCTGCCCCAGGACAGCTGTGACTGTAACGAACGAGTGAATGAATTACACACTTTTTTATTACATTTAACATTTACATTTAAATATGGACAAAATATTATATACACAATGTTAAATGGGATAAATATTAATGAATGGTGCTAAGAAAATAACAAAAATCACCTGTTATTTATGAGTTCAGAGGTGAATTCTACAGCCATATTGGTTTCAGGCTTATATTTTGGAATCCATAGTGAAACAGTTCAACTTTTATGATTTGTCGACAGATATTTAGCTGTGTCCGTTTTTCTAGAGGTCAAAAAGGGAAACAAAAACTGAAACACTAGAATGGAATACAAAAGAGTTAACTGTGAATCCAAAATGCGTTCTCATATTATAGAGCCATTTGCCGGTTTTATGAATAGAATCTAAACTATGGCGTATACATATTGTAAATTGTAAAAAAAGAAAAGAATCGTCTTCCAAAATATTGAGTTGTTTTGGCAAAAGTCCACGCTTTTTTTTGAACTTTATCACTTTATTTGTAAGTCGCAGGTTGCAACGTCTGTAAAACACATCCGTAGTAGGATATTTGCACAAGAAAATGATAATGTAAAACAAACTCGTTATGACGCATTATAATGTATTATTTTTATTATTAGATTAGGGACAATATAAGGGAGTAAATGAGAAATATTGATATCATTTTTAATATATATTTTTTAATTGTAAATGTTTTTATTATTTTTATTTAATCTCCATTTTTGTCATTAATGTTATTTCTTTCATCATATAATTCATCTTCTTTTATTTTCTTTTATTCTATTTATGGATTGTTTGAAATTTTTTAGGTGTATTTTTCATTTGTTTGGAATATTTTTTTCAACACAAGCAGTTTTGATCTTTGTTTCTAAAAGTTAAAGTCACTGAAAGTCTTTAGCTCTTGAGTAGAAAAGGACCGTGAACCGGAGACTGAGAAGCGCTTAAACTTATTTCTTTATTTTTTGAATCAAGGGCTTTTGTCTTGAACGTGAATGAAACGTTTTGTCCGTGTCCAGAACATTGGGATCAGAAAGTAATGAGTAATCCAGGCCCAAAGAACTAGTGGACTTCAGTCAAATGTGCTGTTCTTCACATGTTTTTACTCTCAAATCGCTGTTAATATTCATTATATTCATCGTATTCATACACTACGTCTAAAAAGTGGAAGACAATGCAACACTAGATGCTAATTTCAATGAAAATTCACTTAAGACAAGTTACTACTGCGTGAAATATATTCCTTGTTGCTTCGGTTGTTCCTTGTTGTGGCCCGTGAACGTCAGGCTGTTAGCCCGTTAGCTTCTAGCCATTAGCTGCTAGCCGTTAGCCGCCAGCTGTTAGCCGTTAGCTCAGGCGGGTGTTTGGAGCTCCTCACTGTTACTTTTTCTCAAAGGGCTACATTCAAATATGCACCGCTCGTCCATCCAACCGTCCATCCGATGCTGCTTCTGACCGAGTTCAAACCACCGCGCGAATGTACCGCGAGCTGCTAACGTTTACTTTGCACGCTTTGTTTACACGCCACGCGCTGAGGTTCAGATTGGATGGTGGAGCGTTTTCAGTCAGCAGGCCGTGTCCATGATCCACAGGGGCTTTACAAGACTCTCCGGGTTCACCACAAACGGTCAAACCAGAGGATTCCCCGTCACCGCCTTTGTGTGTGTTACCAAAATAAAATGGTAAAACTGAAGTGCACGAATGAGAGATACGTTTCTATTGGTGGAAAGGGAGAAACCAGTGACTCTTGTTTCCATACAAAACCAAATAATACTCGGATTCTATTTGGTGTTAATGATTTTGGAGTAGATTGGGGGAATGGGGGACTTTCAGTGTTGCAACGCAAGTAGATACAGAAGAAAAGAACTGAAAACACTCTTAATAGAGAAAAAAAACTCTTATAAACAAAACTCCTATGGACAGAACCTCTCATATTCTTAATAGGGAATAGAGAGAAAATTTAAATTTAAATTGAAAAACAAAAAGATAAATAAAATAAAAAGACAAAAATAAGCTAACATAAGACAAAAATAATACTAATCATAGACATACACTTGGTCTAACAAACATATGCACCGAAACAAAAATATTAATTCTGGAAAATTGACTTTTGAATTGAATTTTAACTGAGGATTGATTTCAATGCCTTGTCACTATTGCAAATATCAAAACGTTGGTATTGATTGTCTGTCACAACCATGAATGGACTTAGACATGTCAAAAACTAAATCATGCTACAATTTCCTTCATTATTTGTAATCATTGAGATTAAGAACCTCCTAATTAAAAGAACAGATGAAGAGTGAACATCAGGAGAGTTTGTAGCTCTCTGTAGTTTGACCACGATTTAAACAAAAACGCCGCGTCCGACTGGAAACGTCTGTGATTCCTTTGTAAATATTTCAAGACATATTTTTATTGTATTTGTTTTAATTATTCGAGGCAGTGTAAAGTCAGAAGACGATTGAATTTTCCTGTTCTGGAAAGTTTGTATGAATCGCCCGCTGCCCTTGACAAGGGAATGACATTGTTCCCATAATGTTATCGCCTCATTACTGACAGATTACACAATATTCCAATATTCCAACAGATTACACAATATTCCAACAGAAATCCTGGTTGCATCCGCGTGGTTCCTTCCTCTAAATGGTTCCTCTAGCGGTGATTCTGCAGCCCATAGTTCCCCTCCCCGCGCACCACGTGATTGTTCTGACCAATCAGTGCAGTGGGCTCGAGTGGACCAAAACAAAAGGATTAAAAACTGTTGGATTTCGAATTGAGAAAAGGTTGATGTAAATAGACAACAATTTCCACAAAATCCAACCTTTCAGAAAGCTGTAGGTCCCTGTCAACCTTTGCGCTATGGATTTTAATTTTTATTTCTTTGCTGTAGTACCACCACCTGGCCTATAGTCCAACTCGCGACAGGGGGTCGGAGACATACTTTTGCAATCATCTTTCTCCACTTTATATGATAATTTTTTTGCCACTTTCAGCACATTTGCGGATTCCATTCACATTTGCTGAGCTACCCACACTGCATTGTACATTATTCTTCTGTATATGAACGCCCCGTGTAAATTCAAGGCAATAAGAGCAAGGTTGGGTGTCACTTTTCACTTGTAAAATACATGTAAGCATTTCTTTTCTACCACATGTATCACTGTACAGTAACTGCTTGTATAATTTCAGGCTTAAAAAAACGCATGTATTTGAAACATTTTTGTAAACCCGGCGATAAAGCGTGTACAGAGCTGTAGAAAGCCATGTCCGGAGTGGCAGTAAGCGCTGAATCGCATGTTTGTACAGGCCGTTTGTGAATATCTCCGGAGGGAAACACTTGAACACATCGACTGCGTGCTGTCAAGAAGAAACTGCAATGCATTTTTTGTGCCTTTTATATCAATGTATGTAATCTAGACAATCTTTACGAGCTCGTGTACAACCAAACTACGATGAAATAAACAGATTTGGGGCAAATACAATGTTTGTTCATCGGTTTGTTTTATGTTGGCAGCGTGGTTCTTCTGTTTCCTGCCTCTCAGTGTGGTTTAAACTCTTGATCCTTCCAAAACCCTCATGTCTCTCTCTGTGCCATGGTGAAGGAATGTGTTGTGTGGGTGTATGAATGTATGTCAAGCTTTTGTGCGAATCCAATGTTGTTCAAAGTTCTTCACATTTCGTCCTCAGTTGTCTAATACTTCTCTCCATCACCCAGGCGGCGGTGGCGGTGTCTCCCACAGAGAAGACACCCTCTCCCACGTCGCCAGACTATCGCACCAAAGGCCTGGACGACGAGAAGCAGCACTTCCACATCCTGCCTCAGCTCCAGGCTAAACGCGCCGACTTCCTCACCGTGGTGCTCACCGGGACGTTACCGGCGCGCCGCAGCTTTGCCGCTCCGGAAGACGTCCCAGAAGCTCCGGGTCCACGCGACGACGACGTGACGAAGAGCGAGTCCAACAGCGAGGCCAGCCAGAAGAGCACGGAGAGGAGCCAGGAGGCGGCCCACTCCACGCTCATGGCAGAGGACCAGAAGGGGCCCAAGGTTTGTAAGAGGCATCTTCTGCATTTAGACAGGTATTGTGCTGTTGCGACTGAACAGTTGCCTCCGAGTTTCAGTCAAAGATCTCTGTCCAGGTTAATAGGGGGATTCGTCAGCAGGGTCAGTATATCGTGTGTCAGGGAAATGAACCTTAACCCCAATGCTTGAATTTATCAGTTCACTTTATTTTGTGAAGCGCATTGTCATAAATTCTCGCACACCTTTGATTTGAACTAAGATAGACTCCGATGCCTTGCCGAGGTTGTGTTCTTCCCAAGATATGTTTTGGTCCAGTCTTGGGTGTCATTTGTTTCTTTGTCTCCTTCTTGTCCTCTTGCCATCAATTTATCCTTCCAGAACATAGGTACAGAGGTTTTGGGCCCTGGTAATATGGCCAAAGTACTGTAGTTTCCTTTTCCTTACGGTTGATATTAGCTCCTGCTCTGCCCCCATTTCCTTCAAGACTATCTCATTTGTTCTGTGGGCAGTCCATATGATCCTGTGATCCTCAGCACTGTCAGTCTATAGCATGAAGTTAGGAATGCTGCCAGTCTCTGGATGTAGTCAGCATGTTGTAGGCCGTATTGATCTCGCTGCCCTCAGTCAGGCTCTGATCTCATGAGCTCCATCTGCCGTTTGTTCAATAATCGCACACATGTATTTAAATGTTCCACTTCCTCGAGTACCACATCTTGTCATTTGAGGATAAGCTGCTCTGGATCTCTGGTAGCTACGTGATTTTTGTTTTCTCTGTGCGGATTTTGAGCTGGAATTTCCTTCCCTGCCCATACCTGCCTGTCAATACCTGATCCTGGCAGATCTCAGAAGCTAAGCACATCAGGGCCTGGTTAGTGCTTGGATTGATTAAATCAATCCAACCTTTTTTAGCAAGTTCTGGAGTCCTTCTGGTGATGTCGGCAGCTCATGTGAAAACTCAAGCATGTAGACAAACAAATAAGGAAAATCTGCAAGGCCCCGTTCTCGCTCAATCAGTGAATGGAACTGTGACTGTTGGAAAACATATTGAATAGTGCTGAATCTAAATGAGGATGTTTCATTTAGGTTTCAGGTGCAGAGAACGACCAGGATTTGGAGGATGCTTCCAAAACGCTAGTGTTGTTCTCTCCGGGCGACACGCGTAAGTCTCCATCGGGCGGAGACACAGGTCTGGAGCCGGAGCTGGCCACGGCCTGTGCTCTCACGCCCCGAAACGAGCGCATGTTGGTGGGTGAGGCGCTGCTGCTCGAACCCCCTGAAACCGGACGTCTCTCCCCGGCTCTGAGGTCCGATCTGCGGCCCTCCACGCCCATCGCCCCGGCCTCTCCGCCCTTCACCAAAGTGGAGCGAACGTTCATCCACATTGCGGAGACGTCGCACCTCAACGTCATGTCTTCCAACGGACACTCGGCCAAAGACACGGAGGTCATGGCCATTCTGAACCACACGGGAGACGAGGAACAGCCCAAGCTCGACACGAGTCCAGAGCCCATTCCTGCAGAGAATGGACCAGCGTTAGAAGTCCAGTCTGTGACCTTTGTGCTGGACCCAACACAGACACAGGTAAGGAACGAATACTATGCTATGATAAACTGTAGAAGTAAGATGGACAGAAAGGCACATGTATATTGAATTAAAGCGTCCGTCCACATGAAGAGATCTCAGTTATTATATTTTTTTGCGATCTGTTCCAAGCGTACTTACAGCCACTGCAAAATTTTGACAGTTTATGTTGCAAAGGCCACGAAATGACCACGAAAGGGCGCTGAAAGTCAGTATGAGAGTTGACCAGAACAGAGGAAATATACCATCTAGAAAAAATACATCGAAGCACCCAAGGCAGTTTTTAGAGTTTTTAGATCACAGTCTTTTGAAATGATGTTTATTTGTTTTGCTGCTTGTTCTAGTCACTTTTTGAAATGTTGCGCTTCCACTGTTGACCTGCGTTCACTACTGTCCACAACCTCTGAGGAGATGGACCAAATCATGGACAGAACAACGCAGTGGATTCTTCCATGTGGATTAGTTTACACCTTGAATATATAAAGCATAAACTTACCATTTTCTTTGATGACATTATAATCAAATCCATGATGCCCTCGTATCACATACAACAATTATTTAAAAAAAGCGTGGTTCAAAACCTTGGGACAGGATGACATCCGTCTCTAAAACGTTAGTTTGATATGGACTACATTTTTGATTATGATCTAAAAGAGACATTATGCTATTACTATATAATTGACAATTTAATTAATGCAAGAATATTTAATGGCGGTACGTATAAAATTTGTACTAATTGTTTTGGGGTATTTAAGTCATAGTTCTGCTTCCTGTCATTATTAGTGCGTTTAGCTTCTGCAGAACATCAACAGTCAGTAGATTTGGAATAATATCCCAATTTTCAACGTTTCATATTGCCCCAAACGCAAATGACAGTATTCTTTTACAGGAGTCTACAAAGTTAGAAGAGGCAGTGAGTCGCCCTTCAGAGGAGCCGAGCGCGGTGAAACAGGCGGCGGAGGACAGACCTAAACCTCGGAGCAGGATCCCGGTGCTGGTCTCGGAGGAGGACTCCGGCTCGGAGCGTTCCTCTTCGGTGTCGGCCCGGGCGCGTCTCCAGCGGAGGGCCAGGCAGATGGGGCTGGCCAGGATGGTGGTGGAGAAGCAGCAGGGCCGATGGATGGGCCGCAGGAGGGGGCTCTCGGGGACCTCGTCTTCACTTTCCTCTGGGGACGAAGAAAAGCGCAACAACGCTTCAGAGGACGACCACAGCAGAGGTAGGAGAGGCATCTTTATGGAATACAAGCTTTGGCAAAAAGAGAGTCCCTTTTACAGCCAAAGTGGACGCAGAATTAGCCCGGGTAATTTTGGCACTCCCTGGGCATTTGTTTTTACACCAGAAACTCTTCCAACAGAGGTCAAATGCAGAGGACAAATCTGTCTACGGGGACAATAAAGTTCACCTTAGATGGAACGCTCTGTGCCCTTGTGTAGAGAGCTGAAGGTCACTATGTCCTGTGCTCACTAAACATTTACAGCTCGTCCGTCACTCGAATTCAAACTGATTGGGGGAAGCCAGCCTGTTATGCTGCTCCCACAGCTTGGAACTCCAGTCTGAAGTGAAGTTGTGTGAGCTGGTGTCACGGAGGGGTTTTCACTCCATTTGAAAAACATAGAAAGCAAATCTAATGAAAATAGACAGCGCTTGTAAATGTAGTTCTCCTTTTCAATCTTTTATACTGTTTAGTGTAGATGTGTAATGTCTTTTCTACTTCTCAACGGGTTCTTTCCCTGTTCAATAAAGGTTAATAAATAAAGCAGTTAACAATATTCTAATGTTGTTCCACCATCCATAACAACTCTAGTCCAAATGATATCTTTATTTTATTTGTGACATCTCAATATTTATGAGGGACCTTACAACACGTTAAGATGCTTTATTTATTTGTCAATGAACTTTTAGAAGATTTTGGTCCCTCTTCAAAAACATATCAAACCCATACTTGGAGTTGTGTTTACAGGCTGCAGTTGAACTCATTGTTTTGGCCTTTCTTATTCTACACAAACTCATGAAAACACATTAAATCAAGTGGAGTTCTTCTGCATTTCTTGCATCATCTGGTTTTGGCATGAATGAGCGCAGTGTTTAGAGTCAGTGTCTGAATGACCGCTCGGCCCATACCGTGGTCGTGTCCTTGGGCCAGACACGTCACGCACCTTACCTAAGTGTGACTGTGATGTGAGCTCATGTCTGTCTATGGCCCAGACTTCACCTCAGACGAGTCCAAGAGGAGCTCCAGGCTGAGGACCACCGAGGAGTCCAGGGAAGGTCGGAGCAGGATCCCACGGCCGCTCACCCCAGTCAGGAGGCCCGCGTCTGGACTGACCACTGCGGCCAACCCTCCTCAGACGCCAACGGGGGCGAATGCAACCAAAGCTACGAGCGGGTACGTGTGGATGTCGGCGTGGTCTCAGTCGTCCAGGTCGTTCCAAAAGCGAAAGACAATGGAATTCTGTCAACGGGACAAATCCTCAGGTCTAAACTCTGCAGGATGATGACCCGTGAAGGATTCTGCTCAATATGAGTCAGGTGACAGTTCACTTGAGTAGTTCAATAGACTTAACTAAGAACAAACAATCCTGACGGTAACAGCGAGTGTGTTAGTTCCGGTGTAGTTATGGGCGTTATCATAGTTACCAAGTCTGCTTCTTCATAGCAACTATGGATTGCAAATTTTGAGAGTTGCGGGCTGCAGTTTTTGGGCGTCATTGTGTTAAAAAAAATTGACAATTTTTTGTCTTTTTCAATTCAAATTTTCAATTAGTTCATATGTTCAAAAGAATATTTAGGCCCGAGCCCCAGCAGGGCGGAGGGCCTATTGCTCCCGCAACGCTGCCGAAGTACAGTGAACTAGCCCATGCCGAAGGCATGGATCATGCATACTTACTCCTGCTATGACAGAAATAGTCAACAATTAGTGAATGGGCGTAGCCCATTCACTAATTGTTGACAACAGCAGCGCGAAGCGCTGCATTCCTCCAAAAACCCTCTTGGCATCGTCCCGTATGCGAGAATCCATGCCGCAGGCATGGGCCATGCTTGTATCTGCTCAAATCAATGGAAGTCTATGGGGAGTGGGCGGGGCATCCCGACGGAATAGGGAGTGACGAGCGCGTAAGCGCTCGTAATGATGATTCCACCCCATGGCGGCATCGGGAAGGCTTAGAGCTTTCAAACGATGTATCATTTGTTGTTATAGTAAAAACGGCTATATTGTTTTTGCTAAAAATATTATTATTATTTTTCTTGTTCTTCTTCAGCGCTTTGATCTCTAATTTGACCCCCTGAACATGCTCAAAAACTCACCAAACTTTGCCCAAAATTCAGAATCGGCGAAAAATTTTATTTTTTCTGGGCCATTTTTTTTTTCGTTAAAAAATGGCGCGACAGCGCCACCGACAAAAGTCAAAATACATTGCGCCTATGGGAGACGCCCCGAGGTCAACTTTGGCGTAAAGCTACGAAATTCGGGACACGCATTCCTCTCGTGAGGATAAACAAAAAAAATCATTGTGGCCACGCCCCCAAACTTACCCTATGGCCGCCATCTTCCTTTGAAAATGAAAACAAGCTGAGTTAGCCATTTTGTTTACGTCAAACTTTGACGAACTCCTCCTAGGGCGTTTTGCCCACCGACTTCAAAATCGGCGTACGTCCTCTGGACAAGTGGGGCATCTAAAGTTATTCAATTTTTTGAGATACCTTTTACGGTCTGTGTGCGGCGCAGCCGCAAAGTTGGACAACTTATTTTGGAATATTGCAGGTCTAAAAATTGCTCCCATTTGATCAAAACCAGTCCGATTAGGACCAAATTTGAATCAGTTGTTAAACTTTCTAGTTTGGACCAGTTTAGGCTGACAAAATTGAAATGGCAGTGATAGCGCCCCCTACAGAGTGACCTTTAAATTAAAATTGAAGGTCAAAAATTAGTTTTACCAAAATTGTCTAAACTTTACCCAAAATTCTATTTTGCCGTCCCGATCACAAAAGCCAATCACAAAAATGCCTACATTTTTACGCCGTAGTCGTAGCGATGACAGAAACCTCCCATGTTATCCCTATGGGAAAACCACAAAATCTCTCAAATTACCACATTTTTATGTTTTACACTTTAACGAAGTCCTCCTAGTGCGTTTTGCCCACCAACCTCAAAATCGGTGTACGTCCTCTAGACAAGTGGTGTATCTAAAGTTATCCAAATTTTAAGGATAACTTTTACGGTCTTTGTGCGACAGAGCCGCAAACGTTTCCCAGAATTCTGACTATTTGGCCTTCAGAGTGGCCTATAAACAATAGAGTTTTTCCAAATGACATGATATTTTGAACAAAATTCTAATTTGCCATCCTGATCATAAAAGTATGAGAGCCAAAGTCATATTTTGTACGGCGTAACTGTAGCGTTGACAGAAACATCCCATGTTATCCTTATGGGAAAATCGTAGAATCGCTCAAATCACCACATTTTTACGCTTCACACTTTAACAAACTCCTCCTAGGGCGATTGCCCGATCAAGCTCATATTTGGGGAAAATCATCTACACAAACGGGGCATCAAAAGTTATCCATATTTTGATTTTAAGTGGTACGGTCTCTGTGCCGTGGAGCTGCAAATATACTGTCACAAATGGGAAAAACGCCAAATCCTTGAAATGTTCACATTTACGCTTCACACTTTAACAAACTCCTCCGTGGGCAATAGCTCGATCAAGCTTTACTTTGGGAAAAATCATCTACACAAGCGGGGCATCAAAAATTATCCATATTTTTATTCCAAGTGCTACGGTCTCTGTGCGGCGGAGCAGCAAATTTGACTGACACTTGTGTTCATTTGCACTGGATTGGCCATGTCCAATGTGTCGCCGTCTGTCAAGTTCTTTTTTTATTCAACACACAATAAGGGCGCCATCTTTATCAAGTCAAAAGCGCAGAGTCGGAAGGCCGGCGGCCCGCGAGGGCCGTTGGATGCCGCTTGCGGCTTTAATTTTTATTATTTTTCTTGTTCTTCTGCTTTTTGAGCTCTAATTTGACCCCCTGAACAAGCTCAAAAACTCACCAAACTTTACCCAAAATTCAAAATCGGCGAAAAATTTTGTTTTTTCTGGGCCATTTTTTTTTTCGTTAAAAAATGGCGCGACAGCGCCACCGACAAAAGTCAAAATACATTGCGCCTATGGGAGACGCCCCGAGGTCAACTTTGGCGTAAAGCTACGAAATTCGGGACACGCATTCCTCTCGTGAGGACGAACAAAAAAAATCATTGTGGCCACGCCCCCAGACTTACCCTATGGCCGCCATCTTCCTTTGAAAATGAAAATACGCTGTGTTAGTCATTTTGTTCACGTCAAACTTTGACGAACTCCTCCTAGGGCGTTTTGCCCACCAACTTCAAAATCGGCGTACGTCCTCTGGACAAGTGGGGCATCTAAAGTTATTCAATTTTTTGAGATACCTTTAACGGTCTGTGTGCGGCGCAGCCGCAAAGTTGTACAACTTATTTTGGAATATTGCAGATCTAAAAATTGCTCCCATTTGATCAAAACCAGTCCGATTAGTACCAAATTTGAATCAGTTGTTAAACTTTCTAGTTTGGACCAGTTTAGGCTGACAAAATTGAAATGGCCGCGATAGCGCCCCCTACAGAGTGACCTTTAAATTAACATTGAAGGTCAAAAATTAGTTTTACTAAAATTGTCTAAACTTTACCCAAAATTCTATTTTGCCGTCCCGATCACAAAAGCCAATCACAAAAATGCCTAAATTTTTACGGCGTAGTCGTAGCGATGACAGAAACCTCCCATGTTATCCCTATGGGAAAACCGCTAAATCTCTCAAATTACCACATTTTTATGTTTTACACTTCAACGAACTCCTCCTAGTGCGTTTTGCCCACCAACCTCAAAATCGGTGTACATCCTCTAGACAAGTGGTGCATCTAAAGTTATCCAAATTTTAAGGATAACTTTTACGGTCTCTGTGCGACGGAGCCGCAAACGTTTCCCAGAATTCTGACTATTTGGCCTTCAGAGTGGCCTATAAACAATAGAGTTTTTCCAAATGACATGACATTTTGCACTAAATTCTAATTTGCCATCCTGATCATACAAGTATGAGAGCCAAAGTCATATTTTGTACGGCGTAACCGTAGCGTTGACAGAAACATCCCATGTTATCCTTATGGGAAAATCATAGAATCGCTCAAATCACCACATTTTTACACTTCACACTTTAACAAACTCCTCCTAGGGCGATTGTCCGATCAAGCTCATATTTGGGGAAAATCATCTACACAAGCGGGCCATCAAAAGGTATCCATATTTTGATTCTAAGTGCTACGGTCTCTGTGTGGCGGACCCGCAAATATATGTCAGAAATGGGAAAACAGCGAAATCTCTAAAATGACCACATTTTCACGCTTCACACTTTCACCAACTCCTCCTAGGCCGATTGCCCGATCAAGCTCATATTTGGGGAAAATCATCTACACAAATGGGGCATCAAAAGTTATCCATATTTTGATTTTAAGTGCTACGGTCTCTGTGCCGTGGAGCTGCAAATATACTGTCACAAATGGGAAAAACGCCAAATCCTTGAAATGTTCACATTTATGCTTCACACTTTAATGAACTCCTCTGTGGGCAATAGCTCGATCAAGCTCATATTTGGGAAAAATAATCTACACAAGCGGAGCATCAAAAGTTATCCATATTTTTATTCCAAGTGTCACGGTCTCTGTGCGCTGGAGCTGCACATTTGACCGACATTTGTGTTCATTTGCACTAGTTGTCCACATGTCCAATGTGTCGCTGTCTTAGTTCTTAGACAATTGCGTTAGCGCCATCTCTGTAAAATGCAGAGAGCAGAGTCGGAAGGCCGGCGGCCCGCGAGGGCCGTTGGATGCCGCTTGCGGCTTTAATTTTTTTTGTTCTCACTTTTACATGTCTTCAATTGCTTATTTTTTCTTTTCTATTTCTTGGTCTATTCCTCATTTTTTCTTGGTTTAAAATGATTCATCATTTGTGTGTTTAATCTGTTTTTATTTGACATATGACAGTTAAACTCTTGATTTGACTAGTTGTATTGTCTTAAACAAGGACCAGTAGAGACATGTTTTGTACCTGTTTGGCCCTGTAGTTGAGAGCTGTACAGTGCAGCTCCGTTTTTGCTTCTGAAATGTTCCGGATGAATAAAGTGGACTGTATTTGAACCTGTTGATATTCCCAGGTCGCAGAGAGCGCTCATGACCACGCTCAGCTCGCAGCGTAAAGCCGTTAAAGGTGCTCCCGCTCGCTCCTCGTCCGCCTCCGTCCCTCGCTGCAGCGCCGCTTTGTCCGGCAGCGCCCGGACGCCTCTGCGCCTCCTCAGCTCCGCCCACAGCCGCTTCGACAGCCCAAGGTGGAGTAGGAATTACGCGTAGTTGATAATGACGCCATAATGACCGTTATTGTGTTTCATTTTTACAATTTAAGTATTATATTTTATATTTTTGGTTTTGTTTTCATATTCATGTGATTGTCTCGGTACTGAATATCCATTGGTTATTTGTTTTTTAAATGGTTAGCTCACTATTGACATCAGTACTTCCTGTCTAATTCATGTCTCTGGGTTTTCTCTAAGTCTAAAATGAATGAATTGTGATCAGGCAGTGGACAGTGAGTGGTGCTGGAAGTCTCTGACAACATGTTAAAGACTAAACAGGAGAATACTTCACCAAAGGACCAAAGTGTGTTTATAAAGGGACGTGTTTATGTCTCAATGCTAACGCTAATGCTACTCTTGAGGCATAAAGCATTTGAAAATAAACAGCCAATTGCTACTCTGCACATAGAGACATTTTGTTTTTCTATTTGTCTGTATTTTTTGTTATAGCTTAGTCTATTTGGCCAATTATGTTTAATATTTTTTTGATTGATGATGAAGAGAAAGAATTTGACTAGCTTGTTTTCATAATGCTATTAGATAAAGAACTTTGTAAATGACTAAAGTTGGATGTGAAAAATACAGTCAGAAAAAAGGTGTTTATTTAATAATGTCATTAATTTATTAATTTGATTGATAGTGCAAATTCATGTATTAATTTATCAATGTATTAATTTTATTGATAGTGCAACATTTCTGTAACTATGCCAGAATTAGCCAGCAGGTTATTTTTCCACCTGTAGTTCCAGTCCCAGCTTTAAAGTAAGTAATATACCACATTGGTCAGAAGAACTAAAGAACTTTAGACATTTGGGTTGGAGATCAAAGGCATTCTTCAGGTTCAACCTTTTTTTGAAACTAGGGTTGTCACAAAGAATGATACCCAGATATTTATTGATGCCAAAACTAGTAACTAAACTACTCAATTTTACTTTTCCTGAATAGTTTTTGTAAGTTCTACTACTATTATTTCATGACTTTGTCTTTGTTTTTTGCTTTTAATTATTGTGGTATTAACATTTGTATTGAGTCTGGAACCTTTTCCTTAGTATTGAAATTTCAATATTGTGACAACATAAAATGAAACTGACACTTTTAGGATTTAGTCAGTAAAATTAAGTACAAAAAAATAAAAAAATAATTCAAGTATTTTTTTCATCATTTTGTCATTTTTCCTCTGACCCGTCTGTCCACAGCCCTTCGCCTCACCGACCCTCCAGGCAGCCCACGATGCCCATAATCCTACCCAGAAAGCAGGCACTCAACCTGTGCATGAGACGCAGCGTTTCCCAGGACGCCTCCGCATCCCACCCACGGCCCAAAGCAGCGCCCGTCGTCCCCAAAGCCAAACCGCAGCCCAGGGAGAGGTCCACGCCTGCCAGATAATACCCACACCTGTCAGGGTTCGCACGCAGCCCGGAAAACCCGGACGATAAACCGGGAAAAGCTGCGGAAGAGCTGATGTTTAACCAAAGTTATTTATGTGTTTTATAATTGGGATGTAACGGTGCAAAAATAGCTCAACAATGTCTTTAATCACCACTAAATACTTTTTTATTATTGAAGTGTTTGTACGTGCTGGGGCTTGTCATGTCACTCACATTTGCCTCTACAGCAAAACTACCATATTATAATGTCATCATCCAATACAATACATTCTTCAAAATTATTAGCTTTTTAATGAATTGTTCGTTTTGTTTTCATTGTTTTACAGCTTTTCTGTGTTTTTAAAGTCTATACCAGGAATTTCATGGTCATAAGCATTTAAATGGCTCGTAAACAACTTTCAACTTAGCAGCGGTTGTTTTTGGCCCCATTTGAACTGACTTCCTTTCCCTTTGCACTGTTTTCTATATCTTCTGATAAGGTAAGTAATGAGTCCAAAATTTTCAAAAAGCCAAAATATTACAAGATAAAGGACCTATAAGACCACAGACCACTATATTTGTTCTGTTAGCACAACGTTACATCCCTGTATTTTTACTTTTGCGTTTTGTATGAATATCTACTGTGAGAAACTCGTGAGGACCCGCTCCAAAGCTGCAGGATCGGGCCTTTGACTCTTCTGGACGGTGAATAATCAGTCTGGGGACAGAAACACTCAGACCTCTTTGTTTTTCATGGCGGCCATGTTCCCTCTTCAGTCACTTAAGGACCGCTCAGTCTGCGTCCACACAACACGTTTGCACTCAATGACATCGCACGACGGAAACAATCTGATCATAAATGTCACTGAAAGCTGCAGATGCTTAACTGCTTTACTTTCTGTCCTTGTAGAGAGAAAAGGTCCCTCAGAACTGTAAGTGCCTCATTAGCGTTTGATTTGTGCCGGGGTTTGATGAGGCTGTTGTAGACTGAAGGGAGGTTGTATCTCAGACCATTCCTGTTTAAAGAAGGGTTTTCTTTCTTGACCAAATGGCCTACATCACTCCTTTTGCAAACCGTCCCCGCTCCTGCTTATGTGTAATGATTATATTACAGATTATCAATGCCGCTGCTCAAACCATCTCATCAGATTGAAAATGACCTTCAGATTGAAGTCGCAATGTTTGATGACACCTTTGAAACCTTTTCTCCCACTGACCACTGCTGCTTGTTTCCAAGAATGTTACAACCCGGCTGTGCTAGGCTAGGCCTAAGGAGAAAGGAGACAGGAAAGTAGGGATGGGCTTATCTGGATTATTTTTTTTGACCAATACTGATCCATATCCTTTTCGCTTATGAATAAATAATAACTAATATAATAAGAAAATGTATTTATCTGCCATACGAAATAATGTTTTTCATAAATGTGTAAACATATGGCCATATGTTCTATTCCCATTTTTACCTATTAGTCTTTAAAAAACAATGACTGAATTTGAGTTTTTTTCAAGTTTCTGGCACCCTCTTGTCTCCATGGAGATGACGTTGCTTTGCCTGGAATGTTCCACAGCATGCCATCAGACTTTCTCCATGGAGACAAGAAAGTGAAATCACCAAATAAAGTTACAGGTCAGATCTGTGGTAAGGCGACCTGCACACAGTAAAAATGTCAGCGTAAAAAATAATGTTCCAGAAATACTATTCAACATTTTTCAAAAAGGCAAGTGGGAAGAACATGTAAACTTCCCACCCCTTTCTCCAAGTTTACATTTTCTCTAAGGTTTCCACGTGTCCTGGAAAACCTGGAATTACATACTTACACATTTAATCCTTGAAAATATATTGACCCTTTTCCTCGCTTTATTTTTGAAAATGACTAGAAACTGCTCCTGCAATCGTCACAGTAACAAGAGCAGTTGAGTTTTTTGGGGAGAAGAACTCTAAAACCCACCAGAATGCAAGAAATGGCACTTCTTTAGTACAAAATGTCTTGAGGGAGGACCCCCGGACCCCCCTACACCTCTTTACCTCTTTCTCTCATCTGCTAGACATGACCATCACATTTATACGTCCCTTATTTTCCAGTGTTAAAAGTGTAACATAGGAAGAATATGTATCAAAACTACAATAAAAAATAGTCAATATGTTTGGGTTCACAAGTGTTTTCCATCTAATTTGAGCGAACAGTGATGTTTGCCGTGTGAACTTCAGGTGATGCCTTAGACTACATATTTATGATCAAAACTATAATAACCTGGTAATTTCTTTGTAAATGCCGTAATGACAAAACTAAAAATGTCCTGGAAAGTGTGAGGGAACCTGTAATATCATCCAGCTTCCTTCAAATGTTTTGGGATGAGACAAATGTTCAAGGTCATTTCAAGCCATAAAAATCACATATTGTGGAAAAATCCTGGCAGAATGATGACGAGTGCATGGAGGAGCAGTTTTCCGTGCCCTTTTATGGTTTCTTATGCGTCCAGATAGTTCCTCGTACAATGCTGTTTCCAGTGTAAACGTGCTGCTGTGGGCGTGACCTTTCCCACGGACAGTGCACTTCTCTGTGGGCTTCCTGTGCTGCGCTCTTTGCCCTGGTGCTAGCTGCTGCCTCCGACCCTGCTCAAACCAACTCTGGAAACAACAATCCAAATTCTGTTTACGGCGTCCGAGCAAAAACTGAACCGAGCGATGGACAAAGGGACGACGCTGCAAAAAAACCTGTGACGCCAAAATATAAAAACTGTAAACAACAGGGTCAAGCCGGCGCTGTCTAGCTTTCTCTCAGCTGCAGACGGGACGTACTTTTTATCTCATAGTGGTACTTTATATATGTTTTCTGCCATCTGCTGGACTCTGGGGGTCACTACACACAGTATGTTTACATCTCATGAGGGACAAAAGTCTAAACGTTTCATTCTATTTTATTCAAATGTGGCTGGTTCCAAAGGTTAGGTGTGTGCTGAGGTGTGCATGTGATGAAAACTGTTCAGCTTAAAGCCGGGGTACAGGATTCTCAAACTCTGAAATGAGTATCTAATCAATTACCCACTAATCTAACTAGTTCCCAGTTCTCATGCATGGATTTTCACACGCGTGCCCAGCCTCGGAACAGCAAACCCACTCTCATCCCAAAACACAGCATAGCGACACATCAGGCAAAATGTTTCATAATTAGATGCAAACAGAGCACAGCGGACTGATTCAGTCACCAAGTGCTGCTTTTACAATTTACTAGGTGAGGGCAGAAACAACATATTCACATTTTCAAAAGAAGGTCAGGTACCCCAGCTTTAACCTCCGTCTAAGTTAACTATCCCACCAAAAACTGAAAAAAGACACATTCAACCCATCTTTAGGAGTTGCTATTTGTGTAACCTGGGCAGGATTTTGGTCAAAATAGTCAACCTAAATGGAGAATTAACCTATTATACATGGTAATATTATTTGTGCTGACAATCTAACGTTCCTTGAGTAATGTCAAACTTGTACACCTATTTCATAAAATGATTTGAGCTTCATTTAAAAAACATAATACTCTTCTAGAGTGGAGTACTAACCTTGTACATGTTTTAAAGGACACACATTTTGCATTAGATTCATTCATTTAAACTTGCTCTTGTTCTTTTGCTTTGGCATGTCATGTTTTGGAAGGATAAAATAATGTACTGTTCGCATGCATTACTTTATATCTGCAAGGTGACCCCTCTTCAGGATTTATGTTATAGCTCCAGCTTCTGGCAGCAGAGCAAATTACCATGGGAAAATAAACCAAAGCTAGCTTTCCCTGAAATTTTTGATGAAGGAACAAAGTTTGAACAAGGTTAAATGCTAGATTGCACCATATGTGTCCTCACTTAAAGCATGTACAAACACAGGGAAAAGAGACATGTCTTTGTCTGCTTTAGTCTATTTTTGGGGTAGAAAGTTACGTACTGTGCCTTTAAGTGGTGATAACATTTTTGCCATTTTCGAATAAGGACAATACAGACAGTCAAGCTAGCAACTAGCATGGTTGACGCACATCGGGCAAATGACACGCTCCATTGTATGAAGATAATCCTTGGATTTTGTTTTGTATAATTTTGGTTATAAGGATCTTGTTTGGTTTTAAAAGGTGCCAGTGAGGAGAGCGCCCCCTACTTGAGCCTCCTGCCTGGCCCATGTGCATGAAGAAGAGTCCCACATGTTGTTTATCTCCAGAGCTACAGCTGTGCAAAGGCTGTGCGGCTGCTGCGATGCCCCCTAGTGGACACAGCGAATCTATGCCTGAACATAAATATTCTACTGTGCTTCTGATGGAAACCTCTCCTCATAGTGACTCTGGGCATGCGGTAACCATGGTAACTGTGTTTAAATTGTATATACTGTACACATTTATCTTAAGGACCTGTGTGAATGAAAGACACTGAGCTGTGGAATAAAGTCATTGTAATGTCCATCGATCTGTTTACGCACTTGTTTATTCACTTCCTATCACGATGAGAGAAAACGATCACTTACAATGTAGAGGTTAAAACGATCAAACTGAGCCATGATTATTAGGATTTGTTATATTTTGTCAGTGGATATTAATGAAATGGCCTAAATTGCATCTGTTGTCCCACATTCACTCATTCATACACCTGCATACATGGAAACTGGAGGAAAGGTGGATGAAGTGTCTTGCCCAAGGACACAATGACGGTGTGCATTACCACCCCCCTGTGGCACCATGTGTTACAGCAGTCTCCCATTCAAGTACTAACCCATACCTGTTTGACCGAAGATCGGACGAGATCGGGCATTGACACGGAATGGCCAAATGGCTGTTATACAAGATAAGATTAAAAGTCAGAAAGAATTTAGACTGACAGAATATATGAAAAGAACATTGGTTTTAGTCCAATAGAGCAGTGGTTCCAACCATTTTCTTCTTCCCGATTTGATCCAAGGTTACGCTGGCTCCTACTTGAGAAGCTATGGTCATATAAGTAAAATAAATACAAAATATTCCGGTCCCTGTATGACCGGAGCAGGAGCTGTGTTCGCATTGCTGGCAGTAAGTCAGACCTGTTCCCAGTGCATGTTGGACTCTGCCAGGGCTGCCCTTTGTCACCAGGGTGTCCGGCTTGGGGACCACAGGATCTCATCTCTGCTGTTTGTAGACGATGTTGTCCTGATGGCTCCATCAGGACATCACTCGGTTGTGTGAAGCGGCTGGAATGAGAATCAGCACCTCCAAATCCCAGGTTATGGTTCTCAATCGGAAAAAAGTTGCTTGCCCTCTCCGGGTGGGTGAGGAGTCCTTGACCCAAGTGGAGGAGTTCAAGTATCTCGGGGTCTTGTTCAAGATTGAGTGAAGGATGGAACGGGAGATTGACAGTTGGATCGGTGCACTGCAGCCGCTGCATCGACTGTTGTGGTAAAGAAGGAGCTGAGTCCAAAGACAAAGCTCTCAATTTACCAGTCAATCTACGCTCCAACCCTCACCATGAGCTTTGGGTAATGACCGAAAGGACAAGATTGCAGATACAAGAGTTTCCTCCGCCGGGTGGCTGGGCGCTCCCTTAGAGATGGGCCGAGGAGCTCATTCACACAAGAGGATCTCGGAGCATAGCCGCTGCTCCTCCACCTCGAGAGGAGTCAGCTGAGGTGGCTCGGGCATCTGTTCCGGATGCCTCCTGGGCGCCTCCCTCGGGAAGTGTTTCAGACATGTCCCACCGGGAAGAGACCCCGGGGAAGACCCAGGACACGCTGGAGAGACTATGTCTCTCGGCTGGCCTGGGAACGCCTCGGGATCCCCCCGGAGGAGTTGGAGGAAGTGTCTGGGGAGAAGGAAGTCTGGGAGTCCCTGCTCAGACTGCTGCCCCCGCGACCCGGCCCCGGATAAAACGTCAGAAAATTGATGGATGAATGGAGCTGACTGAACATCATGGCATTTATTTATTAAATTTTAACACTTAAGACGGTATTTGTGATCTTGTGAAACACTTTAGATGTTACAAATCGCGATTATATGTTCATTTCTCAGAACGCCGCTGGCTTTGATAACCACTTACTGTTGGAATATCTCACTACACAGAGTTAATTCCTCTGCTTACAGTTAACGGTAGTATTGCTGTACATGTAAAACAAAACAAAAATCTAACAATGCTGGTCCGATTGTTTCACCTTTAATGACCTCAAAAAAGGATTTTTCCACCAATTATACTTTAGCACTGACGTACAGTTTATGGGTTGTTTCCATCATGAATATGTGTCTCGAAAAAAAAGTCTTATGTAAGCTTTACCACAAGTTTATCTTTAAGATACATGAGCTGACTGAACGTCATGGCAGATGTTTATTCAATTTTTACACTTAAGACGATATTTGTGATCTTGTGAAACACTTTAGATGTAACAAATCGCAATTATATGTTTATTGCTCATAACGCTGTTGGCTTTGATAACCACTTACTGTTGGAATATCTCACCACACAGAGTTAAATTCCTCTGCTTACAGTTAAAGGTAGTATTGTTGTACATGTATGACAAAAAATCAAACAATGCTGGTCTGATTCCTTCAGTCTTCAGAGTTAAAGACCTCAAAAAAGGACTTTTCCACCAATTATACTTTAACACTGACTTACGACTGGTATTATATTAGACAGAATAAATGTTTCTTGAATTAATCAATGAAGTTGTTGGATTATGTAGCATATTCTGAAAACCATGTCATTCAACATGCACTCTGGGGCGGTGAGCATCAACTTGGAAAATGGCTTTGATTTATCATCATCAAACACTTATGAGTTTATGGGTTGTTTCCATCATTAATATGCATTATCCCACCACAAAGGTGAAAAAAATTGTGTCTCGAAAAAAAGTCTTATGTAAGCTTTACCACAAGTTTATCTTTAAGATACATGAGCTGACTGAACGTCATGGCAGATGATTATTCAATTTTAACACTTAAGACGATATTTGTGATCTTGTGAAACACTTTAGATGTAACAAATCGCGATTATATGTTTATTGCTCATAACGCCGCTAGCTTTGATAACCACTTACTGTTGGAAAATATCACCACACAGAGTTAAATTCTTCTGCTTACAGTTAAAGGTAGTATTGTTGTACACGTATGAGAAAAAATCAAACAATGCTGGTCTGATTCCTTCAGTCTTCAGAGTTAATGACCTCAAAAAAGGACTTTTCCACCAATTATTCTTTAGCACTGACTTACGACTGGTATTATATTAGACAGAATAAATGTTTCTTGAACTAATCAATGAAGTTGTTGGATTATGTAGCATATTCTGAAAACCATGTCATTCAACATGCACTCTGGGGCGGTGAGCATCAACTTGGAAATTGGCTTTTATTCATCATCAAACACTTGATATGAGTTTATGGGTTGTTTCCTTTTTTGACATGCATTATCCCACCACAAAGGTCAAAAAATGTTGTCTGGAAAAAGTCTTATGTTAGCTTTTCCACAAGTACATGGTTAGGATCCATGAGCTCAACAATCATCATGGATTTATGTATTAAATTTTAACACTGAAGACTGAATTTGTGATCTTGTGAAAAGCTAAATACGTAATGGCGAATATAGGTTTAGTGCTCATAACGCTGCTAGATTTGATAACTAATTACTATCGGAATATCTCTCCAGTGATTTTAATCCCTCCGCTTACAGTTAAAGGTAATAGGGTGTGTAATGTAGCTGTATGTACCATTACATAGGCTTAGGAAGAGTACAAGGAAACAAGTAGATGTTTAAAAGGATTTATTGAGAAGGTTGTGGTGTAAGTTGACCTGCAACAGAAAAGAGAATGTAACTGTTGGTTAATCAAAATTAAATTATACCTTACCTGATGTGTCAGCCATTTTAGGTGCGCCAGACAAAAGAGTCCCCAGGGAGACGGAGCACCTTAAGTAGGTTCCGGGGCAGAACATTGGGGGAAAATAGGAGGGGTGTTTTAGGGAATTGACTGTTTTAGAATATATGTTGAGATTGAAATTGTGCACAGTAAATTAAATAAAGAATATATTTTGTATTTAATTGAAGTATGTATAGTGACACTGTTTTTCTACAGTTAGCTTTTATCTGTGCGGTTTTAGGAAGATTGAAACTTACCTGGTCCTCGGAGTAGGAGGGTCCAGTTAACCCAGTGGCCTATAAAAGGCGCCTGGCGGCAGTTGCTTGTGTCTTGCTGCTGTGTGAACATGTTGCTGTATTTTAAACCCGTTCCTTGTTTGTAAATCACTGTAAAATAAATGCGCGTGGATCTGCATCATCTAAACCGTCTCAGCTCTGCTCTGTCCTCGTCAATGCCGCTGAGGTTGCTATCCGGGCGTAACAATTGGTGTCAGAAGCTGGGGCCCAGGCAGCAGAGTAACTGAAGATGAGTACAAGAAGAAGAGTGCAGATTGATCAACACAATGATCCAGATGTGGGGACAAGTGAAGCTGCTGACCAGGGGACTGAAGCAACTTGTAACCCTGTGGACAAGTTTGAAGAGTTGACTGCGCTGGTAAGGACACTCGCACAGTCGCAGGCAGCCAGAGATCAGCGTCTTGAAAGAGAAGCAGCACAACAAGAAACAAAATGGAAAAACCTACAGCACCAAATGAGAGAAATGCAGTCTTTGGTGACTTGCGTCAGCCAAAGACGAGACCAGGAGCGGGAAATGGCTCCCTCTACAGATGAGACTGTTGATGAAGATGAAGGCCCCAGTCACTGTGAGCAGAACCGATTTTACAGAGAGATGGTGATCCACAGAGAGCCAAAGCTGTTGCCTCTGTCTCCAGACGATGACATTGAACATTTCCTCACCACTTTTGAGAGAATGGCTCAAGTCTGCAGATGGCCAAGAGATGAGTGGGCTCTCCGCCTAGTGGCTCTTCTCACAGGCAAGGCTCGCAGTGCATATGTACAAATGGACATTACTGATGCTGAAAATTATGCAAAAGTGAAAGCTGCAATATTGTCAAAATATGAAATCACATCAGAGACTTATCGTAAAAGATTCCGATCTACAGAGATCCTCCCGGATGAAACCCCAAAGGAACTGTATGTGCGACTGAAGGACCTGTTCTTAAAATGGGTCAAACCAGAAAAAAATACAAAACAGGAGATTACAGAGACATTAATTTTGGAGCAGTTCCTGCAAATGGTTCACCCAGAGCTCCAAGTTTGGATCCGCGAACGGGACCCAAAGACTGCAGAACAAGCAGCAGAGCTAGCAGAGGTTTTCCAAGCAGCAAGGAAGGGATTCAACACCACCTATGGCCACAACTCTAACCAGGCGCAGAGAAGCAAAGACCGAGAATATGGACACAGAGCTCAAGCCCAAAGTAAGTCCAATGGGGGTGAAAGGGCTTTTGGTCAGAACAGGGCTTTGTCAAGACCTAGACACTTTACATCCAGCAATATTCAAAGGGCACACCCTGGTAACTATGTACATAGGTCCGATAGAGAAGTCAGGTGTTACGTGTGTAATGGGCTAGGTCATACCCAGTACTCTTGCCCTCTAGCCAATGAATCAAAGCCATCTCTTTACTGTGCAGTGCCTAGACCTGTTTTGCCCGGCCGTTTTGTAATAACCCAGAAAGCACATACCTCCCCAGTACTGATAAATGGTTACCGTACTACAGCTCTGTTAGATACGGGTGGGTTTCAGTCCGTGGTTTTGTCCAGTCTGGTGTCAAGGGAGAAATGGAGTGAGGATAAAACTAGCATTAGCTGCATTCATGGAGATGAACACCAGTATCCTACAGCAGAAGTCTACTTGACAGTTGGAGGTCAGACTTTTCTGATGCCAGTAGCTTTAGCTCCAAACCTACCCTTTGATGTGATTCTTGGTAATGATGTTCCAATCTTGCTGGACTTGGTGCAAGAATCAGAATCTGTCCCTGAGAACCTAAAAATACCTGAGAATTTACCAGAAAAAGCAAAGTCATCTAAAACTTTTAATATGGTTACTACAAGGGCTCAGAGTGCAAAAGAGTCCTTACAAGAGTTACCATTCTGGGGGGAAGACTTTGAGCCTGTGGGGGGAAAACCTGTTAAATCCAAGGCACAAAAAAGGCGTGAAAAGTTCAAAGTAACTGCTAGCAAACTCACAGAAATTCCAGTCAAACCCTCTCATCACATAGAGCTGGAACTTCCACCTGATGTATCCACTCTGCAAAAAGAGGATGCAACCCTAAAACCTTGGTTTCAAAAAGTGTCAGAAATTGAAGGGGTGAAACAGGGCAGCCCAGGGTGTGTAGAGGAGGCAACATACATCATTAAAGCGGGCATTTTATATCAATGCAAAGGTAATGTGCAAGCCTTAGCAGTACCAAAACCATTCAGATTCCAAATTATGGAGCTCGGACATTCAGTACCATGGGCGGGACACATGGCGTTCCAAAAAACTTTATGCAGAATTACAAGCAGATTTGTTTGGCCGGGCATATACAGTGACCTGTCAAAATTCTGTAATTCATGTGAAATATGTCAACTTGCTTCATCCCGCAAAGCCCCTAGAGCTATGTTGCAGCCTCTACCTATCATTGAAACTCCATTTGAAAGAATAGGAATGGACATTGTTGGGCCCTTAGAACGCAGCAGTACAGGGAACAAGTTCATTTTAGTAATCTGTGATTATGCAACTCGGTATCCGGAGGCTTTCCCTTTAAAAACAATTAAAGCCAGAAATGTTGCTAATTGTTTGTTACAGCACTTTTCCAGGGTGGGAATACCAAAAGAGGTTTTGACGGACTGTGGGACAAACTTTATGTCTAAATTATTACAGCAGGTTTATAAGCTCCTTGGGATTAAGGGTATTAGGACCACCCCATACCACCCCCAGACGGACGGGCTAGTTGAGCGGTACAACCAAACATTAAAAAATATGCTGCGCAAGTTTGTCTCTCACACAGGAGCGGACTGGGACCAATGGTTGCCGTATCTGCTGTTTGCATATCGTGAAGTGCCACAGGCTTCAACGGGGTTCTCACCATTCGAGTTGCTCTATGGACGTCAAGTAAGGGGGCCACTGGACCTCCTCAAGGACTACTGGGAGAACCCAACCCCCTCAGAAGAGAACGTGGTGGCTTACGTGATAAAAATGAGGCAACGTCTGGAAGATATGTCTGCATTGGCACAAGAGACTATGAAGACTTCTCAACAAAATCAGAAGACCTGGTATGACCGCAAAGCTAGAGAAAGAAGCTTTGAAGCTGGCCAGAAGGTGCTACTTCTACTCCCCACCTCCGACAGTAAACTCCTCTCCAAATGGCATGGTCCCTATGAAATCAGCAGAAGAGTGGGTAAGGTCACATATGAACTATTTATGCCTGACAGAAAAAAAAAACACCAAACGTTTCATGTGAACTTGTTAAAAGAGTTTCAGTCTCGCCAGGAATCTGTCCCTCAGCTGCTGATTTGTGGGGTGCAGGATGAAGAAATACCAGAGAAGTTTATGCCTGGAAGTCTGGTTGAATCAGCAGGCATAGAGATGTCACATTTGTCTGTCTCCCAGCAGGAACAAGTGACTCCTCTCATTGACCCAGAACTGTTCAAAGACTCTCCTGGTTACACAGACCTAGTCCAGCACAACATCCGGCTAAAGAGAGAGGCTCCTCCATGTCGAAAGAGCTACAGAATTCCAGAGCGGTTGGTGCAAACATTGAAAAAGGAAATAAAATTGATGCTGGAACTAGGCATAATTGAAGTTTCAAATAGTGAATGGTGCAGTCCAGTGGTTCTGGTGCCCAAAAAGGACGGCTCTCTAAGATTTTGCATTGATTTTCGCTACTTAAATTCTGTTTCATTGTGTGATCTTTACCCAATGCCTAGAATTGACGAGCTGATGGAGCGAGTGGGGCAGGCAAAGTTCATTTCCACCTTAGACCTGAGCAAAGGCTATTGGCAGGTGGCATTGGCTCCAGAAGTCAAAGAACTGACAGGATTTAAAACTCCGTTTGGTATGTACCAATTTCGAGTGATGCCTTTTGGACTGCAGGGTGCACCAGCTACGTTTCAAAGACTAATGGACTATGTTCTGAGAGATGTTTCAGAGTTTTCAGCTGCATACTTGGATGATGTGGTTATCTACAGCCAAACCTGGGAAGAACACATGGCTCATCTGGAACAAGTCCTGCTATGCATAAAATCCGCTGGCTTAACTATCAACCCTAAGAAATGCTGTCTGGCTCAGAGAGAGGTGGAGTACCTGGGTTTTGTCATTGGACATGGCAAACTTAGGCCCCAGGTGGGGAAAATGGAGGCCATCTATTCCTTCCCCATTCCAGCCACTAAGAAGAAGGTGAAAAGTTTCCTAGGTCTGGTCGGCTGGTACAGGAAATTCATTCCCCACTTTGCAGACCGCTCAGCTGTTCTAAATGACCTCACCAAATCGGCAGCACCAAGAAAGGTAAAATGGACTGACCAATGTGAGTGTGCTTTTAGGGACCTCAAGGAAGCCCTGGACAAATGCACCGTTCTGCAAACTCCGGATTTTGACAAATCCTTTATCTTACAAACTGATGCATCAGGAGTGGGCCTAGGTGGAGTTCTGTTGCAGGAGGTGGATGGAGAGAGGAGACCAGTTGTGTTTCTGAGCAGGAAGCTGTTGGACAGAGAGACCAGATATTCGACCGTGGAAAAGGAGTGCTTGGCCATGAAGTGGGCGATTGAGTCGCTGAGATACTACCTGTTGGGCCGACATTTCAGTTTGGAAACGGATCATCGTGCTCTCCAGTGGCTCCACAAAATGAAGGACTCGAATACGAGAATTGCTGGTTGGTACCTGGCTTTGCAACCATTCAACTTCTCTGTTTTCTACAAACCTGGCAAGTCAAACATAGTTGCTGACTCACTGTCCAGAGTGTTTGAAGAGTAGATGTACTTTATCCGTAAAAGAGGGGGGAAGAAATGTAATGTAGCTGTATGTACCATTACATAGGCTTAGGAAGAGTACAAGGAAACAAGTAGATGTTTAAAAGGATTTATTGAGAAGGTTGTGGTGTAAGTTGACCTGCAACAGAAAAGAGAATGTAACTGTTGGTTAATCAAAATTAAATTATACCTTACCTGATGTGTCAGCCATTTTAGGTGCGCCAGACAAAAGAGTCCCCAGGGAGACGGAGCACCTTAAGTAGGTTCCGGGGCAGAACATTGGGGGAAAATAGGAGGGGTGTTTTAGGGAATTGACTGTTTTAGAATATATGTTGAGATTGAAATTGTGCACAGTAAATTAAATAAAGAATATATTTTGTATTTAATTGAAGTATGTATAGTGACACTGTTTTTCTACAGTTAGCTTTTATCTGTGCGGTTTTAGGAAGATTGAAACTTACCTGGTCCTCGGAGTAGGAGGGTCCAGTTAACCCAGTGGCCTATAAAAGGCGCCTGGCGGCAGTTGCTTGTGTCTTGCTGCTGTGTGAACATGTTGCTGTATTTTAAACCCGTTCCTTGGTTGTAAATCACTGTAAAATAAATGCGCGTGGATCTGCATCATCTAAACCGTCTCAGCTCTGCTCTGTCCTCGTCAATGCCGCTGAGGTTGCTATCCGGGCGTAACAGGGTGGTACATGTATGAAAAAAAAAATCGAACAATGTTGGTCTTATTCCTTCAGTTTTCAGAGTTAATGACCTCAAAAAAGGACTTTTCCACCAATTATACTTTAGCACTGACTGGTATTATATTAGACTGAATAAATGTTTCTTGAATTAATCAATGAAGTTGTTGGATTATGTAGCATATTCTGAAAACCATGTCATTCAACATGCACTCTGGGGCGGTGAGCATCAACTTGGAAATTGGCTTTGATTTATCATCAAACACTTTTGAGTTTATGGGTTGTTTCCATCATGAATATGTGTCTCGAAAAAAAAAGTCTTATGTAAGCTTTACCACAAGTTTATCTTTAAGATACATGAGCTGACTGAACGTCATGCCAGATGTTTATTCAATTTTAACACTTAAGACGATATTTGTGATCTTGTGAAACACTTTAGATGTAACAAATCGCGATTATATGTTTATTGCTCATAACGCTGATGGCTTTGGTAACCACTTACTGTTGGAATATCTCACCACACAGAGTTAAATTCCTCTGCTTACAGTTAAAGGTAGTATTGTTGTACACGTATGACAAAAAAATCAAACAATGCTGGTCTGATTCCTTCAGTCTTCAGAGTTAATGACCTGAAAAAAGGACTTTTCCACCAATTATTCTTTAGCACTGACTTACGACTGGTATTATATTAGACAGAATATATGTTTCTTGAATGAATCAATGAAGTTGTTGGATTATGTAGCATATTCTGAAAACCATGTCTTTCAACATGCACTCTGGGGCGGTGAGCATCAACTTGGAAATTGGCTTTTATTCATCATCAAACACTTGATATGAGTTTATGGGTTGTATCCTTCATGGACATGCATTATCCCACCACAAAGGTCAAAAAATGTTGTCTGGAAAAAGTCTTATGTTAGCTTTTCCACAAGTACATGGTTAGGATCCATGAGCTCAACAATCATCATGGATTTATGTATTCAATTTTAACACTGAAGACTGAATTTGTGATCTTGTGAAAAGCTAAATACGTAATGGCGAATATAGGTTTAGTGCTCATAACGCTGCTAGATTTGATAACTAATTACTATCGGAATATCTCTCCAGTGATTTTAATCCCTCCGCTTACAGTTAAAGGTAATAGGGTTGTACATGTATGACAAAAAAATCAAACAATGCTGGTCTGATTCCTTCAGTCTTCAGAGGTAATGACCTCAAAAAAGGACTTTTCCACCAACTATACTTTAGCACTGACTTATGACTGGTATTATATTAGACTGAATAAATGTTTCTTGAATTAATCAATGAAGTTGTTGGATCATGTAGCATATTCTGAAAACCATGTCATTCAACATGCACTCTGGGGCGGTGAGCATCAACTTGGAAAATGGCTTTGATTTATCATCATCAAACACTTATGAGTTTATGGGTTGTTTCCATCATGAATATGCATTATCCCACCACAAAGGTGAAAAAAATTGTGTCTCAAAAAAAAAAATCTTTTGTAACCTTTACCACAAGTTTATCTTCAAGATACATGAGCTGACTGAACGTCATGCCAGATGTTTATTCAATTTTAACACTTAAGACGATATTTGTGATCTTGTGAAACACTTTAGACGTAACAAATCGCGATTATATGTTTATTGCTCATAACGCTGCTGGCTTTGATAACCACTTACTGTTGGAATATCTCACCACACAGAGTTAAATTCCTCTGCTTACTGTTAAAGGTAGTATTGTTGTACACGTATGACAAAAAATAAAAAAATGCTGGTCTGATTCCTTCAGTCTTCAGAGTTAATGACCTCAAAAAAGGACTTTTCCACCAATTATACTTTAGCATTGACTTACGACTGGTATTATAATAGACGGAATAAATGTTTCTTGAATTAATTAATGAAGTTGTTGGATTATGTAGCATATTCTGAAAACCATGTCATTCAACATGCACTCTGGGGCGGTGAGCATCAACTTGGAAAATGGCTTTGATTTATCATCAAACACTTATAAGTTTCTGGGTTGTTTCCATCATGAATATGTGTCTCGAAAAAAAAGTCTTATGTAAGCTTTACCACAAGTTTATCTTTAAGATACATGAGCTGACTGAACGTCATGGCATTTGTTTATTCAATTTTAACACTTAAGACGATAATTGTGATCTTATGAAACACTTTGGATGTAACAAATCGCGGTTATTTGTTTGTTGCTCATAACACTGCTGGCTTTAATAACCACTTACTATATTAGACTGAATAAATGTTTCTTGAATTAATCAATGAAGTTGTTGGATTATGTAGCATATTCTGAAAACCATGTCATTCAACATGCACTCTGGGGCGGTGAGCATCAACTTGGAAAATGGCTTTTATTCATCATCAAACACTTATGAGTTTATGGGTTGTTTTCATCATGAATATGTGTCTCGAAAAAAAAGTCTTATGTAAGCTTTACCACAAGTTTATATTTAAGATACATGAGCTGACTGAACGTCATGGCATTTGTTTATTCAATTTTTAACACTTAAGACGATATTTGTGATCTTGTGAAACACTTTAGATGTAACAAATCACGGTTAATTGTTTGTTGCTCATAACGGTACTGGCTTTGATAACCACTTACTGTTGGAAAATATCACCACACAGAGTTAAATTCCTCTGCTTACAGTTAAAGGTAGTATTCTTGTACACGTATGACAAAAAATCAAACAATGCTGGTCTGATTCCTTCAGTCTTCAGAGTTAATGACCTCAAAAAAGGACTTTTTCACCTATTATTCTTTAGCACTGACTTACGACTGGTATTATATAAGACAGAATATTTGTTTCTTGAATTAATCAATGAAGTTGTTGGATTATGTAGCATATTCTGAAAACCATGTCATTCAACATGCACTCTGGGGCGGTGAGCATCAACTTGGAAATTGGCTTTGATTTATCATCAAACACTTTTGAGTTTATGGGTTGTTTCCATCATGAATATGTGTCTCGAAAAAAAAAGTCTTATGTAAGCTTTACCACAAGTTTATCTTTAAGATACATGAGCTGACTGAACGTCATGCCAGATGTTTATTCAATTTTAACACTTAAGACGATATTTGTGATCTTGTGAAACACTTTAGATGTAACAAATCGCGATTATATGTTTATTGCTCATAACGCTGATGGCTTTGGTAACCACTTACTGTTGGAATATCTCACCACACAGAGTTAAATTCCTCTGCTTACAGTTAAAGGTAGTATTGTTGTACACGTATGACAAAAAAATCAAACAATGCTGGTCTGATTCCTTCAGTCTTCAGAGTTAATGACCTGAAAAAAGGACTTTTCCACCAATTATTCTTTAGCACTGACTTACGACTGGTATTATATTAGACAGAATATATGTTTCTTGAATGAATCAATGAAGTTGTTGGATTATGTAGCATATTCTGAAAACCATGTCTTTCAACATGCACTCTGGGGCGGTGAGCATCAACTTGGAAATTGGCTTTTATTCATCATCAAACACTTGATATGAGTTTATGGGTTGTATCTTTCATGGACATGCATTATCCCACCACAAAGGTCAAAAAATGTTGTCTGGAAAAAGTCTTATGTTAGCTTTTCCACAAGTACATGGTTAGGATCCATGAGCTCAACAATCATCATGGATTTATGTATTCAATTTTAACACTGAAGACTGAATTTGTGATCTTGTGAAAAGCTAAATACGTAATGGCGAATATAGGTTTAGTGCTCATAACGCTGCTAGATTTGATAACTAATTACTATCGGAATATCTCTCCAGTGATTTTAATCCCTCCGCTTACAGTTAAAGGTAATAGGGTTGTACATGTATGACAAAAAAATCAAACAATGCTGGTCTGATTCCTTCAGTCTTCAGAGTTAATGACCTCAAAAAAGGACTTTTCCACCAACTATACTTTAGCACTGACTTACGACTGGTATTATAATAGACGGAATAAATGTTTCTTGAATTAATTAATGAAGTTGTTGGATTATGTAGCATATTCTGAAAACCATGTCATTCAACATGCACTCTGGGGCGGTGAGCATCAACTTGGAAAATGGCTTTGATTTATCATCATCAAACACTTATGAGTTTATGGGTTGTTTCCATCATTAATATGCTTTATCCCACCACAAAGGGTAAAAAAATTGTGTCTCGAAAAAAAGTCTTATGTAAGCTTCACCACTAGTTTATCTTTAAGATACATAAGCTGACTGAACGTCATGGCATTTGTTTATTCAATTTTTAACATTTAAGACAATATTTGTGATCTTGTGAAACACTTTAGATGTAACAAATTGCGGTTATTTGTTTGTTGCTCATAACGCCGCTGGCTTTGATAACCACTTAGTTATGGAATATCTTACCATACAGAGTTAAATTCCTCTGCTTACAGTTAAAAGTAGTATTGTTGTACACGTATGACAAAAAATCCAACAATGCTGGTCTGATTCCTTCAGTCTTCAGAGTTAATGACCTGAAAAAAGGACTTTTCCACCAATTATACTTTAGCACTGACTTACGACTGGTATTATATTAGACAGAATATATGTTTCTTGAATTAATCAATGAAGTTGTTGGATTATGTAGCATATTCTGAAAACCATGTCATTCAACATGCACTCTGGGGCGGTGAGCATCAACTTGGAAAATGGCTTTTATTCATCATCAAACACTTGATATGAGTTTATGGGTTGTATCCTTCATGGACATGCATTATCCCACCACAAAGGTAAAAAAAATGTTGTCTGGAAAAAGTCTTATATTAGCTTTTCCACAAGTATATGGTTAGGGTCCATGAGCTCAACAATCATCATGGATTTATGTATTCAATTTGAAATCAAATCAAATCAAATCAATTTATTTTTGTAAGGCCCAAAATCACAACAACAGTTGCCTCTGAGGGCCACAGGGAGAAATGAATCAACAATGTCTGTGGTGGAGATGAAGTCAGACAATGTCTGTGGTGGCGAGGGAGTCAGACAATGTCTGTGGTGGCGAGGGACGATGTCCCAGGGTCCTCTGTCCTTAGACTCTCCTTCTCGGCCAGGAAAAACTACAAAAAAAACCTCTTTGGGAAAAAAGTGTAGAAACCTGGAGGAGTTCCAGTGAAGGAGAGATCCGACTCTCACAGACGGACAGACGGACACGAGGGAGACTGGAGCTGGACCCACTCTTCAGGCAGATGAGGGACCGACTGAGGCGAACTGGACCCACTCTTCAGGCAGATGAGGGACCGTCGGAGGCGAACTGGAGCCACTCTTCAGGCTGATGAGGGACCGTCGGAGTCGAGCTGGACCCACTCTTCAGGCAGATGAGGGACCGTCTGAGGCGAACTGGACCCACTCCTCAGGCAGATGAGGGACCGTGGGAGGCGAGCTGGAGCCACTCTTCAGGCAGATGAGGGACCGTCGGAGGCGAGCTGGACCCACTCCTCAGGCAGATGAGGGACCGTCCACACAGGGCAGGGACCACTTCACCAGGAGAGGGACATCTGTGTCCACAGGTCCTCAGGAGTGAGAGAAAGAAAAAGAAGGCGGTGAACAGTTTGCAAGTGGAATCAAAAAATAAATATTGTTTGATAGCATAAGTAGTCAGAAGAAGAGGATAGTGCTCAAGCTGTCATACTTCCCCCAGCATAGTTACTCCTAGGGCAGCGTAGCTAAAGCTGTGGGTTTATGTTTCTGTTCCTAACTAGTCTGACCATAAGCGATTTCGAAGAGGAACGTTTTAAGCCTGGACTTAAATGAAGAGACTGTGTCAGCATATTTAACATGGGTCGGGAGCTGATTCATAACACAGGAGCTTGGTAGCTAAACGCTCTACCTCCTACAGTACTTTTAGAGACTCTTGGCACCACCAGAAGGCCGGCATTCTGAGAGCGAAGAGCTCTGTTTGGATGATATGGTTCTATAGCATCTTTGAGGTAGGATGGGGCCATGTCATTTATGGCTTTGTAGGTCAAGAGTAGAATTTTAAATTTGATTCTAGACTCGACAGGAGCCAGTGAAGAGACTCCAGCACTGGCGTAATGTGCTCTCTTCTTTTTGTTCCTGTTAGTAATCTTGCTGCTGCATTTTGAACCAGTTGAAATTTTTTTATGGAGCTTTTAGGACCTGCTGTGAGCAGGAGTTACAGTCTAATCTAGTCGTTACAAATGCATGGATAAGTTTTTCAGCATCGCTTTTAGGCTGGATTCTTCAGATTTTGGCTCTTGTTGCGCAAATGGAAATAGGCTGTTTTACAAGCTTGATTTATATGAGCTTTAAATGAGAGCTCCTGGTCAAATAAGACTCCAAGATTTCTTACAGTAGAACAAGAGGCTACACTAACATTGTCCAGTGTGACTATCCGCTCAGATAGACCGTCTCGTAGATGCTTAGGGCCAAGCACAATGACCTCAGTTTTTTAACACTGAGGACTGAATTTGTGATCTTGTGAAAAGCTTAATACGTAATGGCGAATATAAGTTTAGTGCTTATAATGCCGCTGGATTTGATAACTACTTACTATCGGAATATCTCTCCAGAGATTTTAATCCCTCTGCTTACAGTTAAAGGTAAGAGGGTTGTACATGTATGACAGAAAAATCAAACAATGTTGGTCTGATTCCTTCAGTCTTCAGAGTTAATGACCTCAAAAAAGGACTTTTCCACCAATTATACTTTGGCACTGACTTATGACTGGTATTATATTTGACTGAATAAATGTTTCTTGAATTAATCAATGAAGTTGTTGGATTATGTAGCATATTCTGAAAACCATGTCATTCAACATGCACTCTGGGGCGGTGAGCATCAACTTGGAAAATGGCTTTGATTTATCATCATCAAACACCTTTGAGTTTATGGGTTGTTTCCATCATGAATATGTGTCTCGAAAAAAAAGTCTTATGTAAGCTTTACCACATGTTTATCTTTAAGATACATGAGCTGACTGAACGTCATGGCATTTGTTTATTCAATTTTAACACTTCAGACAATATTTGTGATCTTGTGAAACACTTTAGATGTAACAAATCGCGGTTATTTGTTTGTTGCTCATAACGCTGCTGGCTTTAATAACCACTTACTGTTGGAATATCTCACCACACAGAGTTAAATTCCTCTGCTTACAGTTAAAAGTAGTATTGTTCAGGAATCCACTCGACCGTCCAAGAGAAGGCACGGAAATTGGGATCAAGCCTCTTACCCGGCGCCAAGCCGAAGCTGGGACTCCAGCACCGCACTATACATATACACATACACACATACATACCTACGCACCTACACCTCTACACCCTTACACCCTTACACACCCCCTAAAAAGAGAGGAGAGGAGAAAGGGGGGGAAAAAATATATATATAATAATAATAATAATTCAAAATAATAATAAAAATAATAAAATACAATCATAATCATCATAATAATAAATAATAAATAAATACAAATAATAATAGTAAGTACTGTATTTTACATCTATAAGAGGTTTTGGAGCGGCACCAATTATGTTCTTTACCTTGAGTTCCATATCTACAGTAATATCTGCTCACCATGATCCCTTCAATTTATAAAGTTATAGCATATCTACTTTAATGATTAGTAAGTTTATCCCGTAAATTTAGTGATCGTTTTTGTTAATCTGAAAAGCCCATGGTAATCACCATATTCCATTCCTCTCCAAAAAAGGAGCCTAGTGGGGACCAGTTTTTAACGAAGGGTCCTACAGAGCCTTTCAGGACATGTGAGAGCCTCTCCAGTGGCATTAAGGACATGATCTTCTCCCTCCACATACGAAGATCTGGAGGTTCATCGTTTAGCCATCTTTGTAGGATTGTTAGGCGGGCTGCAAATAATAAAATTCTCAAAATATATTTATGTTTCTTCTCGGAATATGTGTCTAGTCCTAAAACAAAACAATAAGGATCTGCTGGAATATTTATGAGTAGGAGGCGTTTAATTTCTGTTCGGACACATTGCCAAAAATTTTGAACTTGGGGACAAAACTATATTAGATGAGAGTATGTGCCCAAACTGGCTTTACATTTTCCACACTGTGGAGAGCTTGTAGAATCATATTTACTGTGAATAACTGGTGTCACATGAAGCCTATGGATTATTTTGTATTGGGTTTCATAAGATCTATTAGAACATGTAATTTTCTTTGCATTTAATAATACTTGTTTCCATTTTGACTCGTCCAACTGGGCTCCAAAGTCATCGGTCCAAAGATTTTTACTTTTTATCAAAATGGGTTTGACAAACATACGTTTATACAAATAGCCCAAGCTTTTCTTTTTTAATTGAGCTGCCTGTTACCACCCACCTGCTCGCCGGCAAACATTTTCTATACCTCAAATATTCTCTTACATCATCACTTTTATTTCCGTGGTCAATACCAGCAAGCTATACATCATTTTAAAGCTTATTTTCTCAACAAAACGAATATGTCATTGATTTACATTGAAAAATATGCCCCAAGAAGCAATTGCCAATAGTTTGTGAGAAAGTCTCAACTTTTACAAACGCATGTCTGTTTGCTGTTTATGATGGACGAAACGGCTTTAATTCTGTTCATCCTTCTGCTCAGTCTGTCCGTAAGGAATCGTTGAAAAACAATATCCACTTGTATTTTTCCTCAAGTTATCCGATTTCGAGATATTGTCAAGTAAACAAACTTTTCTTCGTTTCTCACCGGACGAGAATGCGCTTGTCCGCCGCATTTCTCCGTCCATAACAAATGACCTGTTTGACTTTGAATTTTTCTGTCACCGGGTTTGTTTGCTACAGCCTCCGGAGGAAAAAAATTCGGCGCTTCCGAAGCGCGCGTCCATCTTTGTTTTTAGCCCTTAGCTTCTGCTAACAGGCTTTGAGTGACATATTATTCTAGCCAATGAGAATAGCTTTCTCCTGGTAGGCGGGACAAAGGCCTTATTGAAACAGAATTCTCCCTGTTCTCGTGCGTAAGGCTTGTCAGAGCCTAGATTTTTCTGCATTTTGCGACTAGATTTTACGCATCACGTTTCTTTTTTTTTTTTCATCTTTATATGGGAAATTCATGGGTAAACTCATAAATACACATTTTCACATACATTGTTTTTAACAGTTATAATAGATATTAGTGGCCTACAAAACATCAAAATGTATGTTTTATGATCATAGAGGAGCTAAAATTGTAATAAAACGTTTGGCACAGTTGGCACATATTTGGATCACTTGTTCCGAATATACTTTTTGATACAAAAAGGTCAACAGCACCAAAATGCCTGTTCTAGAGATCTGAAACTTTACACAGTTGTTGTCAACAAGATAAAAAGCATGTACAGTGAACAGCATAAGCACACAATGAAGTATGTCATGCTCAGGACCATTACAAATTGACAATATTCAGGCGAGACTAAAAAAGGATGTTTTGTTTATGTTTGGGCTTCTGTAGTGTAGGTTCTGAAGCCCTGACAGTGTTCATGTGCACATCTGCAGAAACTAGAAGGCCTAAGCTTTCTAATGATGCATCACACTTGCATGTGGGCTGTAATATCCTCTTTTAATAAGCAATGCCATTTGGGTATGTCCAACCATTGTGCACAGGGCGAAAATAGGTGGGTGGTAACAGGTTAAGTAGAATAGTTTCAAGTTCATTATTATAAGGGCCATTTTTATAGAATGGAATCGAAAAGATAAAGCTTCTTATCTGTAAATATCGATAGAAATGTGTCTGTGGGAGATTATATTCTAACTTAAGTTGAGAAAAAGATTTTAGGTTTCCACCAGAGAAGAGGTCTTGGATCTTATATATACCGGCGTCTCTCCACATTTTAAAGCCTGCATCTGTGTATGATCCTGGAAAATCGGGATTATCATAAATGGGTGCTAAAAATGAATATTGCTCCACTATTCTGAAGTGTCTGCGCACATTTTGCCAAGTTTTGAGGGTATTTTTCACAACAACATTATCATTTAGCCCTTTTATCAAGGAATTATTATTAATAAATGGTACGGCTGAGAGTGCTGTATTTAGTCCCAGCGCTTCAAGATCCAAATATGAAGAGTCAGTATCATTTCTAATCCATTCTAGTATATATTTAATTTGGGCTGCCCAGAAGTAGTATTTTATGTTTGGTAATGCTAAGCCTCCTTTGTCAACTGGTAATTGTAGTTTTTCTAATTTCAGTCTCGGGCGTTTCCCTTTCCAAAGAAATTTCCTGATTAGTTGGTGAATTGACTTAAAAAATATTTCAGGAACATGATTAGGTAAAAGCTGCATTGGATATAACAATCTTGGCAAGATTTTCATTTTAATGACGGCAACTCTCCCGGTCAATGATAATGGAAGAGGAGTCCATCTTTGTAAGTCTTTCTTAATTTTAGTCATGGCTTGATTTAGATTTAACTCTGCTATATCATTGATTTTGGGGGAGATATTTAGACCAAGATATTTAAAGCCTTCAGATGATAATTTAAAGGGTATATATTTAGTTAGTTCGGAATAATTATACTTTCCCAAGGGTAGTGCAGTAGATTTCTCGTAGTTAACCTTATAGCCTGATAACTCTCCAAATGTGTTTATAATATTGATTAGTGGAGGAACAGAGCCTATAGGATCATTTAAGAATAAAAGGACATCATCTGCATAGAGCGAGATCTTGTGTGTTTTGACTTCAGTTTGAATTCCTTTCACGAATGAGGAGATTCTTATCATTTCGGCCAAAGGTTCCACTGCTAAGACGAAAAGTAATGGTGACAGAGGGCAGCCTTGTTTACTGCCTTTACTTATTGAAAATGGAGATGATGTCACTCCGTTAATACATATTGAGGCTTGAGGTTTGGAGGAGGTGTGGAGGAGGTGTGGAGGAGGAGGAGGTGTGGAGTACAGAAGTCTTACCCAATCAGTAAACACTTCTCCAAAGGAGAATTCTTTTAAAGTGTAAAACAAATAAGGCCATTCAATATTATCAAATGCCTTTTCCACGTCCAATGTTACTATCATAGCATCTGATTGTTTCATCTTAATATATTGTAATATGTTAATTAGGCGCCTTATGTTGGTATATGAATTCCTATTTGCCACAAATCCTGTCTGGTCATTATTAATAATTTTAGGTACTATATTGTTAATTCTGGCTGCAAGCAGTTTGGCCAATATTTTACAGTCTATATTTTGAATGCTAATGGGTCGATACGAGGCAGGGTTGTTGGGGTCTTTATTTTCCTTTAAAATCACTTTTATAGTCGCCTGTTGCAGAGAAGGAGGAAGTGTTTTAATCAAAAAGGAGTGAATATACATTTTAGTTAATAAAGGGGCAAAAATATCTTTAAATATTTTATAAATTTCAGATGGTAGACCATCTGGCCCACATGCCTTCCCTGATGGAAGGTTGTCTATCATCTTCTCAACTTCCTCACAAGTTATGTCCTTCTCACAGCTCTGTTTGTCCACCTCTGAGATTTTAGTTAACTTTATTTGTTGAAAAAAATTGTGCATTTTTAATTGTGTGCCTGAAAATGTAGATGAATACAATATAGAATAATATTCACTAAATACTTTTGCAATTTCCATATTTGCATAACAGATCTTACCCTTTGGATCTTTAATTTGGGTCATTGCTTTGTTGAGAACAGTGTTATTAATGAGATTAGAAAGATACTTTCCAGATCTATTAGCTTGTTCATATACTTTATGTTTTTGATTAAATAAGTCTTTTTCTGCATTTTGAGTTATTAGGACATTCAAAGCTGTCCTTATTCTTCATAATTTAGCCCAATTTGCTTCGTTAACATTGTGTTTATGGTCAAGCGCTGCTTGTTTTAGTTCCTCTTCGAGGCGAGTTTGTTCATTCAGTTTCTTTTTCTTTTTAGCTGAGCAATAAGCAATTATTAATCCTCTTAAATAGGCCTTAGTTGTTTCCCACAAGTTTGAAGGGTTTTGTATATTCATTGTCATTCTCTTGTATAAAAAAATGTACTTCTTTACGAATCATAGAGCAAAACTCAGAGTGGGATAGAATGGATCCATTACAATTCCATGAACATGGACCTGAAGAGTTATGGGACATATTCATATACAAAAAAATGGGAGCAGGTCTGAGATGTGAATAGAACCGATAGTACATTTGTCAATCTTTTCAATTAGGTTTTGTGGAACTAGAAAATAGTCAATACGTGAATAGGTTTTATGAGGGCTTGAATAAAATGTGAAATTCTTATCAAGGGTTTTGTCGACGCCAGATCTCAATTATGCCCGTTTCCTGAAGCATTTGACGCATAAATTTCTGTCTGGGGTTTAAAGGGGTTTTACAGCTGGGGAGTTTATCTACATTACCATCTAAGAAACAATTCCAATCACCCCCTATAATAGTATTTGTATTTCCAGATTCCACAATTAATGATGTCAATTTAGAAAAAATATTCAATTCAATTTTTGGAGCTGCATAGACATTCAGGATGGTCACAGTTTGGCCATATAATGAACCGTGTACTAAAACAAAACATCCCCCTGGATCTGATTCAATGTGTTCAACTTTAAGTGGAAGATTTTTGTGGATCAAAATTGCAACTCCTCTGCTTTTGCTATTATAAGAGGAAAAATATATTTGGCCGCCCCAGTCTCTTTTCAGTTTGAAATGCTCCGATTTTGTCAAATGTCTCTCTTGTAGCAGTCCAATGGCTTCCCTTTCCTTTTTCATAAATGTTAATATTTTATTCCTTTTTGTCAAGTTATTGCACCCTTTAATATTCCAAGAACATGTTATGACTGTTTTGACATTTACCATGAAGTTATTCTAAAACATGTGAGCTTGTTCCATCTTTTCAGAAGCCACAAATTGCTCAGTAGATCATTGGATGCCGCTTTAATAATAAAGGTCAAAATAATCCAAATATATTTAAAAAAAAGAGTAAACACAAAATTTGAAAAAAATAAATAAAATGAAAAGTGAACACCTACACCAGCCCATCCCGTTCCCTCCCTCCCCCCCCCCCCAAGCACCAAATACAGCACAAACTGACTCCATGCTGTTGTGCTAAACTATCCCCTAACATTTAGAAGAGGCTCTTGTCGACCTTTTATATTTTAAGAGTATTAGTCCAAGAACGTTTCCATTTGTTTTATTAGTATAGGCATAAGTATAAGGCCTGAATGGTCAATAAGCCTACGGTAGTTGGTATTTAATATCCTTTAGGTTTGTTCTGATAGTGTCAGTGGAGAACGAAAATCCCAGCCCCGACCTCGACACACAGGAAGAGGCCCGATGTCCGGGACCAGCACTTCCCTGGACTCACAGGAAGAGGCCCGATGTCCGGGACCAGCACTTCCCTGGACAGCAGAGTGAAACCCTCGACACTAAACAGCAGAAGCCCCACTCACACCGCTCTGAGGTATATAGAAGCTCCAACAAGTATCAGGAAAACCCCAAAGCCACCAGTAAAGATCAGATCCTGTCCAACCCATGCGCCACCCCCGGCACCAATACCCATCCAGGTGAGTCACTCAGTCATGACACCCGTCTCCAAGCTCGAAGTCTGGGACGCAATATCCCAGCAACTCATTCTATGTATACATCGTGACACACGCCTTTTCTGTTGTGCACACATATATTTTACAATATGTTATAAGTTCACATGAGGAAAAGGCTGGTCGTCCATGGTCTAATACAAACAGGAGTTGAGGGATAGGACCAAGTTGACGTTGTAGATAGTTTTTTTTAATGTTTATATATTATCGTAGGTGTGATTGTTCCATAGGTGATGGTTCACTAACCTGGGTCTGAGGCCGATACACTGTTCTGCCTCCGCAGGTGAATGAAATTGTTGATACTTGCCCCTGTATGTAAAGGACAATATGTAAAGGACAATATAGCTGGAAAATGCATAGTGTATCTTATGCCCAGTGTTTTGAGTTTCTTTTTCACCGAGAGAAAAGCTTTGCGTTTTCCTTGAACCGCTTCACTGAAATCTGGGAATACGTGGATCCGCTTGTGTTGGAACATTAAATCCCCTTTGGTGCTTGTCAGGTGAAGCTTCACTTTGTCCTGATGGATGAGAAGCTTCATTATGAGCGGGCGAGGATGTTTTCTAGCCTCGGCTCGTTCACGGTCCTGACTCGGTGGCACAGCTCCACGCGCAGCGTCTCCGAGAAGTTTTCTTTTCCGAATAAATCCGGAATAAAGCGCTGAACAAAAGCGGTGCAGTCCGTTCCCTCAGATCTTTCTGGGACTCCCACGATTAGCAAATTAGACTGCCTGCTTTTGTTCTCCAAATAGTCCATCTTCGACTGTAGTAAGGTTACGGTTTTCTCCAGGACTTTGACGTGTTTTTGCGTGTCATAGATGTCATCCTCCGTTTTGCTCACGCGTTGCTGGATTTCCGTAAACTGCTCGGCCAAACTACTCATTGAATTGTCCAGATGGTTCACAGATTGTTCAATGGTTCGTAGTCGACCAAGAACCTCTTGTTTGCTCCTGTATCGCCTGGAACAGAGACTCCAAAGTGCGTTCACCTGCCATTGATTGCGAGGACGCCACCGCAAACAGGCAGTGTAATGTTTCACCAATCAGACAGCAATAGGCTATAATATGAGGAGGATATAGTGTTGTCCATTCAATGCCTCATACTTAGCTTGTAGTCTTGTTCAAACGTTCATTTGATACAACATTTTAGGCGAGCCAAGGTGCGGAGCTCAGTCACGCACGCCCTTCACCTCCGCCATTTTAGTTAATCCGAGTGGATTCCTGGACACGGGATGAAGCCGGCCTTGTGAGCTCCGCATTTTGGATCAGTACTGGCTCCGGCATGGGTCGGGGCCGCCCTGAAGTTAATTGGGGGGGGTCCGGTGTTGGCTTGCCCGTGCGTTTGCCCTCGACACTGGTTCCAGTTGGGGTGGGCCTCAGTCTGGGATGCTAGGTTCCTCGGTCAAGTGGTGGGTACCAATGTTACAGCACCTGATGTGTATATACATGTACATGTACCGGTATATGTGTATATAGATAAGTATAAGTTTATGTAACTTATGATTATACTTGCTTTGATGTTTTGAGTGCACTATGGGGTGTCTTTTAAATGAAAAATCAATAAAAAAAATAAAATAAAAAAAAGTAGTATTGTTGTACACGTATGACAAAAAAATCAAACAATGCTGGTCTGATTCCTTCAGTCTTCAGAGTTAATGACCTCAAAAAAGGACTTTTCCACCAATTATACTTTAGCACTGACTTATGACTGGTATTATATTAGACTGAATACATGTTTCTTGAATGAATCAATGAAGTTGTTGGATTATGTAGCATATTCTGAAAACCATGTCATTCAACATGCACTCTGGGGCGGTGAGCATCAACTTGGAAAATGGCTTTTATTCATCATCAAACACTTGATATGAGTTTATGGGTTGTTTCCTTCATGGACATGCATTATCCCACCACAAAGGTCAAAAAATGTTGTCTGGAAAATGTCTTATGTTAGCTTTTCCACAAGTATATGGTTAGGATATATGAGCTCAACAATCATCATTGATTTATTTATTAAATTTTAACACTGAAGACTGAATTTGTGATCTTGTGAAAAGCTTAATACGTAATGGCGAATATAAGTTTATGGCTCATAACGCTGCTGGATTTTATAACTACTTACTATTGGAATATCTCGCCACAGAGATTTTAATCCCTCCGCTTACAGTTCTCTGAGGCAGTTCCAAAGTTCATGTTATCCTTTATTTATTACGATATTCTCAAAATCAATCCAAACAGTGCATCACTTCATATCAAAGATAAAATCCATATTCACAATATCGCATATCACATATCACAGTTCGCCGTAGGCGGTCGACAAACTGTGCTTGCCCGTCTAGCAACTCCCACCCAACACCAAAGTTCCTACTTAAATACACATTTCGCTTCTAACCGACAGCTACACCCTGTGGCCTCTCCCAACGCTGCACCATCATCAGAGATTTTGGCTCCTACTCATCGTTCCCATAATTGTTCACAGCTTTGAACAATTCTCCAAACTATCATTCCGAGGAGCCACAATTCAAATGGAATCAATAAGCACACAGAGCTTTGTGATTGGTCTCTCAATGGCTAAACATACCAATCGCACCAGCACATCTTTATCAAGAAAGACATCCAACACTCATCCCAATGTCTCCTGCTTTGAGATTCTGCTTCCTATCAGTCCAGCGTTGCCTGCAAGGGCAAAACTTACACAACTTTGAGATGACTTCTTTCTGGGATGATATACGGCATGGTGGAGAATGTACCATATTTTGTCCTCCCTTTCATCCTCCTGTAGTTATCTGCTCAGCATAGCCTTCACTAATCATTTCATTAATCTTGGCCTTATAGTAGGTGTAGAACTGCGCGTTTCTAAGAAACCCTTTTCTTGAGGCTAATTAGTCTTTGTCTCGCCACCATCACCTTATTTAGCAGAGAGATAAACTCCTCTTTAAAAGGCAGTTTTAAGCTGTAATGGCCCCCATCAAGAACTGCAGACTTCTCCATGAATCTTACATCTTTTCTTGATGGCCCCCTTTCCTTTGTGGTTCTTTCATTAAAGTCATGATCATACCGTTTCTGCAACAACTCTTCTAGCTTGTACACAGAGATTCGGTTGACCACTGCTGCAGGAATCTCATTCCCTAGACCATGATCACCTTGGAGAGGGCCATTAAATACCCAGCCCAAAACAGTCTTTATTACATAAGGCCCATTTTCTTGACTGTTTATTATTTCCCATGGTTCCAATACCTTCAGAGCGTTGCTGCCAATCTATAGGTCCACATTCGCTTGTATGCTTGGAATTTGAATTTTTGAGCGGTATGTCCATTTTTCCAAATCCTTTTCTGACACAATACAGTCATTGTTCACAGGCATTCTCTTCTGTATCAGGACGTCTGGCAGCTGGAAAAAATGACTGCTATCCAATCCTGACACTTCTAATCCCTTTAATGAGAAAGCAGGAACAACTCGTTCCTGCCCCATGGTCTGTAATAAGAACTGTGTTTTCATCTCAGTGATCTTGAGCTTGTGCATGAGTTCTTCTGAACAAAAACTTGCAGTACTGCCAGGGTCCAACCGAGCATAAGTGTTTATTAAGAGTATAAGATTGTAAAGCTTTCACGTCTTCTGATTTAACCTGTTACCATCCACCTATTTTCGCCCTGTGCACAATGGTCCAAATGGCATTGATTATTAAAAGAGGATCTTACAGCCCACATGTGAGTGTAATGCATCATTAGAAAGCTTAAGCCTTCTTGTTTCTGCAGATGTGCATATGACACTGTCAGGGCTTCAGAACTCACACTACAGAAACCCAAACATACAAAATGCATCCTTTTTTTTAGTCTCGCCTGAATATTGTCTGTTTGTAAAGGTCCTGAGTAAGACATACTTAATTGTGTGCTTATGCTGTTCACTGCACATGATGATTATCTTGTTGACAACAACTGTGTAAAGTTTCAGATCTCTGGGAACAGGCATTTTGGTGCTGTTGACATTTTTGTATCAAAAAGTATATTCGGAAGAAGTGATCCAAATATGTGCCAATTGTGCCAAACTGTTTTATTACAATTTTAGCTCATCTATGATCATAAAACATACATTTTGATGTTTTGTAGGCCACTAATACCTATTATAACTGCTAAAAACAATGTATGTGAAAATGTGTAAATTTGAGTTTACCCATGAATTTCCCATACAGAGGTGAAAAAAATATATATGTAATATATATACATATATATATATATATATATATATATATATATATATATATATATATATATATATATATATATATTATTGGTATAATAATACATATATCTAACAAAATGCGCGTCCAAAAGGCTAACAAAATCAGAAAACGTGATGCGTAAAATCTAGTTGCCTCCTGCCAAAAAATCTGGCTCATTACTGCCTTTACGCATGTGAATAGAGACAATTCTGTGTCAGGAATCCCTAAGTCCCACCCATCTTTCGAAAGCTATGCTATTTAGCTAAAATAATATGTCAATCAAAGTGGTCTACGTCATCTTAAGCACGCGCAATGTCGATGTCAACAAAGAAGACTGCGTGCGTTGGAAGCGGCACATTTTTTTTTGCTGAGGCTGTAAAAACAAACCCGTGGACAAAAAACTTCGTGGATGGTCTCATTCTGTAGCTAACAGTCTGAAGAAAAGATTGATGCCAAACACCATCTTATAAGTCAAACAGGTCATTTGTAATGGACGGAGAAATGCGCCGGACGAGCGTTCGTCGTGAATATTTTCACCAAAGAAAACATTGTTTATATGACAATATCTCGAAATTGGAACATTTCAGGAAAAATACAAGTGGATATTGTTTTTCTGTGGATTATTACAGACAGAACGAGTCCACTTACTGAAGGATTGAATGTTGATGAGGCCGTCATAATTTGCAAAGCAGTTAAGAAATTTTGATGAAAAGTTGAGACTTTATGACAAACTATTGGTAATTGCTTCTTGGGGCGTATTATTCAATGCAAATCAATGACATATTCGTTTTCTTGAGAAAATTATCTTTAAAATGATGTATAACTTGCTGGTATTGACCACGAAAATAAAAGTGATGATGTAATAGAACTTTTGAAATACGGTAATCGCCCGCAGGCGAGCGGGTGGATGTGAACAGGTTAAAGTATACAAACTGGTACCTGTTGTCGAGATAACTTTATAACCAAGAATAAGCAGCTCCTCTAAAGCCAGACTTCTTTTTTTATTAAGTAATATTTTATGATCAATTGTGTCAAAAGCTTTTTTTTTAAGTCAATAAATACACACACTGTGTATTTATTTTATCTACTGCATATGTAATATTATCTGTTCATTGCATTTGTGCCATTTATATTGTTGCTCATGTAAGAATTTCTATTTTTCTAAATGATCCATGATGAGTGGCTGCAGTGCCGCGGCGCGCGGCCGAAGCTGCCATGTTATTTTTGTGCCGGCCGCGCGCCGCGGCTCCTGAAACTGCATCGCTATTTGACCGCGTTTTAGCGCCGTTTTAAACCGTGCCGGGTTAAGGTTAGGGTTAGGGTTAAGGTTAGGGTTAGGGTTACGGTTACGGTTAAGGTTAAGGTTAAGGTTAGGGTTAAGGTTAGGGTTAGGGTTAGGGTTAGGGTTAAGGTTAAGGTTAAGGTTAAGGTTAGGGTTAGGGTTAGGGTTAGGGTTAAGGTTAGGGTTAGGGTTAGGGTTAGGGTTAAGGTTAAGGTTAAGGTTAAGGTTAAGGTTAAGGTTAGGGTTAGGGTTAGGGTTAGGGTTAGGGTTAGGGTTAAGGTTAGGGTTAGGGTTAGGGTTAGGGTTAGGGTTAGGGTTAAGGTTAGGGTTAGGGTTAGGGTTAGGGTTAGGGTTAGGGTTAAGGTTAAGGTTAAGGTTAGGGTTAAGGTTAGGGTTAGGGTTAGGGTTAGGGTTAGGGTTAGGGTTAGGGTTAGGGTTAGGGTTAGGGTTAGGGTTAAGGTTAAGGTTAAGGTTAGGGTTAGGGTTAGGGTTAGCCATGACGCTATAAGAGAAGTCCCGCGGTTCCTGAAACTGCGCGGCCATTTGACCTTTGTTAAAATGAACAAATTCTAATAAAAAATTTAAAATTTAAAATTGGGATAACAATGACTTTGGTCTAAACTTAAAAGGAGATCTCCTCTCTTGAAAATTGGTATAATTTTTACCATTTTCATATTATTTGGGAAAACACCCATTTTAAATAAATAAGTTAATATTTCAGCAGTGAACTCACTTGAATTTTTAACCAATAACATGTCAATATCCGTCCAATCTTTAGAGTTTTTGTTCTAAAACCTCTTTCACAATGTCCTGTATTTATTTTTTGTTCATATCTGATACAAACATTGAAAAAACATTTGTATTGATCCTATTATTCATTTCCTCATGTTGAATTTTTATTACCCACATTTGCTGTATCTTTTGAGTTTCTGATCACTATGAGATCAATGAAAAAAAACTTTGACAATCTTGTTTGTTGTTATCACTTTCCATGTCTTTTCCATATTGTGTCTCTGTTGTTCAAGTCACTTATGATAATATTCCTTTTTACTGTTTCTAGTGTTTTCTATTGCTTTGGTTTTCCATGGCTTTGTTTTATAAATCTCCTTTATCTTTATTTGTTGCAGGACAGTTGTTATGATGCAGCTCAATAAATCTGTGCAGGAAAGCATCATGTGCCACATCCACGTCTGTAGTTGAGTCACTTTCACTCCATCTTTGAGCACAAAGATCCTTCTGGAATGTTTCCATGTTTTCTGCCTTCTAAGTTTAGAGTGAGTCTGTGTCTGATTTCTCTTCCTAAAGACATTTTGAAACACTGTAAATACGGGCAGGTGGTCACTTCTATCACAAATGAACAGAGCCCTCCAAATGTTTCCTTCTGTTCTGTCAGTAAAAGTATGATCTATCAGTGTTGGCGTTTGCCTTGTTATCGGGCTTCTCTTATTGACATGGAATTGATCAAATCTGAGCTTGTTTTCAGTTGAAGTGGATTTACCAAGTCTAGATTAAAGTCTCCACCTGCTATTTGGACTTTGTCTGTGCCCGTCTTATTCAACATTTCTTCCATTTTCTCTTTAAAGGTGGTCACATTTGTTCCCGGTGGTCGACACACACAACTAAGCATTACATGTTTTAAACTTCACTTTCCACCGTGACACTTTCCAAAACATGATCAATAATGTGTGACGTCTGTTTTGCAGTCGTACTTCTTAATGTTTGATCCGTACACGAGGCCACTATTGTTCCTATTTGTTGTCTAAAAGTCAGAACTTGGAGATTGACTTGTGCCACTTTGTGCTTCTGAAGCCACGTCTGTGATACGGCGTCACATTCAGTTTGTTCAAAGACTTCAGAACATGTTTTATAGAGGAGAGTTTTTCCAGAGGCTTCTGCTGTTAAAGTGTGTGACTGACAAAGGCCCTTGAGGATCGACTCTGGTGTTCAATGGTTCCTCCCAGTAATATTCACATTTCATTTACAGATTGTTCTAGCAGTTTGTTTCAGGCTCAATGTCATTCTCAGTATCAGACGTCCTGTGTTCAGTCTGTGAAGAGACATGGACATTAGTCCCATTTATCATTTGATGCATGTTGTTTTCTTCTGTCTTTAGTCCATTGTCCTCAGTGTCTCTCTGTCCTCTGTGTCTCTGTCTTCAGTGTCTCTGTCTTCAGTGTCTCTGTCCTCAGTGTCTATGTCCTCAGTGTCTCTGTCCTCTGTGTCTCTGTCCTCAGTGTCTCTGTCCTCTGTGTCTCTGTCCTCTGTGTCTCTGTCCTCAGTGTCTCTGTCCTCAGTGTCTCTGTCCTCAGTGTCTATGTCCTCAGTGTCTCTGTCCTCAGTGTCTCTGTCCTCTGTGTCTCTGTCCTCATTGTCTCTGTCCTCTGTATCTCTGTCTTCAGTGTCTCTGTCCTCAGTGTCTCTGTCCTCTGTGTCTCTGTTCTCAGTGTCTCTGTCCTCTGTGCCTCTGTCCTCAGTGTCTCTGTCCTCAGTGTCTCTGTCCTCAGTGTCTCTGTCCTCTGTGTCTCTGTCCTCAGTGTCTCTGTCCTCTGTGTCTCTGTCCTCTGTGTCTCTGTCCTCAGTGTCTCTGTCCTCAGTGTCTCTGTCCTCAGTATCTATGTCCTCAGTGTCTCTGTCCTCAGTGTCTCTGTCCTCAGTTTCTTTTTCCTCAGTATCTATGTCCTCAGTGTCTCTGTCCTCAGTGTCTGTCCTCAGTATCTATGTCCTCAGTGTCTCTGTCCTCAGTGTCTCTGTCCTCAGTGTCTCTGTCCTCAGTATCTATGCCCTCAGTATATATGTCCTCAGTGTCTCTGTCCTCAGTGTCTCTGTCCTCAGTGTCTCTGTCCTCTGTGTCTCTGTCCTCTGTGTCTCTGTCCTCAGTGTCTCTGTCCTCTGTGTCTCTGTCCTCAGTGTCTCTGTCCTCTGTGTCTCTGTCCTCTGTGTCTCTGTCCTCAGTGTCTCTGTCCTCAGTGTCTCTGTCCTCAGTGTCTATGTCCTCAGTGTCTCTGTCCTCAGTGTCTCTGTCCTCTGTGTCTCTGTCCTCATTGTCTCTGTCCTCTGTATCTCTGTCTTCAGTGTCTCTGTCCTCAGTGTCTCTGTCCTCTGTGTCTCTGTTCTCAGTGTCTCTGTCCTCTGTGCCTCTGTCCTCAGTGTCTCTGTCCTCAGTGTCTCTGTCCTCAGTGTCTCTGTCCTCTGTGTCTCTGTCCTCAGTGTCTCTGTCCTCTGTGTCTCTGTCCTCTGTGTCTCTGTCCTCAGTGTCTCTGTCCTCAGTGTCTCTGTCCTCAGTATCTATGTCCTCAGTGTCTCTGTCCTCAGTGTCTCTGTCCTCAGTTTCTTTTTCCTCAGTATCTATGTCCTCAGTGTCTCTGTCCTCAGTGTCTGTCCTCAGTATCTATGTCCTCAGTGTCTCTGTCCTCAGTGTCTCTGTCCTCAGTGTCTCTGTCCTCAGTATCTATGCCCTCAGTATATATGTCCTCAGTGTCTCTGTCCTCAGTGTCTCTGTCCTCAGTGTCTCTGTCCTCTGTGTCTCTGTCCTCTGTGTCTCTGTCCTCAGTGTCTCTGTCCTCTGTGTCTCTGTCCTCAGTGTCTCTGTCCTCTGTGTCTCTGTCCTCAGTGTCTCTGTCCTCAGTGTCTCTGTCCTCTGTGTCTCTGTCCTCAGTGTCTCTGTCCTCAGTGTCTCTTTCCTCAGTGTCCCTGTCCTCTGTGTCTCTGTCCTCAGTGTCTATGTCCTCAGTGTCTCTGTCCTCAGTGTCTCTGTCCTCTGTGTCTCTGTCCTCTGTGTCTCTGTCCTCAGTGTTTCTGCCCTCTGTGTCTCTGTCCTCAGTGTCTCTGTCCTCTGTGTCTCTGTCCTCAGTGTTTCTGCCCTCTGTGTCTCTGTCCTCATTGTCTCTGTCCTCTGTGTTTCCGTCCTCAGTGTTTCTGTCCTCTGTGTCTCTGTCCTCTGTGTCTCTGTCCTCAATTTCTCTGTCCTCTGTGTCTCTGTCCTCAGTGTCTCTGTCATCTGTGTCTCTGTCCTCAGTGTCTCTGTCCTCTGTGTATCTGTCCTCAGTGTCTCTGTCCTCTGTGTCTCTGTCCTCAGTGTCTCTGTCCTCAGTGTCTCTGTCCTCAGTGTCTGTCCTCAGTATCTATGTCCTCAGTGTCTCTGTCCTCAGTGTCTCTGTCCTCAGTTTCTTTTTCCTCAGTATCTATGTCCTCAGTGTCTCTGTCCTCAGTGTCTGTCCTCAGTATCTATGTCCTCAGTGTCTCTGTCCTCAGTGTCTCTGTCCTCAGTATCTATGTACTCAGTATATATGTCCTCAGTGTCTCTGTCCTCTGTGTCTCTGTCCTCAGTGTCTCTGTCCTCAGTGTCTCTGTCCTCTGTGTCTCTGTCCTCTGTGTCTCTGTCCTCAGTGTCTCTGTCCTCTGTGTCTCTGTCCTCAGTGTCTCTGTCCTCTGTGTCTCTGTCCTCAGTGTGTCTGTGTCTTTGTCCTTAGTGTCTATGTTCTAGGTGTTTCTGTCGTCTGTGTCTCTGTCCTCAGTGTCTCTGTCCTCTGTGTCTCTGTCCTCAGTGTTTCTGCCCTCTGTGTCTCTGTCCTCATTGTCTCTGTCCTCTGTGTTTCCGTCCTCAGTGTTTCTGTCCTCTGTGTCTCTGTCCTCTGTGTCTCTGTCCTCAATTTCTCTGTCCTCTGTGTCTCTGTCCTCAGTGTCTCTGTCATCTGTGTCTCTGTCCTCAGTGTCTCTGTCCTCTGTGTATCTGTCCTCAGTGTCTCTGTCCTCTGTGTCTCTGTCCTCAGTGTCTCTGTCCTCAGTGTCTCTGTCCTCAGTGTCTGTCCTCAGTATCTATGTCCTCAGTGTCTCTGTCCTCAGTGTCTCTGTCCTCAGTTTCTTTTTCCTCAGTATCTATGTCCTCAGTGTCTCTGTCCTCAGTGTCTGTCCTCAGTATCTATGTCCTCAGTGTCTCTGTCCTCAGTGTCTCTGTCCTCAGTATCTATGTACTCAGTATATATGTCCTCAGTGTCTCTGTCCTCTGTGTCTCTGTCCTCAGTGTCTCTGTCCTCAGTGTCTCTGTCCTCTGTGTCTCTGTCCTCTGTGTCTCTGTCCTCAGTGTCTCTGTCCTCTGTGTCTCTGTCCTCAGTGTCTCTGTCCTCTGTGTCTCTGTCCTCAGTGTGTCTGTGTCTTTGTCCTTAGTGTCTATGTTCTAGGTGTTTCTGTCGTCTGTGTCTCTGTCCTCAGTGTCTCTGTCCTCTGTGTCTCTGTCCTCAGTGTTTCTGCCCTCTGTGTCTCTGTCCTCATTGTCTCTGTCCTCTGTGTTTCCGTCCTCAGTGTTTCTGTCTTCTGTGTCTCTGTCCTCTGTGTCTCTGTCCTCTCTGTCTCTGTCCTCAGTGTCTCTGTCCTCTGTGTATCTGTCCTCAGTGTCTCTGTCCTCTGTGTCTCTGTCCTCAGTGTCTCTGTCCTCAGTGTATCTGTCCTCAGTGTCTCTGTCCTCTGTGTCTCTGTCCTCAGTATCTATGTCCTCAGTGTCTCTGTCCTCAGTGTCTCTGTCCTCAGTTTCTTTTTCCTCAGTATCTATGTCCTCAGTGTCTCTGTCCTCAGTGTCTGTCCTCAGTATCTATGTCCTCAGTGTCTCTGTCCTCAGTGTCTCTGTCCTCAGTGTCTCTGTCCTCAGTATCTATGTCCTCAGTATATATGTCCTCTGTGTCTCTGTCCTCTGTGTCTCTGTCCTCTGTGTCTCTGTCCTCTGTGTCTCTGTCCTCAGTGTCTCTGTCCTCTGTGTCTCTGTCCTCAGTGTCTCTGTCCTCAGTGTCTTGTCCTCTGTGTCTCTGTCCTCAGTGTCTCTGTCCTCAGTGTGTCTGTGTCTTTGTCCTTAGTGTCTATGTTCTAGGTGTTTCTGTCGTCTGTGTCTCTGTCCTCGGTGTCTCTGTCCTCGGTTTCTCTGCCCTCGGTGTCTCTGTCCTCTGTGTCTCTGTCCTCAGTGTCTCTGTCCTCTGTGTCTCTGTCCTCAGTGTCTCTGTCCTCAGTGTCTGTCCTCAGTATCTATGTCCTCAGTGTCTCTGTCCTCAGTGTCTCTGTCCTCAGTGTCTCTGTCCTCAGTGTCTCTGTCCTCTGTGTCTCTGTCCTCTGTGTCTCTGTCCTCAGTGTCTCTGTCCTCTGTGTCTCTGTCCTCAGTGTCTCTGTCCTCAGTGTCTGTCCTCAGTATCTATGTCCTCAGTGTCTCTGTCCTCAGTGTCTCTGTCCTCAGTGTCTCTGTCCTCAGTGTCTCTGTCCTCAGTGTCTTGTCCTCTGTGTCTCTGTCCTCAGTGTCTCTGTCCTCAGTGTGTCTGTGTCTTTGTCCTTAGTGTCTATGTTCTAGGTGTTTCTGTCGTCTGTGTCTCTGTCCTCAGTGTCTCTGTCCTCTGTGTCTCTGTCCTCAGTGTCTCTGTCCTCTGTGTCTCTGTCCTCAGTGTCTCTGTCCTCTGTGTCTCTGTCCTCAGTGTCTCTGTCCTCAGTGTCTGTCCTCAGTATCTATGTCCTCAGTGTCTCTGTCCTCAGTGTCTCTGTCCTCAGTGTCTCTGTCCTCAGTATCTATGTCCTCAGTATATATGTCCTCTGTGTCTCTGTCCTCTGTGTCTCTGTCCTCGGTGTCTCTGTCCTCGGTTTCTCTGCCCTCGGTGTCTCTGTCCTCAGTGTCTCTGTCCTCAGTGTCTCTGTCCTCTGTGTCTCTGTCCTCAGTGTCTCTGTCCTCTGTGTCTCTGTCCTCAGTGTCTCTGTCCTCTGTGTCTCTGTCCTCAGTGTCTCTGTCCTCTGTGTCTCTGTCCTCTGTGTCTCTGTCCTCTGTGTCTCTGTCCTCAGTGTCTCTGCCCTCTGTGTCTCTGTCCTCAGTGTCTCTGTCCTCAGTGTCTCTGTCCTCAGTGTCTCTGTCCTCAGTGTCTCTGTCCTCTGTGTCTCTGTCCTCAGTGTCTCTGTCCTCCATCAGGCTTATTGTTTTTTTCTACAGAAATATAAAACATTGATTGATGTAAAGAGTCAAATTCATTTCGCCGTGTTTCAGACAGAGCCAGCAACGACAAATCATGATCTCAAGTCAATAAGTGCAGTATTAACAAATCACAATTATTTGCTAAACTACATACATTTAAGTGAAAGTGGAAAACACATTTTTTCCATGATTTGTTGGCATTTTAAACAAGGCATTAAAGTCGGCTTCATTCTCCTATTTATATGTCCCTTTTGATATTCAATTTCTGCCATTTGTGTGTGAATGGATCATGAAGTAAGGTCTAAATCACTTACTGAGGGAATATGTGAGAGTGACATCAACAGTTCTAAACTAAATGGAAGAGTAGAATCGCTGAAACTTGCAAAGGCATTTGAATTGGATGGTGGAGGGAGCACAAGCAGTTTCCTCACTCTTCTCTCTCTTTTGAGAGGAGTTCTTTGTGTTTCATGTGAACCTCGTCAGAGAAATCTTCATTTATAAAGATGGTTGTGCCTTTGAGGGACATTGCTCTCTTCAGTATTTCTTGTTTGTCCTTGAACTGAAGAAGTTCAATCAAAATAGATCTTGGTCGTCCAGTGGCTTTAGGTTTCCCGATCCCATGTCCTCAAATTCACTGAGCTTTGGATCTATTTTCAGATCTTCGACAGAAAGTTTCCTCACTTTGACTCTGTTTCAGTCCATATCTCAGACTATGTATCTGGAACTCCATCGATGATAATCTTCTCTTTTCTTGAGATGTTATCCATATAATCCAGTTTAGCTGTCAAGTTGTTTCAATACTCTTGGTAATCTCTAAGACTTCCAGAGATGACTTGATCTAGATCAGCTGGAGAAAACTGGAGGCTTGTTTTTAACTCCTGAATGTCTTTGGTCAGACTTGGGAGCAAACATGGAGTCCACAATCACTTGAACACATGAGCTAAAGCTTTTTCTCTTGTTGATAAAGAAGTTCTTTGAGTTGTTCCAGCAGCTCCTGAACCATAGGCAACGTAACAGAGTCGTCCTAAGTCTTTTGAGGAAAATCCAGCTCAGATATCAAAAAGCTGGAGTAGGCCTGATTCTCAATCTGCCTAATATAGCATTCATCACTGGCCATCCACTCTTCTTTTATCCAAGGTCCAGAAATATAAAGGATAAAGTCTGTACAAGTGTCAAAGTTGATGTTCAAAAGTGACTGAAATCATACAATTAATACATAAATAATAAAATGCATGTTCAGAATCTTGCTTCGGCTCATGCTGCTGCCAGACAGGAAACAGGAAGTCCCTGAGGTGAATTCAGTGTTTCTGTGTGAGAGCTGTGCCAAGTGTTCTGAGAAAGAGCCTGAAAAGTGTGACAACTGATGAGAAATGTTTGGAAAGAAACGACCACCAGAGCCTCTGTTCAGCGACATGAAAGCATCAAACTAAAGTAAAAGATACAAGGACTAAAGCAGGACTAAAGCAGGACTAAACCAGGGCTAAACCAGGACTAAACCGGGTCTAAACCGGGTCTAAACCAGGTCTAAACCAGGACTAAACCGGGACTAAACCAGGGCTAAACCAGGACTAAACCAGGACTAAAGCAGGACTAAACCAGGACTAAACCAGGGCTAAACCAGGACTAAACCAGGACTAAACCAGGACTAAAGCAGGTCTAAACCAGGACTAAACCGGGACTAAACCGGGTCAAAAACAGGACTGATCTGCTGTGTGTTTTGTCTTCTAATATAATTATATACTAGTTTTTTTCCAAACAAGGTCAAGGTGGAAAAAAAATCAAACTCATTTTCTAAAAAACAGTTTGAATTTTGGGTTTTAGTGCTGTTGTTTTTCTGAGCTCATTCATTGGTCACTGCAGCTCAGAAGCCTCAGTCCTGCTCTCAGGGACCAAAACTCTCACTGAGAAGATGAGCTCTGGAGAGGTGCTGATGGGGCGGAGGAGGGCTGCACCAGCTGAGAGCAAACTGGAGAGTCAGAGCGTCCAAACGATAGGATCAACTCTCATCTGAAAATGTGTCTTAATAACTGACGTACGAGGAGGAGGAGAGACAGAGGAGGAAACCACAACTATGGAGACTTTTGCTCTTTCTTCAACCTTTCTTCAGTTTGGAGAAGCTTTCGGAGCAACACCAAAGAAACTAAACCATGAACTGATGTGAAAATGTTCTAAAATATGAGTCTTAACGTGTTTTCAGCCACGAGTCAAAAGAGAAAAGTGAAAACAAATACTCTGGAGTGGTTTAAGCAGCAGCACATATGCCACAGTGTTGTGAGTTTGAATCCCGGCTACGACAATTTGCTGTATGTCCTCCCTCCTCTCTCGTCCCCATTTCACCTGTCCAATAAAGCCTACAGGTCCTGTCATATTTGTGTCCTCAGCAGCAGCCTCCTGTCACGCACCTGTGTGAAGCCCCGCCCACCTGGACCACAGCCAATAGAGGAGCGGCTCTGACTCACTCCAGGAAGAACACACAAACAGGTTTCTTCCTTCAGCCGCACACTTTTCTCTGGGACACTTTGGACTCTTTGGATCCGCTCAGGTTTGACTAGTTTGATTAGATTCAACACTGGCTTTAGTCCTGGTTTAGTCCTGGTTTAGTCCTGGTTTAGTCCTGGTTTAGTCCTGGTTTAGTCCTGGTTTAGTCCTGGTTTAATCCTGTGTTTCGTCCAGATTTTAGACGTAGTTTAGTCCTGATTTGGTACAGATTTAGTTTAGGCCTTGGTTTATTTCCTGGTTATAGGCCTTGTTATGTCATGAGTTTAATTATAATTTAAGATTGATTTTTACAAACAATTAATACATATATTCTGAATTATTTATTCTTTCACATTTGTTAGTCGTAGTTCTGTTTAGATTATTGACCTTTTTGTAGATTTATCCTCACTCATAATTGTCTAATTTCAGTTGTTGTTGTTTATCATTTCTCTGTAGAACTTGACTTGTGTCTGTAGGGGGCAGTGTAGGACTGATGATGTCACTTCCTCTAAACCCAAATAAATGCAGCTCAAATAAATGTTCCTGTTTTGGTCCTTTTGGTTCCCACTGAATTTGTGACTGGTTTTAGTTCAGTTTGAATCTCATATATTACAGTTTGATGTGAATGTGTTTTCTTGAGGCTCCATGAGATGAAACACTTGACTAAAGTGCAGACTGCACAGAACAGGCTGATGGCTCATGTAGTGTGTGTTTATTTCAATATAAGGACAAGTAAACAACCTGTTCATTTGTTTGTCCTTTAGTTTGATGTGACAGATCAGCACACATGTACAACCAGAACAACAGAAATGTACACACTTATTTTAGACTTTAAACCATGTGATGAGTGGGCGGGGTTAAACAGTGTGATGTCATTCTGTAGGACTCTGGACTGAGCATGGATCAGAGAGAGCACAGAGAGGACGCAGTACCTCCCACCACCAGCAGGGGAGAAGTGACAAGTGAAACCTCCATTGCACGAGATATGAACTTTAAAAAGAAACATGATCCACAGTAAGTCAGACACAATCATTAGATCTGATTATTGATGTGTGTTTATAGGACTGTTTTAGGAGTAACTGGAGTTAAGTCAAAGTCAAATGCTTTTAATCTTTTACATTTGATCTGTAATGTTTGTCTTTCCCAGGATCCACCAGAAACATCCTCGGTCTGAACCTGGTCCCAGCTGTGAGTCCCTCAGGAGTCACATGTCTAAGGACGCACCAATGACCTTCAGGACAGAGCCGTGAGTCACATCTGTGTGTTATGGGATATAATAATGACATTATAGGTATTAAAGCACTGCTTGATATTATAAGATCTGGAAGTGAGCTGCAACTACCACATAATCACCTCCGAGACACTAAACATCTTTAGTAAATGTGAGTTAAGAGACGCTGCAGGTGAAGAGGACAGAAAAGAAGACTTTACACATCTCAGTTTGAAACTTCTTTTGTAGTTTACTTCCATAAATGTAAAGAAATGTAAATATTTTTTATAAGGCATTTATGATTAAAAAGTGTCACATTTGAGACATTTTGATCTGGAAAAATGGTCAGAACCAAATGATTTGCTTCATTTTGTTTTTGTAAACATACAGAGGGAATTTTGGATTTCTGATTTACTGGATCTGTCTTAAAATGTGGTGTAAAATTCAAATTTACTTAAATTCTTGGAGTCAAAACTTAAAAGAAATCCAGCTTGGAATTAGATATCAACAAATCCTTGTGTACGATTCGTCAAAATCATGTTAAGTCCAAGTTTTGTAAAGTTTGGTGTGTGTAGGTGCTACTTTAGGCTGATCTTTGTGTCTCTGTGGGAGAAAACATTTACAGAAAAGGTCTTTGAAGTTACAATGTTCCAGAGAAATCTATGAACTTGATTTAATGAAATAATAAAACATCTTTAGGTGCAGAGTGGGCAATGTTGTTACTGCTTTTCTGTTGAGAGAGAAAAATGACAAGTCTTTAGTGAATTTTTTTGTAGTGTTTGGTTGAATATTTCAGAATTTCAAGGACATAGAGTCAGACAAGTGGAGTTCCATGGTTATTGTGTTGGTGGGTGTGGTCAATGTCCAGAGAGGGGAGGAGCCACTGTTCAGCAGCCTCACAGCAGGAGAATACAGGCTGTTGCTCAGTCTGGTGCTTCTGGTCTGTTTGGACCTGTACCTTCTCCCTGAGGGCAGCAGGTGGAGCAGGTGTGGAGCTGGTGGTGTGGCTCATGCAGGAGGTTGTGCTCTCTCTTCAGACAGCGGCTGGTGTAGATGGGACTGATCTCTGGGAGAGAAGTCCAAGCTGTTTTTACCACACGTTGGAAAACCAAACTAAAAATCCATAGGTCAGATCAGAACTGATGGCACAGTTGTAGAAGTTCACCATCAGCGTTCTGGGGATGTTGGTGCTCCTCAGTTTCTCTGGCTGTTCTAGTGTTTACTTCAACTATTTCAGTTTAGAGAGAAAATGTGTGATTCATCTAAATTGTCTTCTAAATCAGTGTTTTTAGTCAATAATTATTTTTCCACTGTTTATTAAATCCAACAGACTCGAGCATAAACCAGAATCTTCTGCAGAATTCCCCAGCTGTGAGTCCTTCAGGAGTGACCGGTCTATGGAACCTCCAATTGTTTTTGGATCAGAGATGTGAGTTTGTGGTGGTGGAAAAACAAATTAGATTGAAAAAAATATAAATGTTAAATTAGTCTTTTTGACTCCAGAGGTCCAGAGGTCTCCAGTGGTCAGCACCATCAGACACAGCTGGACTCTATATTTAAGGTCTGTCATTCACTAAAGTTTGTAAATGTTCAGATGAATGAGAACTTGTTTCACATAGATCTGACTCTGACTGCATTTGTGTTGTTTATAATGTGTTCTGGAGCAGCTTCTGGAGAAGGACATCTTCACTTTTGTCCAGAAGGAGCTGAAGAAGCTCCATAAGGTTCTGAGTACGGATTACCCAGAATGCTTAGAGCCTCTGAAGGATGAAGATGAAGAGCAGAGGAGCAGCAGTGAGGCTGTTCTGAAAATCACACTGACCTTCCTGAGGAGGATGAAGCAGAAGGAGCTGGCTGAGCGTCTGTGGAGCAGTAGGACCATTTAACACATTTAACAAGGTTCTCACCTCATTTTATATTCTCTGAGACTCAGGGTTGTGTCTGTTGTCTTTATTCAGGGACTTATTCTGGAGTTTTTAGGCAAAAACTGAAGTGTAACCTGCAGCAGAAGTTTGAGTGTGTGTTTGAGGGCATCGCTAAAGCAGGAAGCCCCACCCTTCTGAAGCAGATCTACACAGAGCACTACATCACAGAGGGAGGGTCTTCAGAGGTCAACCAGGAACATGAGGTCAGACACATGGAAACAGCCTCCAGGAAACCAGGCCCAGCAGAGACAGCCATCACATGTGAAGACATCTTTAAAGGCCCAGCTGACACAGATGGACCAATCAGAACAGTGCTGACAAAGGGCGTGGCTGGCATCGGGAAAACAGTGCTCACTCAAAAGTTCAGTCTGGACTGGGCTGAAGGCAAAGCCAACCAGGACATACAGCTGCTGTTCCCGTTCACTTTCAGAGCACTCAATGTGCTGAAGGAGAGAAGCTTCAGCTTGATGACACTTGTTCATCACTTCTTTAGTCAAACACAAGCAGAACTCTGCAGCTTTGAAGACCTCCAGGTGCTCTTCATCTTTGACGGTCTGGACGAGTGCAGACTTCCTCTGGACTTCACCAAAACCAAGGCCCTGACTGACCCCTCAGAGTCTGTCTCAGTGGACGTGCTGCTGGTAAACCTCATCAGGGGGACCCTGCTTCCCTCCGCTCGCCTCTGGATAACCACACGACCCGCGGCGGCCAATCAGATCCCTGCTGAGTGCATCTCCATGGTGACAGAGGTCAGAGGGTTCACTGACCCACAGAAGGAGCTGTACTTCAGGAAGAGGTTCAGCGACCAGGCTGATACAATCATCTCCCACATCAAGAAGTCCAGAAGCCTTCACATCATGTGCCACATGCCAGTCTTCTGCTGGATCACTGCCACAGTCCTGGAGCATGTGTTGAAAAGCAGAGAGAGAGGAGAGCTGCCCAAGACCCTGACTCAGATGTATGTCCACTTCCTGGTGGTTCAGGCTAAAGTCAAGAACATCAAGTATGAAGGAGGAACTGAGACGGACCCACACTGGACTCCAGAGACCAGGAAGATGGTGAAGTCTCTGGGAAAACTGGCCTTTGAGCAGCTGCAGAAAGGAAACCTGATCTTCTACGAGAGTGACCTGAGCGAGTGTGGGCTGGACACTGCAGCGGCCTCAGTGTACTCTGGAGTGTTCACACAGGTCTTTAGGGAGGAGCCAGGCCTGTACCAGGACAAGGTCTACTGCTTCATCCATCTGAGTGTGCAAGAGTTTCTGGCTGCTCTTCACGTCCATCTGACCTTCATCAAAACTGGGATCAACCTGCTCTCAGAGAAAACACAGAAGTCGACGATATTCAGTGTGAAAAGAAAACTAAAGCATCTTCACCAGACGGCTGTGGACCAGGCCTTACAGAGTCCAAATGGACACCTGGACTTGCTCCTTCGCTTCCTATTGGGTCTTTCACTGTCGACAAATCAGAGCCTGCTACAAGATCTGCTGACACACACAGAAAATATCTCCCTGACCAGTGCAAAAACAGCTGAGTACATAAAGAAGAAGCTGAGTGAGGATGTGTCTGCAGAGAGGAGCATCAACCTGTTCCACTGTCTGAATGAACTGAATGAGCGTTCTCTGGTGGAGCAGATCCAACAGTACCTGAGTTCAGGACGTCTGTCCGAACGTGGACTGTCTCCTGCTCAGTGGTCAGCTCTGGCCTTCATCTTATTATCATCTGAAGAAGATCTGGACCAGTTTGAGCTGAAGAAATACTCTGCTTCAGAGGAGGCTCTCCTGAGGCTGCTGCCAGTGGTCAAAGCCTCCAACAAAGCTATGTGAGTAACCTTTATTTAACAGAGAATGCTTTGATTCAACTTCTAGATTAATAATGTTGTCTCTCTCCAGACTGAGCAGCTGTGACCTGTCGGAGAGAAGCTGTGAAGCTCTGTCCTCAGTCCTCAGCTCCCAGTCCTCTAGTCTGAGAGTCCTGGACCTCAGTCACAATGACTTGAAGGACTCAGGGCTGAAGATGTTGTCTGCTGGACTGAAGAGTCCTCACTGTAAACTGGAACAGCTCAGGTCAGAGAGTTTAATATTATTCACTGTTATTACATAACTTGTTGGCAGTTACATTTGAAAATAACAACATAAAAGTGACATAAAAATAGAGAACTTGTTATTTGTGTAATTTGGATTAAATTTTACAAATTCATTGACAGATTAGAATCAAATGTGTCCTCAGACTGTCAGGTTGTCTGGTCTCAGAGGAAGGCTGTTCTTCTCTAGCCTCAGCTCTAAGGTCCAACCCCTCCCATCTGAGAGAACTAGACCTGAGCTACAACCATCCAGGAGACACAGGAGTAAAGCTCCTGTCTGCTCTACAGGAGGACCCCCACTGCACACTTGACACTCTCAGGTATGGACCTGTTCTCACTGAGATGTGTAACACCTAAGAGTGCTATTTACAGGTTAATATCAGGTAACAGTTTGTTGGCCTGTTTTAATTCGGCCACTCTCAAGATTTTAGTTTTATATTCTTTAACTGTCTTAGCTATGTAACATGTGTCTGCACTTGTGTCCTAAAGAGGTTACATGAATACATCAAATAATAGATTCAATAGCCTCAGAGGAAAATAATTGCCCACCCCTGGTTTAACGTGAAATAAAAGACCACAGACCAGGAAATAAGTTTAAGATGTAAAGTCTGAACAGGATTAACTGACAACATTTAACATGAAATACCATTTTGTTTACTTTACTACATACTCCTTGACGGAGTAAACATTCACCTTTTCGTTGTAAGTGGCCCTTATGCTTAGGGCGTTCCACATGTGGGACGTTGGACTTTTTCTTTCTTTATTCCATTTTGTCCACATCTGATAAAAGGGACTCAAAAGCTGCTTGATGTGCTGTACTTAAAAATAAAGATATATCCCACTTATTTTCAGTCAAATCAATCATTCTGGGAAGAATCAGGGTCAGCTTGTTACCCTCCAAACTTACAAATGAAAAATAGACTCAAATTAAATTAAGTATGATAATACCTTTATAAACCTTCCACCTGGACATTTTTGCTTTATTATAAGTCCCTAAAATTCATTTTCAATGAATTTACCTTCAGCTTTTAAAAATAATGGTCAAAACTCAACAAAAACTCAAACTAGTGTCAGTCAAACATCCTCCAACTCCAGCTTTACTTATTCATATATTTAACAAAGAAAACCTAGGCAGAATTTAAACTCTGATTTCTTCTGTGCAGAGCTTGTTTCTACTTTTAATTAGAGTAAATCAGACATTAGAGTCCAAAACTACAGAGTCTCAGCTTCACAAAAGCTCCAGCCGATTGTTTGTGCTCCAAAGGTTCAGGAACAGCTTCAGTTTGAAATGGGACTGTGTTTTTTTCAGGTGTTTTAGGAAAAATAAACCCTAAGCAAAAAATGACTCAGTTTTCAAGTTATTTTCAAAGTTACTCATGAAGTTTACCTTTTTTTTTTTTCTACAACCATTTGCCATAGTCACTGTGGGCCCGTGGGTCACTGTGGACCCCGTGGTCACTGTTGGCCCCGTGGGTCACTGTGGACCCCGTGGTCACTGTTGGCCCCGTGGTCACTGTGGGCCCCTTTGGTCACTGTGGGTCCCGTGGGTCACTGTGGACCCCGTGGTCACTGTTGGCCCCGTGGTCACTGTGGGCCCCTTGAGTCACTGTGGGCCTCATGGGTCACTGTGGTTCCCTTTGGTCACTGTGGGTCACTGTTGGTCCCGTGGGTCACTGTGAGCCCGTGGGTCAATGTGGACCCCGTGGTCACTGTTGGCCCCTTGAGTCACTGTGGGCCCCTTGAGTCACTGTGGGCCCCTTGAGTGACTGTGGGCCCCTTGAGTCACTGTGGGCCCCTTGGGTCACTGTGGGCCCCTTATGTAACTCTGGGCCCCTTGGGAACTCTGGGCCCCATTGGTCACTGGGTCACTGTGGGTCCCGTGGATCACTGTGGGCCCCGTGGGTCACTGTGGGCCCCTTGGGTAACTGTGGGCCCCGTGGATCACTGGGTTACTCTGGGTCCCGTGGGTCATGTGGGCCCCGTTGGTCACTGGGCCCTATGGGTCATTTTGGGCCCCGTTGGTCACTCTGGGCTCCGTGGGTCACTGTGGGTCCCGTGCATCACTGTGGGCCCCTTGAGTCACTATGGGCCCCTTGGGTAACTGTGGGCCCCTTGGGTAACTCTGGGCCCATTGGGTAACTCTGGGCCCCTTGGATAACTCTGGGCCCCGTTGGTCACTGGGTCACTGTGGGTCCCATGGCTCACTGTGGGCCCCGTGGGTCACTGTGGACCCTGTGGGTCACTGTGTGCCCCCTGGGTCACTGGGCCCTATCGGTCACTGTGGGCCCTTTTGGTCACTGTGAGCCCGTGGGTCATTGTGGGTCCCGTGGGTCACTATGGGCCCCCTGGGTCACTGGGCCCTATCAGTCACTTTGGGCCCCTTTGGTCACTGTGGGTCACTGTGGGCCCCTTTGGTCACTGTGGGTCACTGTGGGTCCCGCGGGTCACTGTTGGCCCTGTGAGTGTCTCTGCGCCTCATGGGTCACTGTGGGCCCCTTGAGTCACTCTGGGCCCCTTGGGTAACTCTGGGCCCCTTGGGTAACTCTGGGCCCTGTTGGTCACTGGTTCACTGAGGGTCCAGTGGGTCACAGTGGGCCCCTTGTGTCACTGTGGGCCCCTTGGGTCACTGTTGGCCCCCTGGGTAACTCTGGGCCCCCTGGGTCACAGGGCCCTATCGGTCACTGTGGGCCCCTTTGGTCACTAAGGGTCACTGTTGGTCCCGTGGGTCTCTCTGGGCCTCATGGGTCACTGTTGAACCCTTGAGTCACTGTTGGCCCCTTGGGTAACTGTGGGCCCCGTGGGTCACTGTGGGTCCCGTGGGTCATGTGGGCCCCGTGTGTCACTGTGGGCCCTGTTGGTTACTGTGGGTCATTTTGGGCACCGTGGGTCACTGTGGGTTACCTTGGGTCACTGTGGGCCCTGTGGGTCACTGTGGGCCCTGTGGGTCACTGTGGGTCACCGGGTTACTGTTGGTCCCCTGGGTCCCTGTGGGTCCTGTGGGTCACTCGGGGCCCCCTGAGTCACTGTGGGCCCCCTGGGTCACTGGGCCCTATCGGTCAATGTGGGCCCCTTTTGTCACTGTGGGCCCCTTTATCACTGTGGGACCGTTTGGTCACTCTGGGTCCCGTGGGTCACTGTGGGCCCCTTGAGTCACTGTGGGCCCCTTGAGTCACTGTGGGCCCCTTGAGTCACTGTGGGCCCCTTGAGTGACTGTGGGCCCCTTGAGTCACTGTGGGCCCCTTGGGTCACTGTGGGCCCCTTATGTAACTCTGGGCCCCTTGGGAACTCTGGGCCCCATTGGTCACTGGGTCACTGTGGGTCCCGTGGATCACTGTGGGCCCCGTGGGTCACTGTGGGCCCCTTGGGTAACTGTGGGCCCCGTGGATCACTGGGTTACTCTGGGTCCCGTGGGTCATGTGGGCCCCGTTGGTCACTGGGCCCTATGGGTCATTTTGGGCCCCGTTGGTCACTCTGGGCTCCGTGGGTCACTGTGGGTCCCGTGCATCACTGTGGGCCCCTTGAGTCACTATGGGCCCCTTGGGTAACTGTGGGCCCCTTGGGTAACTCTGGGCCCATTGGGTAACTCTGGGCCCCTTGGATAACTCTGGGCCCCGTTGGTCACTGGGTCACTGTGGGTCCCATGGCTCACTGTGGGCCCCGTGGGTCACTGTGGACCCTGTGGGTCACTGTGTGCCCCCTGGGTCACTGGGCCCTATCGGTCACTGTGGGCCCTTTTGGTCACTGTGAGCCCGTGGGTCATTGTGGGTCCCGTGGGTCACTATGGGCCCCCTGGGTCACTGGGCCCTATCAGTCACTTTGGGCCCCTTTGGTCACTGTGGGTCACTGTGGGCCCCTTTGGTCACTGTGGGTCACTGTGGGTCCCGCGGGTCACTGTTGGCCCTGTGAGTGTCTCTGCGCCTCATGGGTCACTGTGGGCCCCTTGAGTCACTCTGGGCCCCTTGGGTAACTCTGGGCCCCTTGGGTAACTCTGGGCCCTGTTGGTCACTGGTTCACTGAGGGTCCAGTGGGTCACAGTGGGCCCCTTGTGTCACTGTGGGCCCCTTGGGTCACTGTGGTCACCCTTGAGTCACTGTAACAAGGAGTCTAAATTATTTTTTATCTTTTACTGTTAAAAGTGATTTCCAGATGATTTGCCTCTTTGTTTGAAACAGGACATTTGTCAGACTAAAACATCAAAGTCACACTTACAGATCTAAATGATGTCTCCACATTGAAGGGCGTGTACCACAGGTTGAGAACCTCTGTCAGCTTCTACAGAACAAACCTTTCATCTCACATGAAGTGAAAATCCTCTGTGAAAAACACTGATGTGTGTGTTTCTTTCAGACTGAGGCCCAAAGGAGAACGATGGATGAATCCCATCTGGAGATGTAAGTCTGACTTAAGTCATTTCACACTGGTTAGTTTTAGGATGTTATTTCTGACACAAACAGCACCTTAATACTACACATGATTCTTATGATTGAACAGACTTTACTGTTGTTTTCTCATTGGCTCTCTCTCTTCTGTGGGCGTGGCCTCAGACTGTGTCCATCACTGAACACAGAGTTATTAAGACACTGACACAGACACAGCTGTTTGACTCAGCACAGGACTGTCTACACACAAGCACAAGTGACTGTGGATTCATATAGAGACATTTGAAAGGAGAAAGTGTGTGTCATGAAGCACTGAGGAGTGAAGCAATGTGTGTAGTGACCTCACACTGAGCTTTACTTTGTCCACTGCACCAACAAACTACTGACAATTCAACTCTTACACTCGACATGTCATGAAACACACTGGATTGGTGCAACTAATAAATATAGAAATGAGAACCATAATTAAATCCTGTACATTTGAAGACTAAATAGAGTCAAATCCTGATAAAGTGTGTGTCCACATGTTGAGACGCACAGGGGACTAACTGCTGCTGTGTTGTGTCTTCTCTCCATCAGATTTCTGTGATCTCACTCTGGATCCAAACACAGCTCACAGAGAACTCAAACTGTCTGACAACAACAAGAAGGTGACACGTGTGAGAGAGGAGCAGCTGTATCCACATCATCAGGACAGATTTGATGACTGTCCTCAGCTTCTGTGTGACACTGGTCTGACTGGTCGCTGTTACTGGGAGGTCCAGTGGAGTGGAAGTGTTTCTACATCAGTGTCTTACAGAGGAATCAGAAGGAAAGGAAACAGTTATGACAGTTTGTTTGGATGCAATGATCAGTCCTGGAGTCTGTTCTGTTCTAAAGATGGTTTCTCTGTTCATCATAATAAAGAACGCACCTCCCTCCCTCAGTCCTTGTCCTCCTCTTGTGGGACAGTAGCAGTGTTTGTGGACTGTCCTGCTGGCTCTCTGTCCTTCTACACAGTCTCCTCTGAGCGACTGATCCTCCTCCACACCTTCAACACCACATTCACTCACTCTCTGGTCCCTGGGTTTAGGGTCTGGTCTTATGGCTCCTCAGTGTCTCTGTGCGCTCCGACAGACTCGCTCTAATGTGTGTGAAATAAAACAAATCTGTACAAACTTCAGACATTTATTTGAGAAGAAAACAAACTTCAGACATCGGCCTCTGTTTTGAACAAATCACTGTTTGAATCAAATATGATCTTTACAAAATAATAAAGCACAATATTCAGTGAGTGAAGAGTTTTTTTTTGTTCACATCTGATACAAACATTGAAAACACATTTGTATTGATCCTATTATTCATTTCCTCATGTTTGTTTTTAGACTCTTTTATGTCATTTGTTCATTATTACCCACATTAGCAAAGTATTTGTTGAATTCATTTGCTGTGTCTTTTGAGTTTCTGATCACTATGAGATCCTTCTAAAATAACTTTGAATATCTTGTTTGTTGATGTTTTTATTAAATGATTTATCACTTTCCATGTCTTTTGCATATTGTGTCTCTGTTGTTCAAGTCACTTATGATAATATTCATTCTCACTGTTTCTAATTATACTTATTAGTTTAGTTTTGTGTTTTTTACATCTATTTTCTGCCTCTTTTGTTCTCTGCGTTACAAGTTCTTTATATAGTACTTTTTCTTCTTTTTACATGTGTTTTCTATTGCTTTGGTTTTCCATGGCTTTGTTTTATAAATCTCCTTTATCTTGATTTGTTGCAGGACAGTTGTTATGATGCAGCTCAATAAATCTGTGCAGGAAAGCATCATGTGCCACATCCACGTCTGTAGTTGAGTCACTTTCACTCCATCTTTGAGCACAAAGATCCTTCTGGAATGTTTCCATGTTTTCTGCCTTCTAAGTTTAGAGTGAGTCTGTGTCTGATTTCTCTTCCTAAAGACATTTTGAAACACTGTAAATACGGGCAGGTGGTCACTTCTATCACAAATGAACAGAGCCCTCCAAATGTTTCCTTCTGTTCTGTCAGTAAAAGTATGATCTATCAGTGTTGGCGTTTGCCTTGTTATCGGGCTTCTCTTATTGACATGGAATTGATCAAATCTGAGCTTGTTTTCAGTTGAAGTGGATTTACCAAGTCTAGATTAAAGTCTCCACCTGCTATTTGGACTTTGTCTGTGCCCGTCTTATTCAACATTTCTTCCATTTTCTCTTTAAAGGTGGTCACATTTGTTCCCGGTGGTCGACACACACAACTAAGCATTACATGTTTTAAACTTCACTTTCCACCGTGACACTTTCCAAAACATGATCAATAATGTGTGACGTCTGTTTTGCAGTCGTACTTCTTAATGTTTGATCCGTACACGAGGCCACTATTGTTCCTATTTGTTGTCTAAAAGTCAGAACTTGGAGATTGACTTGTGCCACTTTGTGCTTCTGAAGCCACGTCTGTGATACGGCGTCACATTCAGTTTGTTCAAAGACTTCAGAACATGTTTTATAGAGGAGAGTTTTTCCAGAGGCTTCTGCTGTTAAAGTGTGTGACTGACAAAGGCCCTTGAGGATCGACTCTGGTGTTCAATGGTTCCTCCCAGTAATATTCACATTTCATTTACAGATTGTTCTAGCAGTTTGTTTCAGGCTCAATGTCATTCTCAGTATCAGACGTCCTGTGTTCAGTCTGTGAAGAGACATGGACATTAGTCCCATTTATCATTTGATGCATGTTGTTTTCTTCTGTCTTTAGTCCATTGTCCTCAGTGTGTCTCTGTCCTCTGTGTCTCTGTCCTCATTGTCTCTGTCCTCTGTATCTCTGTCTTCAGTGTCTCTGTCCTCTGTGTCTCTGTTCTCAGTGTCTCTGTCCTCAGTGTCTCTGTCCTCTGTGTCTATGTGTCTTTGTTCTCTGTGTCTCTGCCCTCTGTGTCTCTGTCCTCAGTGTCTCTGTCCTCAGTGTCTCTGCCCTCTGTGTCTCTGTCCTCAGTGTCTCTGTCCTCTGTGTCTCTGTCCTCAGTGTCTCTGTCCTCAGTGTCTCTGTCCTCTGTGTCTCTGTCCTCAGTGTCTCTGTCCTCAGTGTCTCTGTCCTCGGTTTCTCTGTCCTCAGTGTCTCTGTCCTCTCTGTCTCTGTCCTCTGTGTTTCTGTCCTCAGTGTCTCTGTCCTCAGTGTCTCTGTCCTCTGTGTCTCTGTCCTCAGTGTCTCTGTCCTCAGTGTCTCTGTCCTCGGTTTCTCTGTCCTCAGTGTCTCTGTCCTCTCTGTCTCTGTCCTCTGTGTTTCTGTCCTCAGTGTCTCTGTCCTCTGTGTCTCTGTCCTCTGTGTCTCTGTCCTCAGTGTCTCTGTCCTCAGTGTCTCTGTCCTCTGTGTCTCTGTCCTCTGTGTCTCTGTTCTCTGTGTCTCTGTCCTCAGTGTCTCTGTCCTCTGTGTCTCTGTCCTCAGTGTCTCTGTCCTCAGTGTCTCTGTCCTCAGTATCTCTGTCCTCAGTGTCTCTGTCCTCTGTGTCTCTGTCCTCTTTGTCTCTGTCCTCAATTTCTCTGTCCTCTGTGTCTCTGTCCTCAGTGTCTCTGTCCTCTCTGTCTCTGTCCCCAGTGTCTATTATGTCCTCAGTGTCTCTGTCCTCAGTGTCTCTGTCCTCTTTGTCTCTGTCCTCTGTGTCTCTGTCCTCAGTGTTTCTGTCCTCTGTGTCTCTGTCCTCTGTGTCTCTGTCCTCTGTGCCTCTGTCCTCAGTGTCTCTGTCCTCAGTGTCTCTGTCCTCAGTGTCTCTGTCCTCAGTGTCTCTGTCCTCTGTGTCTCTGTCCTCTCTGTCTCTGTCCTCTGTGTCTCTGTCCTCAGTGTCTCTGTCCTCAGTGTCTCTGTCCTCAGTGTCTCTGTCCTCAGTATCTATGTCCTCAGTATATATGTCCTCTGTGTCTCTGTCCTCTGTGTCTCTGTCCTCGGTGTCTCTGTCCTCGGTTTCTCTGCCCTCGGTGTCTCTGTCCTCAGTGTCTCTGTCCTCAGTGTCTCTGTCCTCTGTGTCTCTGTCCTCAGTGTCTCTGTCCTCTGTGTCTCTGTCCTCAGTGTCTCTGTCCTCTGTGTCTCTGTCCTCAGTGTCTCTGTCCTCTGTGTCTCTGTCCTCTGTGTCTCTGTCCTCTGTGTCTCTGTCCTCAGTGTCTCTGCCCTCTGTGTCTCTGTCCTCAGTGTCTCTGTCCTCAGTGTCTCTGTCCTCAGTGTCTCTGTCCTCCATCAGGCTTATTGTTTTGTTCTACAGAAATATAAAACATTGATTGATGTAAAGAGTCAAATTCATGTAGCCGTGTTTCAGACAGAGCCAGCAACGACAAATCATGATCTCAAGTCAATAAGTGCAGTATTAACAAATCACAATTATTTGCTAAACTACATACATTTAAGTGAAAGTGGAAAACACATTTTTTCCATGATTTGTTGGCATTTTAAACAAGGCATTAAAGTCGGCTTCATTCTCCTATTTATATGTCCCTTTTGATATTCAATTTCTGCCATTTGTGTGTGAATGGATCATGAAGTAAGGTCTAAATCACTTACTGAGGGAATATGTGAGAGTGACATCAAAAGTTCTAAACTAAATGGAAGAGTAGAATCGCTGAAACTTGCAAAGGCATTTGAATTGGATGGTGGAGGGAGCACAAGCAGTTTCCTCACTCTTCTCTCTCTTTTGAGAGGAGTTCTTTGTGTTTCATGTGAACCTCGTCAGAGAAATCTTCATTTATAAAGATGTTTGTGCCTTTGAGGGACATTGCTCTCTTCAGTATTTCTTGTTTGTCCTTGAACTGAAGAAGTTCAATCAAAATAGATCTTGGTCGTCCAGTGGCTTTAGGTTTCCCGATCCCATGTCCTCAAATTCACTGAGCTTTGGATCTATTTTCAGATCTTCGACAGAAAGTTTCCTCACTTTGACTCTGTTTCAGTCCATATCTCAGACTATGTATCTGGAACTCCATCGATGATAATCTTCTCTTTTCTTGAGATGTTATCCATATAATCCAGTTTAGCTGTCAAGTTGTTTCAATACTCTTGGTAATCTCTAAGACTTCCAGAGATGACTTGATCTAGATCAGCTGGAGAAAACTGGAGGCTTGTTTTTAACTCCTGAATGTCTTTGGTCAGACTTGGGAGCAAACATGGAGTCCACAATCACTTGAACACATGAGCTAAAGCTTTTTCTCTTGTTGATAAAGAAGTTCTTTGAGTTGTTCCAGCAGCTCCTGAACCATAGGCAACGTAACAGAGTCGTCCTAAGTCTTTTGAGGAAAATCCAGCTCAGATATCAAAAAGCTGGAGTAGGCCTGATTCTCAATCTGCCTAATATAGCATTCATCACTGGCCATCCACTCTTCTTTTATCCAAGGTCCAGAAATATAAAGGATAAAGTCTGTACAAGTGTCAAAGTTGATGTTCAAAAGTGACTGAAATCATACAATTAATACATAAATAATAAAATGCATGTTCAGAATCTTGCTTCGGCTCATGCTGCTGCCAGACAGGAAACAGGAAGTCCCTGAGGTGAATTCAGTGTTTCTGTGTGAGAGCTGTGCCAAGTGTTCTGAGAAAGAGCCTGAAAAGTGTGACAACTGATGAGAAATGTTTGAAAAGAAACGACCACCAGAGCCTCTGTTCAGCGACATGAAAGCATCAAACTAAAGTAAAAGATACAAGGACTAAAGCAGGACTAAAGCAGGACTAAACCAGGGCTAAACCAGGACTAAACCGGGTCTAAACCGGGTCTAAACCAGGTCTAAACCAGGACTAAACCGGGACTAAACCAGGGCTAAACCAGGACTAAACCAGGACTAAAGCAGGACTAAACCAGGACTAAACCAGGGCTAAACCAGGACTAAACCAGGACTAAAGCAGGACTAAAGCAGGACTAAAGCAGGACTAAACCGGGTCTAAACCGGGTCTAAACCAGGTCTAAACCAGGACTAAACCGGGACTAAACCAGGTCTAAACCAGGGCTAAAGCAGGACTAAACCAGGACTAAACCAGGGCTAAACCAGGACTAAAGCAGGACTAAAGCAGGACTAAACCAGGACTAAACCAGGGCTAAACCAGGACTAAACCAGGGCTAAACCAGGGCTAAACCAGGTCTAAACCAGGGCTAAACCAGGGCTAAACCAGGACTAAACCAGGACTAAACCAGGGCTAAACCAGGACTAAACCAGGACTAAACCAGGACTAAACCAGGGCTAAACCAGGACTAAACCAGGGCTAAACCAGGGCTAAACCGGGACTAAACCGGGACTAAACCAGGTCTAAACCAGGACTAAACCAGGACTAAACCAGGGCTAAACCAGGGCTAAACCAGGACTAAACCAGGACTAAACCGGGACTAAACCAGGGCTAAACCAGGGCTAAACCAGGACTAAACCAGGACTAAACCGGGACTAAACCGGGACTAAACCAGGGCTAAACCAGGGCTAAACCAGGACTAAACCAGGACTAAACCAGGACTAAACCGGGACTAAACCAGGTCTAAACCAGGACTAAACCAGGACTAAACCAGGGCTAAACCAGGGCTAAACCGGGACTAAACCGGGACTAAACCAGGGCTAAACCAGGGCTAAACCAGGACTAAAGCAGGACTAAACCAGGACTAAACCAGGGCTAAACCAGGACTAAAGCAGGACTAAACCAGGACTAAACCAGGACTAAACCAGGGCTAAACCAGGACTAAACCAGGACTAAACCAGGACTAAACCAGGACTAAACCAGGGCTAAACCAGGACTAAAGCAGGACTAAACCAGGACTAAACCAGGGCTAAACCAGGGCTAAACCATGACTAAACCAGGACTAAAGCAGGACTAAACCAGGACTAAACCAGGACTAAACCAGGGCTAAACCAGGACTAAACCAGGACTAAACCAGGGCTAAACCAGGGCTAAACCAGGACTAAACCAGGACTAAACCAGGTCTAAACCAGGACTAAACCAGGACTAAACCAGGGCTAAACCAGGGCTAAACCAGGACTAAAGAAGGACTAAACCAGGACTAAAGAAGGACTAAACCAGGACTAAAGAAGGACTAAACCAGGACTAAAGAAGGACTAAACCAGGACTAAAGAAGGACTAAACCAGGACTAAAGAAGGACTAAACCAGGACTAAAGAAGGACTAAACCAGGTCCAAACTGGGACTAAAGAAGGACTAAAGCAGGACTAAACCAGGACTAAAGAAGGACTAAACCAGGTCTAAACCGGGGATAAGGGTCTGGACTTCATCAGGTCTAAACCAGGAACGAGGTCTAAACCAGGAACGAGATCTAAACCAGGTCTAAACCGGGACCAAACCCCAGGACTAAACCAGGACTAGACCCCAGGATTAAACCAGGTCCAAACCAGATCTAAACCAGCTCTAAACCAGGACTAAACCAGCTCTAAACCAGGATTAAACCAGGATTAAACCAGGATTAAACTGGATCTAAACTGGATCTAAACTGGGTCTAAACCAGGACTAAACCAGGCATAAGGGTCTGGACTTCATCAGGTCTAAATCAGGAACGAGGTCTAAACCAGGACTAAACCGGGACCAAACCCGAGGACTAAACCAGGACTAAACCGGGTCTAAACTAGGTCTAAACCAAATCTAAACCAGGACTAAACCAGGTCTAAGGGTCTTGACTAAACCAGAACTAAACAAGGTCTAAACCAGGACTAGACCAGGACTAAACCAGATCCAAACCAGGACTAAACCAGATCTAAACCAGGACTAAACCAGATCTAAACCAGGACTAAAGCCAGTGTTGAATCTAATCAAACTAGTCAAACCTGAAGAGTCACAAGTCCCAGAGAAAAGGGTGCGGCTGAAGGAAGAGGCTTTTTGTCTTTGACTTTTATTTTGCGTCACTTTGACAAACTTCTCCTTTCCAGATTGACATCAGCAAAAATGATCCCACAAAATCCTAAACACGGTTTCACTTTTTTTAAAAAGAACTCAACAATATGTCATTTTACAAAACTCATCAGAATCAGAATCATGAAGAGTGCGATTAGGTTCATTAGATCTTCTGATATAATTACATAACAGTTTTTGATGAACAAAGTCAATGTGGGAAAAAAAGTCAAAAGTCATTTTCTAAAAAACAGTTTGAACTTTGGGTTTTAGTGCTGTTGTTTTTCTGAGCTCATTCATTGGTCACTGCAGCTCAGCCTCAGTCCTGCTCTCAGGGACCAAAACTCTCACTGGTTTAGTTCACTTTGTGTTTGTTTCACACTTTACACTAAAGAATCTGGGACTGAAGAGCTGTGGATGTTCTAAAACCACTCTATATATTTAAACGTGACGACGTCTTCAACATGTCAGAAAAGCAAATCCATCAACACGTTTGTGGACTGTCCTGCTGGCTCTCTGTCTGTCAATCAAATCTGTTGTTTGCAGAATAATAAACAGGCCACAATCTGCAGTAGCTCTAGACACTGGTGAAGGAAGAGAAGGTCCAAATATGAGAAGATGAGCTCTGGAGAGGTGCTGATGGGGCGGAGGAGGGCTGCACCAGCTGAGAGCAAACTGGAGAGTCAGAGCGTCCAAACGTTAGGATCAACTCTCATCTGAAAATGTGTCTTAATAACTGACGTACGAGGAGGAGGAGAGACAGAGGAGGAAACCACAACTATGGAGACTTTTGCTCTTTCTTCAACCTTTCTTCAGTTTGGAGAAGCTTTCGGAGCAACACCAAAGAAACTAAACCATGAACTGATGTGAAAATGTTCTAAAATATGAGTCTTAACATGTTTTCAGCCACGAGTCAAAAGTGAAAAGTGAAAACAAATACTCTGGAGTGGTTTAGGCAGCAGCACATATGCCACAGTGTTGTGAGTTTGAATCCCGGCTACGACAATTTGCTGCATGTCCTCCCTCCTCTCTCGTCCCCATTTCACCTGTCTAATAAAGCCTACAGGTCCTGTCATATTTGTGTCCTCAGCAGCAGCCTCCTGTCACGCACCTGTGTGAAGCCCCGCCCACCTGGACCACAGCCAATAGAGGAGCGGCTCTGACTCACTCCAGGAAGAACACACAAACAGGTTTCTTCCTTCAGCCGCACACTTTTCTCTGGGACACTTTGGACTCTTTGGATCCGCTCAGGTTTGACTAGTTTGATTAGATTCAACACTGGCTTTAGTCCTGGTTTAGTCCTGGTTTAGTCCTGGTTTAGAACTGGTTTAGTCCTGGTTTAGTCCTGGTTTAGAGCTGGTTTAGTCCTGGTTTAGTCCTGGTTTAGTCCTGGTTTAGTCCTGCTTTAGTCCTGGTTTAGTCCTGGTTTTCGTCTAGATTTTAGACCTGGTTTAGTCCTGGTTTAATCCTGTGTTTCGTCCAGATTTTAGACGTAGTTTAGTCCTGATTTGGTACAGATTTAGTTTAGGTCTTGGTTTATTTCCTGGTTATAGGCCTTGTTATGTCATGAGTTTAATCATAACTTAAGATTGATTTTTACTTACAATTAATACATGTATTCTGAATTATTTATTCTTTCACATTTGTTAGTCGTAGTTCTGTTTAGATTATTGACCTTTTTGTAGATTTTGCCTCACTCATAATCGTCTGATTTCAGTTGTTGTTGTTTATCATTTCCCTGTAGAACTTGACTTGTGTCTGTAGGGGGCAGTGTAGGACTGATGATGTCACTTCCTCTAAACCCAAATAAATGCAGCTCAAATAAATGTTCCTGTTTTGGTCCTTTTGGTTCCCACTGAATTTGTGACTGGTTTTAGTTCAGTTTGAATCTCATATATTACAGTTTGATGTGAATGTGTTTTCTTGAGGCTCCATGAGATGAAACACTTGACTAAAGTGCAGACTGCACAGAACAGGCTGATGGCTCAAACTGTCCTGCACAAAACACTGACCTTTGTCATAATGGCACGTCTTTTACTGAAGTGCGTCTTCTTCTGTGTCTCAGGATCAAACATCTTCGGTCTGAACCTGGTCCCAGCTGTGAGTCCCTCAGGAGTCACTGGTCTATGGGAGAACGAGGACACTTCAGGAGAAAGCTGTGAGTGATCTGTGTGTAATGGGAAAGTGTCATTACATTGTCGAAGTGGAACTACTGCAGGATCTTACAAGGATCTGAACGTGAGCAGAACTTACCACATATTGACCTCCCATGAATATGAGGAGTATTTCACTTGTTTCTCTAGAGTAAATCATCTCAAACTATTTGCAAAATGTCATGTTTAGAGAAAGGTAAGACAAGTTTATTTGTCGAGCACATTTCCTACACAAGGCAATTCAAAGTGCTTCACAAAACAGGAAAAAATCAAGCATTAAAATCACAAAACAGTGTAAGACGAGTGCAAAGAAAATCCTTTCAGTCTGAATAAAACTGAAACGCAGATTCCTCATGTTTAGTCCTGACTCTAGCACCAGCAGGAGGCCGGTCCATGTTTAGTCCTGACTCTGGCACCAGCAGGAGGCCGGTCCATGTTTAGTCCTGACACTGACACCAGCAGGAGGCCGGTCCATGTTTAGTCCTGACTCTAGCACCAGCAGGAGGCCGGTCCATGTTTAGTCCTGACTCTGGCACCAGCAGGAGGCCGCTCCATGTTTAGTCCTGACTCTAGCACCAGCAGGAGGCCGGTCCATGTTTAGTCCTGACTCTGGCACCAGCAGGAGGCCGGTCCATGTTTAGTCCTGACTCTGGCACCAGCAGGAGGCCGGTCCATGTTTAGTCCTGACTCTGGCACCAGCAGGAGGCCGGTCCATGTTTAGTCCTGACTCTGGCACCAGCAGGAGGCCGGTCCATGTTAAGTCCTGACTCTGGCACCAGCAGGAGGCCGGTCCATGTTTAGTCCTGACTCTGGCACCAGCAGGAGGCCGGTCCATGTTTAGTCCTGACTCTGGCACCAGCAGGAGGCCGGTCCATGTTTAGTCCCAGTGCATGTTTAGTCCTGACACTGGCACCAGCAGGAGGCCGGTCCCTGAGAACAGGACTAATGTGATGGTACTTCCTGGTTCTAGTCAGGACCCGAGCAGCAGCGTTCTGGATGTACTGCAGCTGTTTTACAGCTCGTTTGGAGAGACCAGTGAGCGGCCGTTACAGTAGTCTAATCTACTGGAGACAAACGCATGGATAAGTCTCTCTAAATCTGGTTTTGACACTATATTTTTGATTTTGGCAATGTTTTTTAGATGGTAAAAAGCTGCTGATGTTATTGATGTGATGTGGCTATTAAAGTTCAAGTCTGAGTCCATTATTACCCCCAGATTTCTAACTTGGTTTGTAGGTTTTAGAGCGAGACTCTGGAGGTGACGCTGACACTTTCTCTTTGTTTCTGTGACAAAGACGATGATTTCAGTCTTGTCTGAGTTCAGCTGGAGAAAGTTGTTTTGCATCCACAAACTGATCTGTTGGATGCAGTGACAGAGTGAATCTACTGGTCCATAGTCACCTGCCGATAGTGAAACATAGATCTGATCAGTCATTTAATGGGCTATAAGTCTAGTTCGATAGAAAACAAAGACGTTTAGTTTCTGTTGATACCCGGTGTGCAGGGAATACCCAGAGTGGGATGAATATCTGAGTTCCCGCTCCTGATTTGCAGATTGAGAATGACTCTTGGATGAGAGTCGAACCATTTCGTTTTTTTTCTTCAAAAAACAGAGTCCAGATGAAACAACTGAATATTTTTCTACAATGGAACACTTCTGGATGAATGAGGGATTACACCGACATAAAATCATGATTATAAGAAGAAATAAAATGATTCTTTGAGAATGATTTGTTACATAAGGATCTGACATTTAGCACAGCAAGTTTCAGACTAGTTTCAGTGGGACTGGGCTTTATCTTTTCACAGGAAATATGAATCACATTTCTCAGATTGGGCCTGACTCGCATTTTGTTTTTCCATCTGTGTGATGATGTGACTACAGAAATAGCACTAGGGGGGGCTCTTTTTACACATGGTTTGGTATGATTTTTAATGACTATTAAGTCCCGGCAACGCTGAGACCCAGTGAATCTTATCTATGGGAGATACCAGGTGAAAGGGGAGGGGGGATGGGTGGTGGGGCTTTTGTAGCCGGGGAGAGTTTGGGACCAGGTGAAAGGCGAGGGGGGATGGGTGGTGGGGCTTTTGTTGGTGTAGTCGGCTTGTTTGGGGAAGAGTTGATAAGTGTTGAAATAACTCTTGGTCTTGCCATATTGGGTGTGAGTGGAGCCATCTTATGGCCTGATTTGTTCACACATTCAAGATGGCTGGGAAGGCCCATGGGTGAGGGTGGAGATGGGAAGGAGAGTGAGGAAGTGGGAGTAGGTGTTTCAGGGGGGACCCAAGGATGCTGTCGGGCCCTTCAGAGATGGGTCCACGGCCTTTGATGAGGACCCTATGGGGAATAATTTGAATGACTCCTGTGCTGGCCGTGGTAGATTGTTGTCCTTCACTGGAGGCGGTGGAGGTGATTGTGGAGCAGCTGGAGCTGAATCCTTTGCTGGTGGTGGTGGAGCGGCTGAATGAGATCTCTGAAGTGTTTCCAGCTGTGAGTCCTTCAGGAGTGACCGGTCGATGGGTCATACACTTGATTTTGAAACAGAGCTGTGAGTTTCCATAAGTGTTGGATAAAAGTTAAATCAGTGTCTTTGACAGAGTGGAGCAGCCGGGTCCAGAGGTCTCCAGTGGTCAGCACCATCAGAAGTGGTCAGCACCATCAGAAGTGGTCAGCACCATCAGAAGTGGTCAGCACCATCAGAAGTGGTCAGCACCATCAGAAGTGGTCAGCACCATCAGAAGTGGTCAGCACCATCAGACACAGCTGGTCTCCATATTTAAGGTCTGTCAATCACTAAAGTTTGGAAATGTTCAGAAGTTTCAAATGTTCAGAAGGAGAACTTGTTTCACACAGATCTGACTAAACCAGGACTAAACCTGTACTAAACCGGGTCTAAACCGGGTCTAAACCAGGTCTAAACCAGAACTAACCCTAGACTAAACAAGGGCAAAACCAGGGCTAAACCAGGATTAAACCAGGATTAAACTGGATCTAAACTGGATCTAAACTGGGTCTAAACCAGGACTAAACCAGGCATAAGGGTCTGGACTTCATCAGGTCTAAATCAGGAACGAGGTCTAAACCAGGACTAAACCGGGACCAAACCCGAGGACTAAACCAGGTCTAAACCAGGACTAGACCAGGACTAAACCAGATCCAAACCAGGACTAAACCAGATCTAAACCAGGACTAAACCAGATCTAAACCAGGACTAAAGCCAGTGTTGAATCTAATCAAACTAGTCAAACCTGAAGAGTCACAAGTCCCAGAGAAAAGGGTGCGGCTGAAGGAAGAGGCTTTTTGTCTTTGACTTTTATTTTGCGTCACTTTGACAAACTTCTCCTTTCCAGATTGACATCAGCAAAAATGATCCCACAAAATCCTAAACACGGTTTCACTTTTTTTAAAAAGAACTCAACAATATGTCATTTTACAAAACTCATCAGAATCAGAATCATGAAGAGTGCGATTAGGTTCATTAGATCTTCTGATATAATTACATAACAGTTTTTGATGAACAAAGTCAATGTGGGATAAAAAGTCAAAAGTCATTTTCTAAAAAACAGTTTGAACTTTGGGTTTTAGTGCTGTTGTTTTTCTGAGCTCATTCATTGGTCACTGCAGCTCAGAAGCCTCAGTCCTGCTCTCAGGGACCAAAACTCTCACTGAGAAGATGAGCTCTGGAGAGGTGCTGATGGGGCGGAGGAGGGCTGCACCAGCTGAGAGCAAACTGGAGAGTCAGAGCGTCCAAACGATAGGATCAACTCTTATCTGAAAATGTGTCTTAATAACTGACGTACGAGGAGGAGGAGAGACAGAGGAGGAAACCACAACTATGGAGACTTTTGCTCTTTCTTCAACCTTTCTTCAGTTTGGAGAAGCTTTCGGAGCAACACCAAAGAAACTAAACCATGAACTGATGTGAAAATGTTCTAAAATATGAGTCTTAACGTGTTTTCAGCCACGAGTCAAAAGAGAAAAGTGAAAACAAATACTCTGGAGTGGTTTAAGCAGCAGCACATATGCCACAGTGTTGTGAGTTTGAATCCCGGCTACGACAATTTGCTGCATGTCCTCCCTCCTCTCTCGTCCCCATTTCACCTGTCTAATAAAGCCTACAGGTCCTGTCATATTTGTGTCCTCAGCAGCAGCCTCCTGTCACGCACCTGTGTGAAGCCCCGCCCACCTGGACCACAGCCAATAGAGGAGCGGCTCTGACTCACTCCAGGAAGAACACACAAACAGGTTTCTTCCTTCAGCCGCACACTTTTCTCTGGGACACTTTGGACTCTTTGGATCCGCTCAGGTTTGACTAGTTTGATTAGATTCAACACTGGCTTTAGTCCTGGTTTAGTCCTGGTTTAGTCCTGGTTTAGTCCTGGTTTAGTCCTGGTTTAATCCTGGTTTAGTCCTGGTTTAGTCCTGGTTTAGTCCTGGTTTAGTCCTGGTTTAATCCTGTGTTTAGTCCTGGTTTAGTCCTGGTTTAGACCTGGTTTAGTCCTGGTTTAGACCTGGTTTAGTCCTGGTTTAATCCTGGTTTAGTCCTGCTTTAGACCTGGTTTAGTCCTGGTTTAGGCCTGGTTTAGTCCTGGTTTAGTCCTGGTTTAGTCCTGGTTTAGTCCTGGTTTAGACCTGATTTAATCCTGGTTTAATCCTGTGTTTCGTCCAGATTTTAGACGTAGTTTAGTCCTGATTTGGTACAGATTTACTTTAGGCCTTGGTTTAGTTCCTGGTTATAGGCCTTGTTATGTCATGAGTTTAATTATAACTTAAGATTGATTTTTACTAACAATTAATACATGTATTCTGAATTATTTATTCTTTCACATTTGTTAGTCGTAGTTCTGTTTAGATTATTGACCTTTTTGTAGATTTATCCTCACTCATAATTGTCTGATTTCAGTTGTTTATCATTTCTCTGTAGAACTTGACTTGTGTCTGTAGGGGGCAGTGTAGGACTGATGATGTCACTTCCTCTAAACCCAAATAAATGCAGCTCAAATAAATGTTCCTGTTTTGGTCCTTTTGGTTCCCACTGAATTTGTGACTGGTTTTAGTTCAGTTTGAATCTCATATATTACAGTTTGATGTGAATGTGTTTTCTTGAGGCTCCATGAGATGAAACACTTGACTAAAGTGCAGACTGCACAGAACAGGCTGATGGCTCATGTAGTGTGTGTTTATTTCAATATAAGGACAAGTAAACAACCTGTTCATTTGTTTGTCCTTTAGTTTGTGACAGATCAGCACACATGTACAACCAGAACAACAGAAATGTACACACTTATTTTAGACTTTAAACCATGTGATGAGTGGGCGGGGTTAAACAGTGTGATGTCATTCTGTAGGACTCTGGACTGAGCATGGATCAGAGAGAGCACAGAGAGGACGCAGTACCTCCCACCACCAGCAGGGGAGAAGGGACAAGTGAAACCTCCATTGCACGAGATATGAACTTTAAAAAGAAACATGATCCACAGTAAGTCAGACACAATCATTAGATCTGATTATTGATGTGTGTTTATAGGACTGTTTTAGGAGTAACTGGAGTTAAGTCAAAGTCAAATGCTTTTAATCTTTTACATTTGATCTGTAATGTTTGTCTTTACCAGGATCCACCAGAAACATCCTCGGTCTGAACCTGGTCCCAGCTGTGAGTCCCTCAGGAGTCACATGTCTAAGGACGCACCAATGAACTTCAGGACAGAGCCGTGAGTCACATTTGTGTGTTATGGGATATAATAATGACATTATAGGTATTAAAGCACTGCTTGATATTATAAGATCTGGAAGTGAGCTGCAACTACCACATAATCACCTCCGAGACACTAAACATCTTTAGTAAATGTGAGTTAAGAGACGCTGCAGGTGAAGAGGACAGAAAAGAAGACTTTACACATATCAGTTTGAAACTTCTTTTGTAGTTTACTTCCATAAATGTAAAGAAATGTAAACGTTTTTTATAAGGCATTTTTGATTAAAAAGTGTCACATTTGAGACATTTTGATCTGGAAAAATGGTCAGAACCAAATGATTTGCTTCATTTTGTTTTTGTAAACATACAGAGGGAATTTTGGATTTCTGATTTACTGGATCTGTCTTAAAATGTGGTGTAAAATTCAAATTTACTTAAATTCTTGGAGTCAAAACTTAAAAGAAATCCAGCTTGGAATTAGATATCAACAAATCCTTGTGTACGATTCGTCAAAATCATGTTAAGTCCAAGTTTTGTAAAGTTTGGTGTGTGTAGGTGCTACTTTAGGCTGATCTTTGTGTCTCTGTGGGAGAAAACATTTACAGAAAAGGTCTTTGAAGTTACAATGTTCCAGAGAAATCTATGAACTTGATTTAATGAAATAATAAAACATCTTTAGGTGCAGAGTGGGCAATGTTGTTACTGCTTTTCTGTTGAGAGAGAAAAATGACAAGTCTTTAGTGAATTTTTTTGTAGTGTTTGGTTGAATATTTCAGAATTTCAAGGACATAGAGTCAGACAAGTGGAGTTCCATGATTGTTATTGTGTTGGTGGGTGTGGTCAATGTCCAGAGAGGGGAGGAGCCACTGTGCAGCAGCCTCACAGCAGGAGGATACAGGCTGTTGCTCAGTCTGGTGCTTCTGGTCTGTTTGGACCTGTACCTTCTCCCTGAGGGCAGCAGGTGGAGCAGGTGTGGAGCTGGTGGTGTGGCTCATGCAGGAGGTTGTGCTCTCTCTTCAGACAGCGGCTGGTGTAGATGGGACTGATCTCTGGGAGAGAAGTCCAAGCTGTTTTTACCACACGTTGGAAAACCAAACTAAAAATCCATAGGTCAGATCAGAACTGATGGCACAGTTGTAGAAGTTCACCATCAGCGTTCTGGGGATGTTGGTGCTCCTCAGTTTCTCTGGCTGTTCTAGTGTTTACTTCAACTATTTCAGTTTAGAGAGAAAATGTGTGATTCATCTAAATTGTCTTCTAAATCAGTGTTTTTAGTCAATAATTATTTTTCCATTGTTTATTAAATCCACCAGACTCGAGCACAAACCAGAATCTTCTGCAGAATTCCCCAGCTGTGAGTCCTTCAGGAGTGACTGGTCTATGGAACCTCCAATTGCTTTTGGATCAGAGATGTGAGTTTGTGGTGGTGGAAAAACAAATTAGATTGAAAAAAAATATAAATGTTAAATTAGTCTCTTTGACTCCAGAGGTCCAGAGGTCTCCAGTGGTCAGCACCATCAGACACAGCTGGACTCCATATTTAAGGTCTGTCATTCACTAAAGTTTGAAATGTTCAGATGAATGAGAACTTGTTTCACACAGATCTGACTCTGACTGCATTTGTGTTGTTTATAATGTGTTCTGGAGCAGCTTCTGGAGAAGGACATCTTCACTTTTGTCCAGAAGGAGCTGAAGAAGCTCCACAAGGTTCTGAGTACAGATTACCCAGAATGCTTAGAGCCTCTGAAGGATGAGGATGAAGAGCAGAGGAGCAGCAGTGAGGCTGTTCTGAAAATCACACTGACCTTCCTGAGGAGGATGAAGCAGAAGGAGCTGGCTGAGCGTCTGTGGAGCAGTAGGACCATTTAACACATTTAACAAGGTTCTCACCTCATTTTATATTCTCTGAGACTCAGGGCTGTGTCTTTTGTCTTCATTCAGGGACTTATTCTGGAGTTTGTGGGCGTAAACTGAAGTGTAACCTGCAGCAGAAGTTTGAGTGTGTGTTTGAGGGCATCGCTAAAGCAGGAAACCCCACCCTTCTGAAGCAGATCTACACAGAGCTCTACATCACAGAGGGAGGGTCTTCAGAGGTCAACCAGGAACATGAGGTCAGACACATGGAAACAGCCTCCAGGAAACCAGGCCCAGCAGAGACAGCCATCACATGTGAAGACATCTTTAAAGGCCCAGCTGACACAGATGGACCAATCAGAACAGTGCTGACAAAGGGCGTGGCTGGCATCGGGAAAACAGTGCTCACTCAGAAGTTCAGTCTGGACTGGGCTGAAGGCAAAGCCAACCAGGACATACAGCTGCTGTTCCCGTTCACTTTCAGAGCACTCAATGTGCTGAAGGAGAGAAGCTTCAGCTTAATCACACTTGTTCATCACTTCTTTAGTCAAACACATGAAGAACTCTGCAGCTTTGAAGACCTCCAGGTGCTCTTCATCTTTGATGGTCTGGACGAGTGCAGACTTCCTCTGGACTTCACCAAAACCAAGGCCCTGACTGACCCCTCAGAGTCCGTCTCAGTGGATGTGCTGCTGGTAAACCTCATCAGGGGGAGCCTGCTTCCCTCCGCTCGCCTCTGGATAACCACAAGACCCGCGGCGGCCAATCAGATCCCTGCTGAGTGCATCTCCATGGTAACAGAGGTCAGAGGGTTCACTGACTCACAGAAGGAGCTGTACTTCAGGAAGAGGTTCAGAGACCAGGCCGACATAATCATCTCCCACATCAAGACGTCCAGAAGCCTCCACATCATGTGCCACATGCCAGTCTTCTGCTGGATCACTGCCACAGTCCTGGAGCATGTGTTGAAAAGCAGAGAGAGAGGAGAGCTGCCCAAGACCCTGACTCAGATGTACATCCACCTCCTGGTGGTTCAGGCCAAAGTCAAGAACATCAAGTATGAAGGAGGATCTGAGACAGACCCACACTGGACTCCAGAGACCAGGAAGATGGTGGAGTCTCTGGGAAAACTGGCCTTTGAGCAGCTGCAGAAAGGAAACCTGATCTTCTACGAGAGTGACCTGAGCGAGTGTGGACTGGACACTGCAGCGGCCTCAGTGTACTCTGGAGTGTTCACACAGGTCTTCAGAGAGGAGCCAGGCCTGTACCAGGACAAGGTCTACTGCTTCATCCATCTGAGTGTGCAGGAGTTTCTGGCTGCTCTTCACGTCCATCTGACCTTCATCAACACTGGGATCAACCTGCTCTCAGAGAAAACACAGAAGTCGACGATATTCAGTGTGAAAAGAAAACTAAAGCATCTTCACCAGACGGCTGTGGACCAGGCCTTACAGAGTCCAAATGGACACCTGGACTTGCTCCTTCGCTTCCTATTGGGTCTTTCACTGTCGACCAATCAGGGCCTTCTACAAGGTCTAGTGGCACAGACAGGAAGTAGCTCCCAGACCAATCAGAAAACAGCTGAGTACATAAAGAAGAAGCTGAGTGAGGATGTGTCTGCAGAGAGGAGCATCAACCTGCTCCACTGTCTGAATGAACTGAATGAGCGTTCTCTGGTGGAGCAGATCCAACAGTACCTGAGTTCAGGACGTCTGTCTGAAGGTGGACTGTCTCCTGCTCAGTGGTCAGCTGTGGCCTTCATCTTATTATCATCTGAAGAAGATCTGGACCAGTTTGAGCTGAAGAAATACTCTGCTTCAGAGGAGGCTCTCCTGAGGCTGCTGCCAGTGGTCAAAGCCTCCAACAAAGCTCTGTGAGTAACCTTTGTTTAACAGAGAATGCTTTGATTCAACTTGAACATGAATAATGTTTTTTCTCTCCAGACTGAGCAGCTGTAACCTGTCAGAGAGAAGCTGTGAAGCTCTGTCCTCAGTCCTCAGCTCCCAGTCCTCTAGTCTGAGAGTCCTGGACCTCAGTCACAATGACTTGAAGGACTCAGGCCTGAAGATGTTGTCTTCTGGACTGAAGAGTCCTCACTGTAAACTGGAACAGCTCAGGTCAGAAACAAATACACTGGTTTGTACAATGTACTTATATTATTTAAATACTATTTACTATGTACTAATATATTCTGGATTACTGTTTCTAGACATTTTTCAACCCAAAATAACAAAAAATGGGTTAGGGTTGGTAATAATTATATATATATTTTTTTTAATGTTTAATGTTTCATTTGCGAGAATGAATACATATTGTATCTACATTTACAACTGTATTTGAAGATTTTAAAATCTTCTTTAAAACTAATGCATGAATTCTAAATATTTTCTCTTCATCATCTCGATTCTCTCTGAAATCATTCCTCTTTTCTCTCGAGCTGCAGGTTTAGAATCGTGTAGAAAAACAAAGTCATGTTTAATCGCAGGGCGTTCCACGCGTGGAATGTTGGACTTTTTATTTATTTATTCTGTTTTGTCCACATTTATAAAAGGGACTCAAGCTGCTTGATATGCTGTTTTTAAAAATAAAGCTGTAATTCACTTATTTTCAGTCAAATCAATCATTCTGAGAAGAATCAGGCTCAGTTTTCACAAAGTAAAAAATTACCTTAAAATTAAATGAAAAATTAATTGTACTTTTATATGGATTCTGCCTGGATATTTTTGCTTTAGTACGAGTCCCTTAAACACATTTTTAGTGAAAGTATCTTCAGCTTTCTCATGATGCTCATTTTAGAGTGAATCAGCCGATCCTCCAGAAACCAGCTTTACTCATTTATATACAAAGAAAATCTAGGCGGAATTAAAAATTAGAATTCCTCTGTCCAGAGCTTGTTTCTACTTATAATTAGAGTAAAACAGACATCAGAGTCTAAAACAAGAATGAGCTTTTTCCCGTGAGGGTACGCTGGTGACTGAAGCCTGTCCCAGTGACTTTAAACTCATATTTACACATTTTCACATACATTGTTTTTAGCAGTTATAATAGATATTAGTGGTCTACAAATCATCAAAATGTTTTATGATCATAGAGGAACAAAATTTGTAATAAAACAGTTTGGCACAGTTGGCACATATTTGGATCACTTGTTCTGAATATACTTTTTGATACAAAAAGGTCAACAGCACCAAAATGCCTGAAACTTGACACAAAATGTACAGTGAACAGCATACGCACACATACGTATGTCCTGCTCAGGACCATTACAAATTGACAATATTCAGGAGAGACTAAAACAATGATGTGTTTTGTATGTTTGGGCTTCTGTAGTGTAAGTTCTGAAGTCCTGACCGTGTTTACATGCACTGTATGCACATCTGCAGAAACTAGAAGGCCTAAGCTTTCTAATGATGCATCACACTCACATGTGGGCTGTAAGATCCTCTTTTAATAAGCAATGCCATTTGGGTCCAACCATTGTCCACAGGGAGAAATAGGCGGATGGTAACAGGTCATATTCATATTCAATTTGCCCCAGAGTTTTTTAAAGTCTTTTTAAGAGCTGTGACGCGGGCGAACTGTGTGTGTTGACTCGTGTACTCTAATGCACCAGACATGGGTGTGCGGTGGCCTTAAGAGATTGTACTCTCAATGGGACTTTCCTGGTTAAATAAAGGTTCCATAAAATAAAAAGTGTCCATGTGTCCTCTTCCAGGCTGAGCAGCTGTGACCTGTCAGAGAGAAGCTGTGAAGCTCTGTCCTCAGTCCTCAGCTCCCAGTCCTCTAGTCTGAGAGTCCTGGACCTCAGTCACAACGACTTGAAGGACTCAGGGCTGAAGATGTTGCAGCTCAGGTGAGTAACAACCTGAAAGTGACATAAAGATAGAGGATTTGTTAAACGTGTCATTTGGGTTTAATGTTACTAATTCATTGACTGATTAGAACAACATGTGTCCTCAGACTGTCAGGTTGTCTGGTCTCAGAGGAAGGCTGTTCTTCTCTGACCTCAGCTCTGAGGTCAAACCCCTCCCATCTGAGGGAACTGGATCTGGGCTACAACCATCCAGGAGACACAGGAGTAAAGCTCCTGTCTGCTCTACAGGAGGACCCCCACTGCACACTGGACACTCTCAGGTATGGACCTGTTCTCACTGAGATTTATAACACCTGAGAGTGCTTTTTACAGGTTGATATCAGGTAAAAGTGTGTTCACTATGGTATCCTAGATAGCAAAAAGACGTTGAATTAACGTTGATGTTACATCAGGGTTTCGGTTGAATCCACGTTGATATCTGACATTGAATCAGCCACATTTTGCTCGTGTTGATCAGCATTGAAATAGCGTAGATATTAACACATATCTGTACATTGAAACAACGTCAGATAAACTATAATTTTCAACGTTCAATCAAAGTTGAATGAACGTTAAAAAAAATTACATAGAATTATTATTTTCTTATCCATCGAATCTAGTGAAATATTTTTCATTCGATGTAAAAAAATATGTGTAAAAAACAAATTAAATTTGATGTAAAAATAAATATCTTGTCAAAAATATAATTTAATTCGATGTAAAAAAATAATAATTCAATGTGACATTTTTTTAATTCAATGTAAAAAAAGGCCCATGCTTGGTTAGGCTGCACGTTGTCTTCATATGAGGTCCATGCTTGGTTAGGCTGCATGTTGTCTTCATATGAGGTCCATGCTTGGTTAGGCTGCATGTTGTCTTCATATGAGGTCCATGCTTGGTTAGGCTGCACGTTGTCTTCATATGAGGTCCATGCTTGGTTAGGCTGCACGTTGTCTTCATATGAGGTCCATGCTTGGTTAGGCTGCACGTTGTCATCATATGAGGCCCATGCTTGGTTAGGCTGCACGTTGTCTTCATATGAGGTCCATGCTTGGTTAGGCTGCACGTTGTCTTCATATGAGGTCCATGCTTGGTTAGGCTGCATGTTGTCTTCATATGAGGTCCATGCTTGGTTAGGCTGCACGTTGTCTTCATATGAGGTCCATGCTTGGTTAGGCTGCATGTTGTCTTCATATGAGGTCCATGCTTGGTTAGGCTGCACGTTGTCTTCATATGAGGTCCATGCTTGGTTAGGCTGCACATTGTCATCATATGAGGTCCATGCTTGGTTAGGCTGCACGTTGTCATCATATGAGGTCCATGCTTGGTTAGGCTGCACGTTGTCTTCATATGAGGTCCATGCTTGGTTAGGCTGCACGTTGTCTTCATATGAGGTCCATGCTTGGTTAGGCTGCACGTTGTCTTCATATGAGGTCCATGCTTGGTTAGGCTGCACGTTGTCTTCATATGAGGTCCATGCTTGGTTAGGCTGCACGTTGTCTTCATATGAGGTCCATGCTTGGTTAGGCTGCACGTTGTCTTCATATGAGGTCCATGCTTGGTTAGGCTGCACGTTGTCTTCATATGAGGTCCATGCTTGGTTAGGCTGCACGTTGTCTTCATATGAGGTCCATGCTTGGTTAGGCTGCACGTTGTCTTCATATGAGGTCCATGCTTGGTTAGGCTGCACGTTGTCATCATATGAGGTCCATGCTTGGTTAGGCTGCATGTTGTCATCATATGAGGTCCATGCTTGGTTAGGCTGCACGTTGTCTTCATATGAGGTCCATGCTTGGTTAGGCTGCATGTTGTCTTCATATGAGGTCCATGCTTGGTTAGGCTGCACGTTGTCATCATATGAGGTCCATGCTTGGTTAGGCTGCACGTTGTCATCATATGAGGTCCATGCTTGGTTAGGCTGCATGTTGTCTTCATATGAGGTCCATGCTTGGTTAGGCTGCACGTTGTCTTCATATGAGGTCCATGCTTGGTTAGGCTGCACGTTGTCTTCATATGAAGTCCATGCTTGGTTAGGCTGCATGTTGTCTTCATATGAGGTCCATGCTTGGTTAGGCTGCACGTTGTCATCATATGAGGTCCATGCTTGGTTAGGCTGCACGTTGTCTTCATATGAGGTCCATGCTTGGTTAGGCTGCATGTTGTCTTCATATGAGGTCCATGCTTGGTTAGGCTGCACGTTGTCTTCATATGAGGTCCATGCTTGGTTAGGCTGCACGTTGTCTTCATATGAGGTCCATGCTTGGTTAGGGTGCACGTTGTCTTCATATGAGGTCCATGCTTGGTTAGGCTGTCCGTTGTCTTCATATGAGGTCCATGCTTGGTTAGGGTGCACGTTGTCTTCATATGAGGTCCATGCTTGGTTAGGCTGCACGTTGTCTTCATATGAGGTCCATGCTTGGTTAGGCTGCACGTTGTCATCGTATGAGGTCCATGCTTGGTTTGGCTGCACGTTGTCTTCATATGAGGTCCATGCTTGGTTAGGCTGCACGTTGTCTTCATATGAGGTCCATGCTTGGTTAGGCTGCACGTTGTCATCATATGAGGTCCATGCTTGGTTAGGCTGCATGTTGTCATCATATGAGGTCCATGCTTGGTTAGGCTGCACGTTGTCTTCATATGAGGTCCATGCTTGGTTAGGCTGCACGTTGTCTTCATATGAGGTCCATGCTTGGTTAGGCTGCACGTTGTCTTCATATGAGGTCCATGCTTGGTTAGGCTGCACGTTGTCTTCATATGAGGTCCATGCTTGGTTAGGCTGCACGTTGTCTTCATATGAGGTCCATGCTTGGTTAGGCTGCATGTTGTCTTCATATGAAGTCCATGCTTGGTTAGGCTGCACGTTGTCTTCATATGAGGTCCATGCTTGGTTAGGCTGCATGTTGTCTTCATATGAGGTCCATGCTTGGTTAGGCTGCACGTTGTCATCATATGAGGTCCATGCTTGGTTAGGCTGCACGTTGTCTTCATATGAGGTCCATGCTTGGTTAGGCTGCACGTTGTCTTCATATGAGGTCCATGCTTGGTTAGGCTGCACGTTGTCTTCATATGAGGTCCATGCTTGGTTAGGCTGCACGTTGTCATCATATGAGGTCCATGCTTGGTTAGGCTGCACGTTGTCTTCATATGAGGTCCATGCTTGGTTAGGCTGCACGTTCTCTTCATATGAGGTCCATGCTTGGTTAGGCTGCACGTTGTCTTCATATGAGGTCCATGGCCACATCACTGTTTTCTGACCTTACCTCTTTTACTCCAATCGGACATGATAAAATGGAGGCTGAGGTTGTCATGGTAACTGTACAGTAATTCTTTGATTGTCTTTAGTTTGGTGAATGATCTTTGTCCAAATCAGTTGCAGCACGGCCTGAAAGTGGAAGAAAGTTAAATTAGTAATGTAACAAAATGTATTTAATTGACCATAAAACATAATTACCCACTAAATAAACTAAAAAAACAGAAGCATCATAAGTTTGGCAGAATAATGAGAAAACATAAAATAAATAATACAAAGCACAAGTTGAACAGCTGCAGAGCTCAAGAAACAAGCAACACAAAAGTTTGACCTTGTAACTTGCAGGTCGTTTGTTTGCTGTTGTATGAATGGATTTAAGTGAGAACAGCATAAAAGTGAATCATATTGATGAGAAAAATAACATGTTTGTTTTAAAGCCACATTAAGCAATCGTTACATTTCCATTATTTGGTCTTCACTTTAGGCAGTTCATACATTTTCAAAAGGAAACATTTTGCCAAATCAACTAGAGAACATCAAATAATAACATATAAATGGCAAAATACATCACAGGATTGTTTTTTCTATCTGTTATTCATTTTATTTCATTTCATTTAATTTCATTTCATTTCTTTATACAGGGAAACCAATGAGAAAAGTTGTTAAAACACAACACAAAATACACAACACACATAGAATACTAAAACACAAATAAACCAATCAATACAATTAATCAATAAATGAAAACACATTTAAACATAGAATCTGAGACACAGTTACATAAAACAAGTGCATTGACCCTGAGGATAGTCCTTGACCAGAGCTTTATAAATCATTAAAAGGCATAAAATGATTTAATTAAAAAAGTCTCAGTGTTTTGTTGATGAAAGCCTTTTTTCCTGTCTCTGTGTCGACACGATGTGATTGTGAGATAAACATGTCCTGAACCTTAAACAGTGAAAACTTGAACTAATGTGCAACAAACTGGATAAATAATCAGGCAAAATGCCAAAAAGAGCTTTAAACACAAACAAAAGACAGAACTGTTCTCGTCTGTAATGAACCTCAGAGCTGAACCTCAGAGCTGAACCTCAGAGCTGAACCTCAGAGCTGAACCTTAGAGCTGAACCTCAGAGCTGAACCTCAGAGCTGAACCTTAGAGCTGAACCTCAGAGCTGAACCTCAGAGCTGAACCTTAGAGCTGAACCTTAGAGCTGAACCTCAGAGCTGAACCTCAGAACTGAACCTCAGAGCTGAACCTTAGAGCTGAACCTCAGAGCTGAACCTTAGAGCTGAACCTCAGAGCTGAACCTCAGAGCTGAACCTTAGAGCTGAACCTCAGAGCTGAACCTCAGAGCTGAACCTCAGAGCTGAACCTCAGAGCTGAACCTCAGAGCTGAACCTCAGAGCTGAACCTCAGAGCTGAACCTCAGAATTGAACCTCAGAGTTGAACCTCAGACCTGAACCTTAGAGCTGAACCTCAGAGCTGAACCTCAGAACTGAACCTCAGAGCTGAACCTTAGAGCTGAACCTCAGAGCTGAACCTTAGAGCTGAACCTCAGAGCTGAACCTCAGAGCTGAACCTTAGAGCTGAACCTCAGAGCTGAACCTCAGAGCTGAACCTCAGAGCTGAACCTCAGAGCTGAACCTCAGAGCTGAACCTCAGAATTGAACCTCAGAGTTGAACCTCAGACCTGAACCTTAGAGCTGAACCTTAGAGCTGAACCTCAGAGCTGAACCTCAGAGCTGAACCTCAGAGCTGAACCTTAGAGCTGAACCTTAGAGCTGAACCTCAGAGCTGAACCTCAGAGCTGAACCTCAGAGTTGAACCTCAGAGCTGAACCTTAGAGCTGAACCTCAGAGCTGAACTTCAGAGCTGAACCTCAGAGCTGAACCTCAGAGCTGAACTTCAGAGCTGAACCTTAGAGCTGAACCTGAGCTGAACCTCAGAGCTGAACCTTAGAGCTGAACCTTAGAGCTGAACCTCAGAGCTGAACCTCAGAGCTGAACCTCAGAGTTGAACCTCAGAACTGAACCTTAGAGCTGAACCTTAGAGCTGAACCTCAGAGCTGAACCTTAGAGCTGAACCTCAGAGCTCAACCTTAGAGCTGAACCTTAGAGCTGAACCTCAGAGCTGAACCTCAGAGCTGAACCTCAGAGCTGAACCTCAGAGCTGAACCTCAGAGCTGAACCTTAGAGCTGAACCTCAGAGCTGAACCTTAGAGCTGAACCTCAGAGCTGAACCTCAGAACTGAACCTCAGAGTTGAACCTCAGAGTTGAACCTCAGAGCTGAACCTCAGAGTTGAACCTTAGAGTTGAGTGATAATCAGAGTTGAGAGGTTTTAACACTGCTGCTGTAGAATGCATATATATAATATCACTATAATCTAGAAGTGAAAGAAATGTTTCCTGGATTCACTGTTTTCTACCAGCATCTGGTACTCGTACTTTCAGAAAACAATCAAGTTATGGAAAATCATGAAAACCATATTTGTTTGGAGTATTTGTAGATTGTATGGATCTGGAAAGTACACAGGAGCGCGGTGCTTCACCTGCCACACGCCTCAGGTCCTAAAGGACACGTGATGTTTCAAATAAGATTGTTTTCTGCAGATTGCAGACAAAAAGAGTGAGTTCTGAGTTTACAAGATCCAAGTGTTTTATGTCCCAAAGAGCAAGTTTCCTCTCTGACTGCTGTTCTTCTCGTCCTTCTCCAAGTGTTCATTCGTGCTCGTCGGCCACAGAGCAGAGATCTGTCTATTCTCACGGGAAAAGTGCAAAAAGCCTGTGTTTTCAGCCGCGCCGGATCTGTGCCTCACAGCCTCATGTTCTGGGTCACAGCGGAAGCCGGAGTTTTAAACCAGCTCGAGGCTCGCGCAGTGAAGCGGTTTTCAGTCAAAACACATACATTTGGACGTTTGGAGTGACACTACACGCCTGTCACTCATTATGAAACATCAGAAGGAAGACCAGCTCTGACTTGAATTAACACATTTTTCTATTTCAAAGTCAAAGCGTCAAAGCAGAAACAGTGAAGCTGATTCAGACGTCTGCTTAAGTAAAGGTTCTATGAGCTGTTCTCTGTGCCAGACGTTACCATGGACACCGCTCCCCGTGAGGCCCCTGAGGGTCATTACACTGCTCCTCGTGAGGCAGGTCGGCCCCTGAGGGTCATCACACTGCTCCTCGTGAGGCAGGTCGGCCCCTGAGGGTCATCACACTGCTCCCCATGAGGCAGGTCGGCCCCTGAGGGTCATCACACCGCTCCCCATGAGGCAGGTCGGCCCCTGAGGGTCATCACACCGCTCCCCGTGAGGCCCCTGAGGGTCATCACACCGCTCCCCGTGAGGCCCCTGAGGGTCATCACACTGCTCCTCATGAGGCAGGTCGGCCCCTGAGGGTCATCACACTGCTCCTCATGAGGCAGGTCGGCCCCTGAGGGTCATCACACTGCTCCCCATGAGGCAGGTCGGCCCCTGAGGGTCATCACACTGCTCCCCATGAGGCAGGTCGGCCCCTGAGGGTCATCACACTGCTCCTCATGAGGCAGGTCGGCCCCTGAGGGTCATCACACCGCTCCTCATGAGGCAGGTCGGCCCCTGAAGGTCATCACACCGCTCCTCATGAGGCAGGTCGGCCCCTGAGGGTCATCACACCGCTCCCCGTGAGGCCCCTGAGGGTCATCACACCGCTCCCCGTGAGGCAGGTCGGCCCCTGAGGGTCATCACACTGCTCCCCATGAGGCAGGTCGGCCCCTGAGGGTCATCACACTGCTCCTCATGAGGCAGGTCGGCCCCTGAGGGTCATCACACCGCTCCTCATGAGGCAGGTCGGCCCCTGAGGGTCATCACACCGCTCCCCGTGAGGCCCCTGAGGGTCATCACACCGCTCCCCGTGAGGCCCCTGAGGGTCATCACACTGCTCCTCATGAGGCAGGTCGGCCCCTGAGGGTCATCACACTGCTCCTCATGAGGCAGGTCGGCCCCTGAGGGTCATCACACTGCTCCCCATGAGGCAGGTCGGCCCCTGAGGGTCATCACACTGCTCCCCATGAGGCAGGTCGGCCCCTGAGGGTCATCACACTGCTCCTCATGAGGCAGGTCGGCCCCTGAGGGTCATCACACCGCTCCTCATGAGGCAGGTCGGCCCCTGAGGGTCATCACACCGCTCCCCGTGAGGCCCCTGAGGGTCATCACACCGCTCCCCGTGAGGCAGGTCGGCCCCTGAGGGTCATCACACTGCTCCCCATGAGGCAGGTCGTCCCCTGAGGGTCATCACACTGCTCCTCATGAGGCAGGTCGGCCCCTGAGGGTCATCACACCGCTCCTCATGAGGCAGGTCGGCCCCTGAGGGTCATCACACCGCTCCTCATGAGGCAGGTCGGCCCCTGAGGGTCATCACACCGCTCCTCATGAGGCAGGTCGGCCCCTGAGGGTCATCACACCGCTCCCCGTGAGGCCCCTGAGGGTCATCACACCGCTCCCCGTGAGGCCCCTGAGGGTCATCACACTGCTCCTCATGAGGCAGATCGGCCCCTGAGGGTCATCACACTGCTCCTCATGAGGCAGGTCGGCCCCTGAGGGTCATCACACTGCTCCCCATGAGGCAGGTCGGCCCCTGAGGGTCATCACACCGCTCCTCATGAGGCAGGTCGGCCCCTGAGGGTAATCACACCACTCCCCGTGAGGCCCCTGAGGGTCATCACACCGCTCCCCGTGAGGCCCCTGAGGCCCCTGAGGGTCAACACACTGCTCCCCGTGAGGCAAGTCGGCCCCTGAGGGTCATCACACCGCTCCCCGTGAGGCAGGTCGGCCCCTGAGGGCCATCACACCGCTCCTCGTGAGGCAAGTCGGCCCCTGAGGGTCATCACACTGCTCCTCGTGAGGCAGGTCGGCCCCTGAGGGTCACCACACTGCTCCCTGTGAGGCAGGTCGGCCCCTGAGGGTCATCACACTGCTCCCCGTGAGGCAGGTTGGCCCCTGAGGGTCATCACACTGCTCCTCATGAGGCAGGTCGGCCCCTGAGGGTCATCACACTGCTCCTCGTGAGGCAGGTCGGCCCCTGAGGGTCACCACACTGCTCCCCGTGAGGCAGGTCGGCCTCTGAGGGTCATCACACTGCTCCCCGTGAGTCAGGTCGGCCCCTGAGGGTCATCACACTGCTCCCTGTGAGGCAGGTCGGCCCCTGAGGGTCATCACACCGCTCTCCGTGAGGTAGGTCGACCCCTGAGGGTCATCACACTGCTCCCCGTGAGGCAGGTCGGCCCCTGAGGGTCACCACACCTCTCCCCGTGAGGCCCCAGTGCTCCATGATATAATGAGGTGGTCAACACCTCCTTAACTGGAGGCAGGTGTGACGGGGCCAATGCGTGAAAAGTTTAATATGAAATGTGGGGACCAGAGAGGATCTACTTTAAGTAAAGGATGAACCAGACGCTGCTGTGATCTGGCCTTGGTCCGTGGTGAGGATTAAGTCCTGAGAAGAAGTGCCACTTGAAAACCTGTCGCAAGATCCAGGAAGATTACAAAGAGGCTCAGAATAGATTTAGCTTGAACAAGTCAAACGTGTTTGAACTACAACTGTGAACTTGCTTCTTTTAGGGGAAGACTAAGCGTCACTGCGGGCCCCGTGGGTCACTGTGGGCCCCGTGTGTCACTGTGGGCCCCGTGGGTCATTGTGGGCCCCATGGGTCACTCTGGGCCCCGTGAGTCACTGTGGGTCCCGTGGGTCACTGTGGGTCCCGTGGGTCACTGTGGGCCCCGTGGGTCACTGTGGGCCCCGTGGGTCAATGTGGGCCCCGTGGGTCACTGTGGGTCCCGTGGGTAACTGTGGGCCCCGTGGGTCACTGTGGGCCCCATGGGTCACTCTGGGCCCCGTGAGTCACTGTGTCACTGTGGGCCCCGTGGGTCACTGTAGGTCCCGAGGGTCACTATGGGCCCCGTGGGTCACTGTGGGCCCCGTGAGTCACTGTGGGTCCCGTGGGTCACTGTGGGTCCCGTGGGTCACTGTGGGCCCCGTGGGTCAATGTGGGCCCCGTGGGTCAATGTGGGCCCCGTGGGTCACTGTGGGTCCCGTGGGTCACTGTGGGCCCCGTGGGTCACTGTGGGCCCCGTGGGTCACTGTGGGTCCCGTGGGTCACTGGGTCAGGTGGGCCCCATGGGTCACTGTGGGCCCTGTGGGTCAATATGGGCCCCGTGGCTCACTGGGTCACTGTGGGCCCTGTGGGTCACTGTAGGTCCCGAAGGTCACTATGAGCCCCATGGGTCACTGTGGGCCCCGTAGATAACTGTGGGTCACTAGGTCACTGCGGGCTTTTTGGATCACTGTGGGCCCCGTGGGTCAATCTGGGCCCAGTGTGTCTCTGTGGGCCCAGAAGGGTCACTGTGGGTCAATGTGGGTCATTGCGTCACTTTGGGGCCTCTGGATCACTGTGGGCCCCAAGGGTCTCTCTGGGCTCCTCGGGACACTGTGGGTCATTGGGTCATATGGGCTCCGTTGGTCACTGTGGGTCCCGTGGGTCACTGGGTAATGTGGGTCTTGTGGGTCACTGTGGGCCCCGTGGGTCAATATGGTCCCCTTGGTTCACTGGGTCACTGCTGGCCCTGTGGGTCTATGTAGGTCCAAAGGGTCACTATGGGCCCCATGGGTCACACTGGGTCACTGTGAGCCCCGTGGATAACTGTGGGTCACTAGGTCACTACGGGCCTTTTAGATCACTGTGGGCCCCGTGGGTCAATCTGGGCCCAGTGTGTCCCTGTGGGCCCAGAAGGGTCAATTTGGGTCAATATGGGTCATTGCGTCACTTTGGGGCCTCTGGGTCACTGTGGGCCCAAAGGGTCTCCTTGGGACACTGTGGGTCATTTGGGCTCCGTTGGTCACTGTGGGTCACTGTGGGTCCCGTGGGTCACAGGGTAATGTGGGTCCCGTGGGTCACTGTGGGCCCCGTGGGTCAATATGGTCCCCGTGGTTCACTGGGTCACTGCTGGCCCTGTGGGTCTATGTAGGTCCCAAGGGTCACTATGGGCCCCTTGGGTCACTGTGGGTCACTGTGGGCCCCGTGGATAACCGTGGGTCATTGGGTCACTGCAGGCCTTGTGGGTCACTGTGGGCCCCGTTGGTCAACCTGGGCCCAGTGGGTCTCTGTAGGCCCAGAAGGGTCACTGTGGGTCAATGTGGGCCCCGTGGGTCACTCTGGGCCCTCTGGGTCACTGTGGCCCCCGTAAGTCACTGTGGGTCCCGTGGGTCACTGTGGGTCCCGTGGGTCACTGTGGGCCCAGTGGGTCACTCTGGGCCCCATAGGTCACTCTGGAACCTCTGGTTCACTGCGTCACTGTGGGCTCACTTGGTCACTGTGGGCCTCTTGGGTCACTGTGGGTCCCTTGGGTTACTTTGTTTCCTGTGGGTCACTTTGGTTCTAGTGGGTCATGATAGGCCTTGTGGTTCACTGCGTCACTCTAGGCCCTCTGGGTCACTGTAGGCCCTGTGGTTCACTGCGTCACTCTGGGCCCTCTGGATAACTGTGGGCCCTGTGGGTCACTGTGGGTCCTGTGGGTCCCGTGGGTCATTGTGTCATGTCGGCCCTGTGGGTCACTGTGGGTCCTGTGGGTCAATCTGGGCCCAGTGGGTCTCTGTAGGCCCAGAAGGGTCACTGTGGGTCAATGTGGGCCCTCTGGGTCACTGTGGCCCCCGTAGGTCACTGTGGGTCACTGTGTCACTGTGGGCCCCGTGTGGGTCTCTGTGGGCCCTGTGGGTCACTGTTGGCCCGTGGGTCACTGTGGGCCCCGTGAGTCACTGCGGGTCAAGTGGGTCACTGCGGGTCACTGGGTCATGTGGGCCCCGTTGGTCACTGTGGGTCCCGTGGGTCACTGTGGGCCCTGTGGGTCAATATAGGCCCCGTGGCTCACTGGGTCACAGTGGGCCCTGTGGGTCACTGTAGGTCCCGAAGGTCACTATGAGCCCCATGGGTCACTGTGGGCCCCGTAGACAACTGTGGGTCACTAGGTCACTGCGGGCCTTTTGGATCACTGTGGGCCCCGTGGGTCAATCTGGGCCCAGTGTGTCCCTGTGGGCCCAGAAGGGTCACTGTGGGTCAATGTGGGTCATTGCGTCACTTTGGGGCCTCTGGGTCACTGTGAGCCCCAAGGGTCTCTCTGGGCTCCTTGGGACACTGTTGGTCATTGGGTCATATGGGCTCCGTTGGTCACTGTGGGTCCCGTGGGTCACTGGGTAATGTGGGTCCCGTGGGTCAATATGGTCCCCGTGGTTCACTGGGTCACTGCTGGCCCTGTGTGTCTATGTAGGTCCCAAGGGTCACTATGGGCCCCATGGGTCACTGTGGGTCACTGTGGGCCCCATGGATAACTGTGGGTCATTGGGTCACTGCGGGCCTTGTGGGTCACTGTGGGCCCCGTTGGTCAATCTGGGCCCAGCGGGTCTCTGTAGGCCCAGAAGGGTCACTGTGGGTCAATGTGGGCCCCGTGGGTCACTCTGGGCCCTCTGGGTCACTGTGGCCCCCGTAAGTCACTGTGGGTCACTGTGGGTCCCGTGGGTCACTGTGGGCCCCGTGGGTCACTCTGGGCCCCGTGGGTCACTCTGGGCCCCATAGGTCACTCTGGAACCTCTGGTTCACTGCGTCTCTGTGGGCTCACTTGGTCACTGTGGGCCTCTTGGGTCACTGTGGGTCAATATGGGCCCTCTGGGTCACTGTGGCCCCCGTAGGTCACAGTGGGTCACAGTGTCACTGTGGACCCCGTGTGGGTCTCTGTGGGTCACTGTTGGCCTTTTGGGTCATTGTGGGCCCCGTGGGTCAATATGGGCCCAGTGTGTCCCTGTGGGCCCAGAAGGGTCACTGTGGGTTAATGTGGGTCATTGCGGCACTTTGGGGCCTCTGGGTCACTTTGGGCCCCAAGGGTCTCTCTGGGCTCCTTGGGACACTGTGGGTCATTGGGTCATATGGGCTCCGTTGGTCACTGTGGGTCCCGTGGGTCACTGGGTAATGTGGGTCCCGTGGGTCACTGTGGGCCCCGTGGGTCAATATGGTCCCCGTGGCTCACTGGGTCACTGTTGGCCCTGTGGGTCTATGTAGGTCCCAAAGGTCACTATGGGTCACCGTGGGTCACTGTGGTTCCCGTGGATAACTGTGGGTCATTGGGTCACTGTGGGCCTTGTGGGTCACTGTGGGCCCCGTGGGTCAATCTGGGCCCAGTGGGTCTCTGTAGGCCCAGAAGGGTCACTCTGGGTCAATGTGGGCCCCGTGGGTCACTGTGGGCCCCGTGGGTCACTCTGGGCCCCATGGGTCACTCTGGGCCCTGTGGTTCACTGCGTCACTGTGGGCTCACTTGGTCACTGTGGGCCCCTTGGGTCACTGTGGGTCCCTTGGGTTACTTTGTTTCCTGTGGGTCACTTTGGTTCTAGTGGGTCACTATAGGCCCTGTTGTTCACTGCGTCACTCTAGGCCCTCTGGGCCACTGTGGGCCCCGTGGGTCACTGTGGGTCCCGTGGGTCATTGTGGGTCCTGTGGGTCACTATGTCATGTGGGCCCAGTGGGTCACTGTAGGTCCCATGGCTCACTGTGGACCCCTTTGGTAACTGTGGGCCCCCTGGGTCACTGGGCCGTATCGGTCACTGTGGGCCCCTTTGGTCAATGTGGGCCCTTTTGATCACTCTGGGCCCCTTTGGTCACTCTAGGCCCCCTGGGTCACTGGGCCCTTTGGTCACTGGGTCCCTTTGGTCACTGTGGGCCCCCTGGGTCACTGTGGGTCCCTTTGGTCACTGTGGGCCCCTTTGGTCACTGTGGGTCCCTTTGGTCACTGTGGGCCCCCTGGGTCACAGTGGGCCCCTTGTGTCACTGTGGGCCCCCTGGGTCACTGTGGTCACCCTTGAGTCACTGTAACAAATGAGTCTAAATTATTTTTTTATCTTTTACTGTTAAAAGTGAGTTTCAGATGATTTGCCTCTTTGTTTGAAACAGGACATTTGTCAGACTAAAACATCAAAGTCACACTTACAGATCTAAATGATGTCTCCACATTGAAGGGCGTGTACCACAGGTTGAGAACCTCTGTCAGCTTCTACAGAACAAACCTTTCATCTCACATGAAGTGAAAATCCTCTGTGAAAAACACTGATGTGTGTGTTTCTTTCAGACTGAGGCCCAAAGGAGAACGATGGATGAATCCCATCTGGAGATGTAAGTCTGACTTAAGTCATTTCACACTGGTTAGTTTTAGGATGTTATTTCTGACACAAACAGCACTTTAATACTACACATGATTCTTATGATTGAACAGACTTTACTGTTGTTTTCTCATTGGCTCTCTCTCTTCTGTGGGCGTGGCCTCAGACTGTGTCCATCACTGAACACAGAGTTATTAAGACACTGACACAGACACAGCTGTTTGACTCAGCACAGGACTGTCTACACACAAGCACAAGTGACTGTGGATTCATATAGAGACATTTGAAAGGAGAAAGTGCGTGTCATGAAGCACTGAGGAGTGAAGCAATGTGTGTAGTGACCTCACACTGAGCTTTACTTTGTCCACTGCACCAACAAACTACTGACAATTCAACTCTTACACTCGACATGTCATGAAACACACTGGATTGGTGCAACTAATAAATATAGAAATGAGAATCATAATTAAATCCTGTACATTTGAAGAATAAATAGAGTCAAATCCTGATAAAGTGTGTGTCCACATGTTGAGACGCACAGGGGACTAACTGCTGCTGTGTTGTGTCTTCTCTCCATCAGATTTCTGTGATCTCACTCTGGATCCAAACACAGCTCACAGAGAACTCAAACTGTCTGACAACAACAAGAAGGTGACACGTGTGAGAGAGGAGCAGCTGTATCCACATCATCAGGACAGATTTGATGACTGTCCTCAGCTTCTGTGTGACACTGGTCTGACTGGTCGCTGTTACTGGGAGGTCCAGTGGAGTGGAAGGGTTTATATATCAGTGTCTTACAGAGGAATCAGAAGGAAAGGAAACAGTAATGACAGTTGGTTTGGATGCAATGATCAGTCCTGGAGTCTGGTCTGTTCTAAAGATGGTTTCTTTGTTCATCATAATAAAGAACTCACCTCCGTCCCTCAGTCCTTGTCCTCCTCTTGTGGGACAGTAGCAGTGTTTGTGGACTGTCCTGCTGGCTCTCTGTCCTTCTACACAGTCTCCTCTGAGCGACTGATCCTCCTCCACACCTTCAACACCACATTCACTCACTCTCTGGTCCCTGGGTTTGGGGTCTGCTCTTATGGCTCCTCAGTGTCTCTGTGCGCTCCGACAGACTCGCTCTAATGTGTGTGAAATAAAACAAATCTGTACAAACTTCAGACACTTATTTGAGAAGAAAACAAACTTCAGACATCGGCCTCACACAAGTGTCTGTTTTGAACAAATCACTGTTTGAATCAAATATGATCTTTACAAAATAATAAAGCACAATATTCAGTGAGTGAAGAGTTTTTTTTGTTCACATCTGATACAAACATTGAAAACACATTTGTATTGATCCTATTATTCATTTCCTCATGTTTGTTTTTAGACTCTTTTATGTCATTTGTTCATTATTACCCACATTAGCAAAGTATTTGTTGAATTCATTTGCTGTGTCTTTTGAGTTTCTGATCACTATGAGATCCTTCTAAAATAACTTTGAATATCTTGTTTGTTGATGTTTATATTAAATGATTTATCACTTTCCATGTCTTTTGCATATTGTGTCTCTGTTGTTCAAGTCACTTATGATAATATTCATTCTCACTGTTTCTAATTATACTTATTAGTTTAGTTTTGTGTTTTTTACATCTATTTTCTGCCTCTTTTGTTCTCTGCGTTACAAGTTCTTTATATAGTACTTTTTCTTCTTTTTACATGTGTTTTCTATTGCTTTGGTTTTCCATGGCTTTGTTTTATAAATCTCCTTTATCTTGATTTGTTGCAGGACAGTTGTTATGATGCAGCTCAATAAATCTGTGCAGGAAAGCATCATGTGCCACATCCACGTCTGTAGTTGAGTCACTTTCACTCCATCTTTGAGCACAAAGATCCTTCTGGAATGTTTCCATGTTTTCTGCCTTCTAAGTTTAGAGTGAGTCTATGTCTGATTTCTCTTCCTAAAGACATTTTGAAACACTGTAAATACGGGCAGGTGGTCACTTCTATCACAAATGAACAGAGCCCTCCAAATGTTTCCTTCTGTTCTGTCAGTAAAAGTATGATCTATCAGTGTTGGCGTTTGCCTTGTTATCGGGCTTCTCTTATTGACATGGAATTGATCAAATCTGAGCTTGTTTTCAGTTGAAGTGGATTTACCAAGTCTAGATTAAAGTCTCCACCTGCTATTTGGACTTTGTCTGTGCCCGTCTTATTCAACATTTCTTCCATTTTCTCTTTAAAGGTGGTCACATTTGTTCCCGGTGGTCGACACACACAACTAAGCATTACATGTTTTAAACTTCACTTTCCACCGTGACACTTTCCAAAACATGATCAATAATGTGTGACGTCTGTTTTGCAGTCGTACTTCTTAATGTTTGATCCGTACACGAGGCCACTATTGTTCCTATTTGTTGTCTAAAAGTCAGAACTTGGAGATTGACTTGTGCCACTTTGTGCTTCTGAAGCCACGTCTGTGATACGGCGTCACATTCAGTTTGTTCAAAGACTTCAGAACATGTTTTATAGAGGAGAGTTTTTCCAGAGGCTTCTGCTGTTAAAGTGTGTGACTGACAAAGGCCCTTGAGGATCGACTCTGGTGTTCAATGGTTCCTCCCAGTAATATTCACATTTCATTTACAGATTGTTCTAGCAGTTTGTTTCAGGCTCAATGTCATTCTCAGTATCAGACGTCCTGTGTTCAGTCTGTGAAGAGACATGGACATTAGTCCCATTTATCATTTGATGCATGTTGTTTTCTTCTGTCTTTAGTCCATTGTCCTCAGTGTCTCTGTCCTCTGTGTCTGTCCTCTGTGTCTCTGTCCTCAGTGTCTCTGTCCTCAGTGTCTCTGTCCTCAGTGTCTCTGTCCTCTGTGTCTCTGTCCTCTGTGTCTCTGTCCTCTGTGTCTCTGTTCTCTGTGTCTCTGTCCTCAGTGTCTCTGTCCTCTGTGTCTCTGTCCTCAGTGTCTCTGTCCTCAGTGTCTCTGTCCAGTTCTTTCAGGTTTCTTGAGTCAATGGCTCTCTTTAGTTCATCTTCGTTGTGTCGGATGTAAACTTTCACATTCCTTGTCCAGGTCGCTTGTCTTTTGTCTCGTTTCCTGAGAAAGCGTCCACATTTAGCCACTTCTGTATTTTTCTTGCTTAAATGTTGCTTCATGTCGACTCTTGTGCCTTTAGTTCTCTAGATTGTCGCAGTCGGTCAATCTTTTGCTTTTTTGACTCCAGCCACAAGGACCAGTAGAGACATGTTTTGTACCTGTTTGGCCCTGTAGTTGAGAGCTGTACAGTGCAGCTCCGTTTTTGCTTCTGAAATGTTCCGGATGAATAAAGTGGACTGGATTTGAACCTGTTGATATTCCCAGGTCGCAGAAAGCGCTCATGACCACGCTCAGCTCGCAACGTAAAGCCGTTAAAGGTGCTCCCGCTCGCTCCTCGTCCGCCTCCGTCCCTCGCTGCAGCGCCGCTTCGTGAGGACCCGCTCCAAAGCTGCAGGATCGGGCCTTTGACTCTTCTGGACGGTGAATAATCAGTCTGGGGACAGAAACACGCCTCAGACCTCTTTGTTTTTCAGGGCGGCCATGTTCCCTCTTCAGTCACTAAAGGACCGCTCAGTCTGCGTCCACACAACACGTTTGCACTCAACGGCATCGCACGACGGAAACGATCTGATCATAAATGTCACTGAAAGCTGCAGATGCTTAACTGCTTTACTTTCTGTCCTTGTAGAGAGAAAAGGTCCCTCAGAACTGTAAGTGCCTCATTAGCGTTTGATTTGTGCCGGGGTTTGATGAGGCTGTTGTAGACTGAGGGGAGGTTGTATCTCAGACCATTCCTGTTTAAAGAAGGGTTTTCTTTCTTGACCAAATGGCCTACATCACTCCTTTTGCAAACCGTCCCCGCTCCTGCTTATGTGTAATGATTATATTACAGATTATCAATGCCGCTGCTCAAACCATCTCATCAGATTGAAAATGACCTTCAGATTGAAGTCGCAATGTTTGATGACACCTTTGAAACCTTTTCTACCACTGACCACTGCTGCTTGTTTCCAAGAATGTTACAACCCGGCTGTGCTAGGCTAGGCCTAAGGAGAAAGGAGACAGGAAAGTAGGGATGGGCTTATCTGGATTCTTTTTTTTAACCAATACCGATCCATATCCTTTTCGCTTATGAATAAATACTAACTAAAATAATAAGAACATATATTTATCTGCCATACAAAATAATGTTTTTCATGATTGTGTAAACATATGGCCATATGTTCTATTCCCATTTTTACCTATTTGTCTTTAAAAAACAATGACTGAATTTGAGTTTTTTTCAAGTTTCTGGCACCCTCTTGTCTCCATGGAGATGACATTGCTTTGCCTGGAATGTTCCACAGTATGCCATCAGACTTATAATTCTCAATGGAGACAAGAAAGTGAAATCACCAAATAAAGTTATAGGTCATATCTGTGGTAAGGCGACCTGCACACAGTAAAAATGTCAGCGTAAAAAATAATGTTCCAGAAATACTATTCAACATTTTTCAAAAAGGCAAGTGGGAAGAACATGTAAACTTCCCACCCCTTTCTCCAAGTTTACATTTTCTCTAAGGTTTCCACGTGTCCTGGAAAACCTGGAATTATATACTTACACATTTAATCCTTGAAAATATATTGACCCTTTTCCTCGCTTTATTTTTGAAAATGACTAGAAACTGCTCCTGCAATCGTCACAGTAACAAGAGCAGTTGAGTTTTTTGGGGAGAAGAACTCTAAAACCCACCAGAATGCAAGAAATGGCACTTCTTTAGTACAAAATGTCTTGAGGGAGGACCCCCAGACCCCCCTTCACCTCTTTCTCTCATCTGCTAGACATGACCATCACATTTATACCTCCCTTATTTTCCAGTGTTAAAAGTGTAACATAGGAAGAATATGTATCAAAACTACAGTAAATTAGTCAATATGTTTGGGTTCACAAGTGTTTTCCATCTAATTTGAGCGAACAGTGATGTTTGCCGTGTGAACTTCAGGTGATGCCTTAGACTACATATTTATGATCAAAACTATAATAAGCTGGTAATTTCTTTGTAAATGCCGTAATGACAAAACTAAAAATGTCCTGGAAAATGTGAGGGAACCTGTAATATCATCCAGCTTCCTTCAAATGTTTTGGGATGAGACAAATGTTCAAGGTCATTTCAAGCCATAAAAATCACATATTGTGGAAAAATCCTGGCAGAATGATGACGAGTGCATGGAGGAGCAGTTTTCCGTGCCCTTTTATGGTTTCTTATGCGTCCAGATAGTTCCTCGTACAATGCTGTTTCCAGTGTAAACGTGCTGCTGTGGGCGTGACCTTTCCCACGGACAGTGCACTTCTCTGTGGGCTTCCTGTGCTGCGCTCTTTGCCCTGGTGCTAGCTGCTGCCTCCGACCCTGCTCAAACCAACTCTGGAAACAACAATCCAAATTCTGTTTACGGCGTCCGAGCAAAAACTGAACCGAGCGATGGACAAAAGGACGACGCTGCAAAAAAACCTGTGACGCCAAAATATAAAAACTGTAAACAACAGGGTCAAGCCGGCGCTGTCTGGCTTTCTCTCAGCTGCAGATGTTGCGCCCTCTGCTCTGACAGTTTGGGAGAGGTACGTGGTGCTTTTTGAATGGGAAAAGAGAAGGACAGAGACGGTCACGTCCTTACTCTTCCGTTTTATTTCAGGAAAGAACACTGAAAACTTTGCGCAGGCGCATATTACACATTTCCGCCAGCCAATAGAAATAAACATTTTTAACAGGTTATATGTACATTTTTATCATTTACACTTTTTGTACTGAACACAGTCTTGACCACAATAATTAACTAAAAGGTGAAAATAGTGTCTTGTGACAAATTTCAAATCTGTGACTCGCTTTTTAACCTGTCACATACTCCCCCTCAAAATAGATGTTGTCCCCAACATAAGCATCTGAACAAAAAAATGAATGGGCACATACCACAATCATAACCAATATCAGAATTTCAATCAAGTGCATACTCCCAATTCCAATATTTTGTTTGAACAGAAAATCAAGTCTTTTACAGTGTCCATCTCACATAAGGTGCCATTGTTTATATACCTGGTATATAAAGAAAACAAAAACACAGTACTTGTGGCGAATCACAGCCTGTACCTGAAGAATAACCAATTACAGTCTCAATTCAATAATGAAGAATAAACCCAAAATCAATATGAGTAAAATGTAGACACATCAACCCAAACTCTAGGTAATTAACCCAATCAATGTATTAACATTGTCCATAAAACTCTTGAAAACAATAGGGATGTACACCGTACAACCATGGCATATTCTGCTCTGCACGAAAAGGAAATGTCATAATGTTGTGACAAGTTGGTGTACCAAGTCTATCATAGGTGAATATCTTTGGTTTCCTGTGTTCTCTTCTTGGTCGCTGAATCTCTCCATCAGTATCACTGTGGGTAGGAGAAGGTAGTAGTTGAGGTTCCTCCTCAGGTGGAGCTTCCACCAAGACAACTTCAGGCAGATGACATTCTTCTTCAGCTTCCGGCTCGTGCTCTGGCAGTGCATCTGCAGGCTGGTTATTGTCATGAGACAATTCTGTGGTCCCCTCTTGAGTATTTGGATAGTGTGGCACTAGATAATACTCATCTTCCTCATCATCATCCTCTTCTGACTGGATACTTTCTGGTGTTGTCTCGGATTGTCTTGCAGTTGTCTTCCTTTTTGATTGTAATGATGTCTCTAACGGCAAGTGGTCACATGGCAAAAGGAGATTACGATGTAATGTTCTGGAAATGCCCTTTCCTCTCTCAGGTTTCAGTTCATAAACAGGAATGTCCTTGTTTACTTGACGAACCACTGTATGCACAACGTCTTCCCAGTGACTTCTCAATTTGCCTGGACCCCCGCGTGGAGTCAAATTCCTAACTAAAACTCGATCTCCAGGTAACAGAGTAGAATACCTCAGTTTGTTGTCATACAGTCTCTTGCTCCTAACAGCAGCTTTGTTTGTATTTTCTCGTGTGACCTCATAAGCATCTTTCATACCCTGTTTCCACTTGAACATGTAACTCTGATGATCACAGTCACTCTGGTCTTGGTTTGGGGTTAAACTAAACAACATGTCCACTGGTAACCGTGGTGATCGTCCATAAAGTAAATAGAAGGGAGAAAACCCTGTCACCTCACTTTTAGTACAGTTGTAGGCATAGATCAGTTTGTTTAGTGAGTCCTTCCAATTGCTCTTTTGTTTCTCTGTAAGCGTCTTTAACATCTGAATCAAAGTCCGGTTGAACCTCTCGGCCTGGCCATTACCCTGGGGATGGTAAGGAGTTGTCCTAGAGCCAGCAACCCCACAGTACTCTTTCAATTGGGCAAAAAGATGGTTCTCAAATTCACCACCCTGATCATGGTGAAGCCTCAGTGGAAACCCAAACTTTAAAGCATAGTCATTAAAGATTTTGTCTGCAGCGGTTTTACCAGACTTGGACGTGGTGGCATAAGCCTGGGCAAAACGCGTAAAATGGTCAACAACAACAAGAATGTACTCATAACCACCCTTACATTTGTCCAAGTGTAAAAAACGTAGATGTGTCCACAGCGCTGCACCGTGTGAGCAGGTCAACATCACACTGCCGTGAGCTCATGTCATACGGGATTCAATCGCTCAGTGAGTTTGGAACGACTAAACATCGGACTCTTCTTCCTGTCATTTATTTCTATCAGGAATGTCGTCCACAACAGCGGACAAACCAGGCACAAAAATAATAGATATTTTACCCGTACTACCATGAGGCCGCGGTTATTTATTACCTGGTTTACGGATTTTTAAATGAAATATATTGCACCGGCGTTTCCGTGTCCGATCACCGGCTCCACCACGAGCGGCACGCACCACCACGAGCCGCACGCACCACGAGCGAGCGGCGCCGCTTCTCCTCCGCTGCACCGGCGTTTCCGTGTCCGATCACCGGCTCCACCACGAGCGGCACGCACCACCACGAGCCGCACGCACCACGAGCGAGCGGCGCCGCTTCTCCTCCGCTGCACCGGCGTTTCCACGTCCGAACACCGGCTCCGCGCTCCCGCACCCGCCGCCCCGGAGGTCTGTACCTGGGCGAAGGTGTGGCCCCAGCCCGCCACAGGAGCAGACACGGAGAGCGGGGCACCGGCTCCACCCGGAGAAAAGCAGCCCCATACAACCAAGGTACAGCCCCGTTTCTCTGCTTTCCCCGCTCCACAGACGGGGGCGATCTGGTCACAAAACTGGACTCAAATGCGTCTTGATTGGGCTAGAGCAACGCCGGCGTCTGGTATGTGGACTGCCGCTTCTGTCCCAACGTCTTTGTTTTGTTAGTCGTTTCCATTGTTTTGTTTTGTTCCCGCGTCTCTGTGTTGTCTTCTGTCTACATCCCTGTTCCTTAACTTCATCGGACATTACTGCACCGTCCATCGCTCATCTCCTCCCTCACTCCTGGACTATCTACTGCCCTAGCCGCCAGCTAACAGCTGGCTTAACACCTGCGGAGGTCCGTCATGGTATCGCGGGGCCTCCCTGCCGTGCAGACAAGGTCTGGGGCAACCAACGCCACTCACTCCACCAGCTTCAACACCCGGTCCACTGCTGCTTTTTCACAACTCTCTGCCCACCAGCTTCTAGTTAACCAGCCTCTAGCCACCGCCAACATTCTAACTGGATTACTCTCATCTGCTGCTACGTTCCATCTCCTCCTCGGACTATCACTCCCACGCCTCCAGGCCACCGCTCCACCAACTTCTCGCCTACTCACCTACACCGCTGCTGACCTTCACCTCCTCAACCATAACCACCATCTCCCAGCTGCTGCTGCCTCTGCAGCTAGCTCAGCTGGGATCCTTCGCCGGCCCCGCTACATCCACAGGGGCTCTGGTCTCTCCCATAACCAACACTCCAACGACGGCTCACCTATCCCCTCACTCTGGACTAGTTCCCTGTCACCCCCACCTGCCGCACTGCCAACCTCAGCAACCTCCACCCCCCCACCCCTGCGCCCCCATCCATCTCCGCGCCCCCATCCATCTCCCTTGCACTGCTGAACTGCCGCTCCCTCTCCAACAAATCACCTGTTATATCTGAACTGCTACTGGACAATAACATTGATCTGCTTCTCCTCTGTGAAACATGGCAACAGCCCCTGGACTTCTATGCTCTCAACCAAGCCACTCCCTCCAACTACACTTACACTGCCAAACCCCGCCTCTCTGGGCGTGGGGGAGGTCTTGCTGTTATTCATAAAAAATCTACATCCATCACTGAACTGAACCTCAACCTTCCATCCATCTCATCATTTGAATACCTCGCCTTCTCCCTCCCCAACTCTATCACCGCTATCCTGATCTATCGTCCCCCAAAGCCCCACCCCTCTTTCCTCACTGAATTGTCTGAACTCCTCACCATCGCATCCTCTCTCTCTGCCCGCCTCCTACTCACTGGTGACTTCAACATCCACATTGACTGCCCCAACGCCCCACTGACATCCGACTTCCTCTCTCTCCTGGACTGCTTCCATCTCACCCAACATATTGACTTCCCCACCCATACCAAAGGCCACACTCTGGACTTAGTCTGTTCCTCTCTCCTACCCATATCTAAGCCCCACCCCACTTCCACCTCCGCCGCATCGCCAAAATCCGACACTGCCTCACCCTCCCCGCTGCTGAATCCCTCATCCATGCCTTCATCTCCTCCCGCCTTGACTACTGCAACTCCCTCCTCACTGGCATCTCCTCCCATTCCCTCCATAGACTCCAAATGGTCCAAAACTCCGCTGCCCGCCTCCTCACCCACACCCGCCTCCTCACCCACACCCGCCTCCTCACCCACACCCGCCTCCTCACCCACACCCGCCTCCTCACCCACACCCGGTCCCGTGATCACATCACTCCCGTTCTCCGCTCTCTCCACTGGCTCCCCATCAAGCAGCGCATAAACTTTAAAATACTCCTCCTCACCTTCAAAGCTCTTCACCACCTTACCCCCCCCTACCTGTCTGACCTCCTCATCCCCCACCGCCCCTCCCGAGCTCTCCGATCCTCCTCCTCTCTCACCCTGACTGCACCAACATCCCGACTCAAAACTTTTGGCGACAGAGCATTCTCCCGAACAGCACCCCGACTCTGGAACTCCCTCCCCCAACCTGTCCGCCACTCTCCCTCACTCACAACATTCAAATCCCGCCTAAAAACATACCTCTTCACCCAAGCCTATGACCTCCCCTACCCCTAGCCTCCTCTACCCCATTGCCTACACTTCTACCCCCTGTTACATCCCAATCTTTTTCTCTCTACTTCTTCTGTCTTGTTCATTTTATCTGTATATTAATGTGTTCTGTACGTGTTGTCCCCCCTGTCTGTAAATACCCCCCCCATTTTTATTATGTTCAGCGTCTTTGGGTCACTGAAAAGCGCTATATAAATAAAAGTTATTATTATTATTATTATTATTGAACTTGGTGCATTCATAACAAAGTCACAGTGCTTTTCTGCCCGATAGGATTTCACTCTCTCATTGTCCATTTCACTTAAAGCTTTTTCTAGTTCACGTTTAGCTCCTGTGAAATTTGTTCCTTGGTCTGACCTGATCCGTCGCACAGGTCCACGAATAGCTATAACGCATCTTAAAGCATTAATGAACGTATCGGTTGTCATATCATCTAACATTTCAATATGAATTGCTCTACTACTTAAACATGTAAACAGAAGACCATACCGCTTGTACACTTTACGACCTTGTTTGGTATTAAAGGGTCCAAAACAGTCCATGCCACAATAAGTGAACGGTGGCGAAGGGTCGATGCGGTCGAAGGGTAGATCTGCCATTCTTTGTTGTTCAGGTGGTGCACGAGCTCTCCTACACCACACGCACTTCTGATGTACTGAGCTACTGCTTTACTTCCACCCACAATCCAGTAGCCGTTTGCTCTTATCTCATTCAACGTTTGTCCTCTGCCTTGATGTTGGGTCTTGTTATGATAATGTGCAATAATGAGACGGGTAACATCACAGTCTTTTGGAAGGACAACAGGATGTCTCAATTCAAAACGTGTGGAAGCCTTTCTTAGCCTTCCTCCTACTCTCATTACGCCGTCCTGTAGGAATGGATCAAGTTCAAAGAGTCTGTGGTTGCAGGGCAACTTCTGTTATTGAGTCAATTTGTTAATGACCTTGTCAAACACATCCTTCTGTGCAAGTTTGACTAGTGTTAACACCGCTTGTTGTCTTTCCTCCACATTTGGAGGGTCTGTTGTCTTAATTCTCTTGGCCATCCGTTTGATGCGAGCAATGACACCGACTGCCGTCGTCCATTTTGAGAATCTTGCCAAGTGCTCCTTTATGTCACTTTGCTGTGCTGACTCAGTTTTTAGCACTTGTATTGTTTTTATTTCAGGATCTCCCACCATGAGCTCTGGGGGTGTGCTTTGTTCTGCGACAATGTCTCTATCATTTGGTTTGGTGTTCGCAAAATCTGACTCTAGTGTATTAATAATGGCTGAAGGAGTCACCGGAGGAACCTTTTTAACAGACACTCTCTGACATAAACCAGTTACATCACTAGCATCTACAAGCTTAGGTGCCCCGCCCCCTACAATGCTCCAACCTAGATCGGTCCTAATAGCATAAGGCTCACTGTCACCACCAACGATGACCTCTCTGGGGGCTAGGGCTCTGGAACAATCATACCCTATCAAGAGTCCGACAGCACAGTCCATTAAAGGGGGCATCTTTTGAGCTAAGTCTGCAAGGTGTCTCCATTTACTGGCTGTTTGACGAGTAGGGATATGAGCACGCTCAAGCGGAATAAAGTCTCTGGTGTAAGCTGGGGGTAACTCAAACTTAGTGTCTGAGTAGAACCCTCTAATCCTAAGTCCTCTTACTCTTTGACTTTTCACTATAGAGTCTCTTTTGACCATAGTGGCAAGCTTTAGTCTAACTGGCTCTGTAGCTACCTGCAGATTTTCACACACTTCCTGATCAACGAAGGTGTGAGTACTTTGAGTGTCCAATAAAGCGTACACCAACGTTTCACTGTCGGAATTATTAACTGATGAGATCCACACAGGAACAATCATTGATGTGCTGCAATGCTCACACTCTCCCACCGAGCACGAGAGTGAGGTGTTGGCTTCATTTATTATGTTCTTGGAAGGGGACTTATCTGCTGAGGCGCGGTCCTCATGCAGTGGAGTTGGGTGGCTCTTTTTGCATATGCCACATGTTGCTCTGTTTTTACAGTCTTTTGAAATGTGCCCCTTTCTCAAACACGCAAAACACAGTTTGTTTTCAAATACGCACCTTTTCTTGTCGTCTATGGACATTTCTCTAAGCTTTTGGCACTTGTGTATGATGTGATCCTCTCCACAGCACATACATTTGCTTGAGTTTTGCAGTAGAAAGTCTCTATCTTTTGAGCCTTTGGATTTTACTTGCTCCGCTGACTCTACATTAGTGACAAAGGTATTTGCCTTTGTGCTTCTGGTTTCTCTGATTTGGCTGTCTACATGTGGTTTTAGGGCATACAAGGACGACACTGGGTTGCACGCAATGCGAGCCTCTTTAGAGATAAAGGACGAAAACTCTTTAAAGCTCGGGTAGTCCTTACTTTTGTCTAGTGCCTCAGTGACATAACGATTCCACCTTGACGTGATCCAATCTGGGAGTTTTGTTAGCAACTTCTGGTTTTCCTCACAGTCATTGAGCACTTGTAGACCTTTTATGTGGGGCATGGCATGACAACATGTGTGCAGAAAGTCACTAAACTCTCTTAGCTTAACATATTCCTTTCCATTTATCTTTGGCCATTTGTTAAGCTTCTCTCTAAATGCACGCTGCACTACAAATGAATGCCCATATCTATCATTCAGCCTCTCCCACGCCTGTTGATATGCCTCCTCATCCTTTCTATAGAACGTGCCTCCTAAAGTAGATTTAGCCTCTCCTGCTATGTACCTTTGCAGATAAAATAACCTGTCCGCAGGATTTGAGCACCGCCGTTCTATGAGCGCTTTGAAACTTGTGCTCCATTCTATGAACTTAAGAGGGTCACCTGAAAACACAGTGGGCTCTGGAGCAGGAAGTCTAGTGAGAGCAACTGACTCATGAAAATCCTTAACAAATGATTCACTCTGCATTGCTGGCTCTACACGTTTAGCATGAGATAATAGCTTAGCACTGCCTTTGCTATGTACAGACCAAATCTCTCATCTATCACTTTCATCTCTTCATCAGTATACACTCTCAACTTAGCCTGCATTCCCATAATCTCTTTCTGTTTTTTCAAGTTTTCTAAGTTCTTGACGTTGCACGTCAATAGCCTCTTCCATGTCATTTTCAGCTTGCTTTGCAGCTAACTCTGCAGCTACTTCTGCTCTCTTTAATGAGATACTAAGAGTTTCTGAGGGATGTTCTGAACGACAGTTACGTGAAGAAGCTCTGGTGGCTGTAGACCCAAATATAGATCTTGCATAATCATTGTCCAAAAGTGCACGTAAATTTGCCTTCACTGCCACCGCATCAAACTCTCCAGCTTCTTCAATCAGTCGGTCTCTCATTAAGCGCATTAAATCAATGTTAACAGCTGTGCATGCATCCATTTTCCTTCTTATTTCTTGACTTGGAGCTGACAGTTTTCTAATGTTATCATATAGTCCTGTTAGTTCACTGTCAAACTTTTCAACTTCATCCATCATATTGTACAAATCCTTTTCGGCGCATTCTTCTTTTAATATTGTTCGAATGTCTTTTATTCTTGTTTTCCATTTGTCATACACTGCAATGAACTTTTTTACTTTACGAGCTAGTTCTTGCTCCTTTAGCTCCAGCGCTTTTGGAGTTAAACGTCTTTTACGGGAAGATTTCCTTATTTTTGATTCAACTTTGTCTTGTTCTGGAAAACTTTCTTCCTCTTTAGCATTTGTTTCAGTTTGTGCTTGAGACTCAACTTCCTCTTCACTCTCACTTGAAGAGGACTTATTGTCTTCAGATGTCATTTTGCATTTATTGTGTCCTTTATCTTACTTTATTCATCCGTGGTTGAGTCCGACATTCCCAGTTGCACCTGACGTCGAGTTTTTCAGCTCCGCAGACGACAGACGTTGTAGCTTGTTGTAAGGCGAAGATCATGGACTCTGGCGCCGCCGTCAGGATGCGAAGGGAAGCGCAGTCACAGCCACACACGTGCGATGAATCAGCTCACGTTTTCACTGTAACTACCGTGGTTTTCTTGGTCTAAAAAAAGGACATCACGCTCCATACTGATGTTTGTGTCCAGTCAGGTTTAATTGTAGATTTGACACCATGACACCATGACACCGTGAAAACTAAACAAAAACAGAAAATGCATCAGCAATAACGAATTACAAAACAGTATGATAAACAAACATAAGCATATTTACCGTGTTCGCCAACATGTGACCATTGGTAGTTAAGTGGTTTTCTGGCAGACACTTGTCTTTTTCTTTCTCTAGCCAGTCTTTTCTTTTACCGTTCTGTTTCACGGCTTCTCTCCCCCTATCTCTCTCCCGGTCTCTATTTATACTTCCGGGGCTACGCCCGTGGTCACATGATGACTTACAACGGTAAATATCAAATTAAATAAATAAACAAATAAATAACAAACAACTACAATGATGCCTGAACCAACTTGGCGAGACATAAAATAATAATGAAATAAAAACTCCCATGAAAATAAAAGTGTTTGAAAATACTGACAAATAGCGTCAGCTACAGTGTCTCTGTCCTCAGTGTCTCTGTCCTCAGTGTCTGTCCTCAGTATCTATGTCCTCAGTGTTTCTGTCCTCAGTGTCTCTGTCCTCAGTGTTTCTGTCCTCAGTGTCTCTGTCCTCAGTGTCTCTGTCCTCAGTATCTATGTCCTCAGTATCTATGTCCTCAGTGTTTCTGTCCTCAGTGTCTCTGTCCTCAGTGTCTGTCCTCAGTATCTATGTCCTCAGTGTTTCTGTCCTCAGTGTCTCTGTCCTCAGTGTCTCTGTCCTCAGTGTCTCTGTCCTCAGTATCTATGTCCTCAGTATCTATGTCCTCAGTGTCTCTGTCCTCAGTGTCTCTGTCCTCTGTGTCTCTGCCCTCTGTGTCTCTGTCCTCAGTGTCTCTGTCCTCAGTGTCTCTGCCCTCTGTTTCTCTGTCCTCAGTGTCTCTGTCCTCAGTGTCTCTGCCCTCAGTGTCTCTGCCCTCTGTGTCTCTGTCCTCATTGTCTCTGTCCTCTGTATCTCTGTCTTCAGTGTCTCTGTCCTCTGTGTCTCTGTTCTCAGTGTCTCTGTCCTCTGTGCCTCTGTCCTCAGTGTCTCTGTCCTCAGTGTCTCTGTCCTCTGTGTCTATGTGTCTTTGTTCTCTGTGTCTCTGCCCTCTGTGTCTCTGTCCTCTGTGTCTCTGTCCTCTGTGTCTCTGTCCTCAGTGTCTATGTCCTCAGTGTCTCTGTCCTCAGTGTCTCTGTCCTCAGTGTCTCTGTCCTCCATCAGGCTTATTGTTTTTTTCTACAGAAATATAAAACATTGATTGATGTAAAGAGTCAAATTCATGTAGCCGTGTTTCAGACAGAGCCAGCAACGACAAATCATGATCTCAAGTCAATAAGTGCAGTATTAACAAATCACAATTATTTGCTAAACTACATACATTTAAGTGAAAGTGGAAAACACATTTTTTCCATGATTTGTTGGCATTTTAAACAAGGCATTAAAGTCGGCTTCATTCTCCTATTTATATGTCCCTTTTGATATTCAATTTCTGCAATTTGTGTGTGAATGGATCATGAAGTAAGGTCTAAATCACTTACTGAGGGAATATGTGAGAGTGACATCAAAAGTTCTAAACTAAATGGAAGAGTAGAATCGCTGAAACTTGCAAAGGCATTTGAATTGGATGGTGGAGGGAGCACAAGCAGTTTCCTCACTCTTCTCTCACTTTTGAGAGGAGTTCTTTGTGTTTCATGTGAACCTCGTCAGAGAAATCTTCATTTATAAAGATGGTTGTGCCTTTGAGGGACATTGCTCTCTTCAGTATTTCTTGTTTGTCCTTGAACTGAAGAAGTTCAATCAAAATAGATCTTGGTCGTCCAGTGGCTTTAGGTTTCCCGATCCCATGTCCTCAAATTCACTGAGCTTTGGATCTATTTTCAGATCTTCGACAGAAAGTTTCCTCACTTTGACTCTGTTTCAGTCCATATCTCAGACTATGTATCTGGAACTCCATCGATGATAATCTTCTCTTTTCTTGAGATGTTATCCATATAATCCAGTTTAGCTGTCAAGTTGTTTCAATACTCTTGGTAATCTCTAAGACTTCCAGAGATGACTTGATCTAGATCAGCTGGAGAAAACTGGAGGCTTGTTTTTAACTCCTGAATGTCTTTGGTCAGACTTGGGAGCAAACATGGAGTCCACAATCACTTGAACACATGAGCTAAAGCTTTTTCTCTTGTTGATAAAGAAGTTCTTTGAGTTGTTCCAGCAGCTCCTGAACCATAGGCAACGTAACAGAGTCGTCCTAAGTCTTTTGAGGAAAATCCAGCTCAGATATCAAAAAGCTGGAGTAGGCCTGATTCTCAATCTGCCTAATATAGCATTCATCACTGGCCATCCACTCTTCTTTTATCCAAGGTCCAGAAATATAAAGGATAAAGTCTGTACAAGTGTCAAAGTTGATGTTCAAAAGTGACTGAAATCATACAATTAATACATAAATAATAAAATGCATGTTCAGAATCTTGTTTTTTTCCAAACAAGGTCAAGGTGGAATAAAAAATCCAACTCATTTTCTAAAAAACAGTTTGAACTTTGGGTTTTAGTGCTGTTGTTTTTCTGAGCTCATTCATTGGTCACTGCAGCTCAGAAGCCTCAGTCCTGCTCTCAGGGACCAAAACTCTCACTGAGAAGATGAGCTCTGGAGAGGTGCTGATGGGGCGGAGGAGGGCTGCACCAGCTGAGAGCAAACTGGAGAGTCAGAGCGTCCAAACGATAGGATCAACTCTCATCTGAAAATGTGTCTTAATAACTGACGTACGAGGAGGAGGAGAGACAGAGGAGGAAACCACAACTATGGAGACTTTTGCTCTTTCTTCAACCTTTCTTCAGTTTGGAGAAGCTTTCGGAGCAACACCAAAGAAACTAAACCATGAACTGATGTGAAAATGTTCTAAAATATGAGTCTTAACATGTTTTCAGCCAAAAGTGAAAACAAATACTCTGGAGTGGTTTAAGCAGCAGCACATATGCCACAGTGTTGTGAGTTTGAATCCCGGCTACGACAATTTGCTGCATGTCCTCCCTCCTCTCTCGTCCCCATTTCACCTGTCTAATAAAGCCTACAGGTCCTGTCATATTTGTGTCCTCAGCAGCAGCCTCCTGTCACGCACCTGTGTGAAGCCCCGCCCACCTGGACCACAGCCAATAGAGGAGCGGCTCTGACTCACTCCAGGAAGAACACACAAACAGGTTTCTTCCTTCAGCCGCACACTTTTCTCTGGGACACTTTGGACTCTTTGGATCCGCTCAGGTTTGACTAGTTTGATTAGATTCAACACTGGCTTTAGACCTGGTTTAGTCCTGGTTTAGTCCTGGTTTAGTCCTGGTTTAGACCTGTTTAGTCCTGGTTTAGTCCTGGTTTAGTCCTGGTTTAATCCTGGTTTAGTCCTGGTTTAGTCCTGGTTTAGAACTGGTTTAGTCCTGGTTTAGTCCTGGTTTAGAACTGGTTTAGTCCTGGTTTAGTCCTGGTTTAGTCCTGCTTTAGACCTGGTTTAGTCCTGGTTTAATCCTGGTTTAGTCCTGGTTTAATCCTGTGTTTTGTCCAGATTTTAGACGTAGTTTAGTCCTGATTTGGTACAGATTTACTTTAGGCCTTGGTTTATTTCCTGGTTATAGGCCTTGTTATGTCATGAGTTTAATCATAATTTAAGATTGATTTTACTAACAATTAATACATGTATTCTGAATTATTTATTCTTTCACATTTGTTAGTCGTAGTTCTGTTTAGATTATTGACCTTTTTGTAGATTTATCCTAACTCATAATTGTCTAATTTCAGTTGTTGTTGTTTATCATTTCTCTGTAGAACTTGACTTGTGTCTGTAGGGGGCAGTGTAGGACTGATGATGTCACTTCCTCTAAACCCAAATAAATGCAGCTCAAATAAATGTTCCTGTTTTGGTCCTTTTGGTTCCCACTGAATTTGTGACTGGTTTTAGTTCAGTTTGAATCTCATATGTTACAGTTTGATGTGAATGTGTTTTCTTGAGGCTCCATGAGATGAAACACTTGACTAAAGTGCAGACTGCACAGAACAGGCTGATGGCTCATGTAGTCTGTGTTTATTTCAATATAAGGACAAGTAAACAACCTGTTCATTTGTTTGTCCTTTAGTTTGTGACAGATCAGCACACATGTACAACCAGAACAACAGAAATGTACACACTTATTTTAGACTTTAAACCATGTGATGAGTGGGCGGGGTTAAACAGTGTGATGTCATTCTGTAGGACTCTGGACTGAGCATGGATCAGAGAGAGCACAGAGAGGACGCAGTACCTCCCACCACCAGCAGGGGAGAAGGGACAAGTGAAACCTCTTTTGGACGATTTATTAACTTATTTAAGAAACATGATCCACAGTAAGTCAGACACAATCATTAGATCTGATTATTGATGTGTGTTTATAGGACTGTTTTAGGAGTAACTGGAGTTAAGTCAAAGTCAAATGCTTTTAATCTTTTACATTTGATCTGTAATGTTTGTCTTTACCAGGATCCACCAGAAACATCCTCGGTCTGAACCTGGTCCCAGCTGTGAGTCCCTCAGGAGTCACATGTCTAAGGACGCACCAATGACCTTCAGGACAGAGCCGTGAGTCACATCTGTGTGTTATGGGATATAATAATGACATTATAGGTATTAAAGCACTGCTTGATATTATAAGATCTGGAAGTGAGCTGCAACTACCACATAATCACCTCCGAGACACTAAACATCTTTAGTAAATGTGAGTTAAGAGACGCTGCAGGTGAAGAGGACAGAAAAGAAGACTTTACACATCTCAGTTTGAAACTTCTTTTGTAGTTTACTTCCATAAATGTAAAGAAATGTAAATATTTTTTATAAGGCATTTTTGATTAAAAAGTGTCACATTTGAGACATTTTGATCTGGAAAAATGGTCAGAACCAAATGATTTGCTTCATTTTGTTTTTGTAAACATACAGAGGGAATTTTGGATTTCTGATTTACTGGATCTGTCTTAAAATGTGGTGTAAAAATTCAAATTTACTTAAATTCCTGGAGTCAAAACTTCAAAAAAAAAATCAAGCTTGGAATTAGATATCAACAAATCCTTGTGTACGATTCGTCAAAATCATGTTAAGTCCAAGTTTTGTAAAGTTTGGTGTGTGTAGGTGCTACTTTAGGCTGATCTTTGTGTCTCTGTGGGAGAAAACATTTACAGAAAAGGTCTTTGAAGTTACAATGTTCCAGAGAAATCTATGAACTTGATTTAATGAAATAATAAAACATCTTTAGGTGCAGAGTGGGCAATGTTGTTACTGATTTTCTGTTGAGAGAGAAAATTGACAAAAAAAAAACAATTTAAAGTCTTTAGTGAATTTTTTTGTAGTGTTTGGTTGAATATTTCAGAATTTCAAGGACATAGAGTCAGACAAGTGGAGTTCCATGATTGTTATTGTGTTGGTGGGTGTGGTCAATGTCCAGAGAGGGGAGGAGCCACTGTGCAGCAGCCTCACAGCAGGAGGATACAGGCTGTTGCTCAGTCTGGTGCTTCTGGTCTGTTTGGACCTGTACCTTCTCCCTGAGGGCAGCAGGTGGAGCAGGTGTGGAGCTGGTGGTGTGGCTCATGCAGGAGGTTGTGCTCTCTCTTCAGACAGCGGCTGGTGTAGATGGGACTGATCTCTGGGAGAGAAGTCCAAGCTGTTTTTACCACACGTTGGAAAACCAAACTAAAAATCCATAGGTCAGATCAGAACTGATGGCACAGTTGTAGAAGTTCACCATCAGCGTTCTGGGGATGTTGGTGCTCCTCAGTTTCTCTGGCTGTTCTAGTGTTTACTTCAACTATTTCAGTTTAGAGAGAAAATGTGTGATTCATCTAAATTGTCTTCTAAATCAGTGTTTTTAGTCAATAATTATTTTTCCATTGTTTATTAAATCCAACAGACTCGAGCATAAACCAGAATCTTCTGCAGAATTCCCCAGCTGTGAGTCCTTCAGGAGTGACCGGTCTATGGAACCTCCAATTGTTTTTGGATCAGAGATGTGAGTTTGTGGTGGTGGAAAAACAAATTAGATTGAAAAAAATATAAATGTTAAATTAGTCTTTTTGACTCCAGAGGTCCAGAGGTCTCCAGTGGTCAGCACCATCAGACACAGCTGGACTCTATATTTAAGGTCTGTCATTCACTAAAGTTTGTAAATGTTCAGATGAATGAGAACTTGTTTCACATAGATCTGACTCTGACTGCATTTGTGTTGTTTATAATGTGTTCTGGAGCAGCTTCTGGAGAAGGACATCTTCACTTTTGTCCAGAAGGAGCTGAAGAAGCTCCATAAGGTTCTGAGTACGGATTACCCAGAATGCTTAGAGCCTCTGAAGGATGAGGATGAAGAGCAGAGGAGCAGCAGTGAGGCTGTTCTGAAGATCACACTGACCTTCCTGAGGAGGATGAAGCAGAAGGAGCTGGCTGAGCGTCTGTGGAGCAGTAGGACCATTTAACACATTTAACAAGGTTCTCACCTCATTTTATATTCTCAGAGACTCAGGGCTGTGTCTTTTGTCTTCATTCAGGGACTTATTCTGGAGTTTTTAGGCGTAAACTGAAGTGTGACCTGCAGCAGAAGTTTGAGTGTGTGTTTGAGGGCATCGCTAAAGCAGGAAGCCCCACCCTTCTGAAGCAGATCTACACAGAGCTCTACATCACAGAGGGAGGGTCTTCAGAGGTCAACCAGGAACATGAGGTCAGACACATGGAAACAGCCTCCAGGAAACCAGGCCCAGCAGAGACAGCCATCACATGTGAAGACATCTTTAAAGGCCCAGCTGACACAGATGGACCAATCAGAACAGTGCTGACAAAGGGCGTGGCTGGCATCGGGAAAACAGTGCTCACTCAGAAGTTCAGTCTGGACTGGGCTGAAGGCAAAGCCAACCAGGACATACAGCTGCTGTTCCCGTTCACTTTCAGAGCACTCAATGTGCTGAAGGAGAGAAGCTTCAGCTTGATGACACTTGTTCATCACTTCTTTAGTCAAACACAAGCAGAACTCTGCAGCTTTGAAGACCTCCAGGTGCTCTTCATCTTTGATGGTCTGGACGAGTGCAGACTTCCTCTGGACTTCACCAAAACCAAGGCCCTGACTGACCCCTCAGAGTCCGTCTCAGTGGACGTGCTGCTGGTTAACCTCATCAGGGGGAGCCTGCTTCCCTCCGCTCGCCTCTGGATAACTACACGACCCGCGGCGGCCAATCAGATCCCTGCTGAGTGTGTCTCCATGGTAACAGAGGTCAGAGGGTTCACTGACCCACAGAAGGAGCTGTACTTCAGGAAGAGGTTCAGAGACCAGGCCGACACAATCATCTCCCACATCAAGACGTCCAGAAGCCTCCACATCATGTGCCACATGCCAGTCTTCTGCTGGATCACTGCCACAGTCCTGGAGCATGTGTTGAAAAGCAGAGAGAGGGGAGAGCTGCCCAAGACCCTGACTCAGATGTACATCCACTTCCTTGTGGTTCAGGCCAAAGTCAAGAACATCAAGTATGAAGGAGGAACTGAGACAGACCCACACTGGACTCCAGAGACCAGGAAGATGGTGGAGTCTCTGGGAAAACTGGCCTTTGAGCAGCTGCAGAAAGGAAACCTGATCTTCTACGAGAGTGACCTGAGCGAGTGTGGGCTGGACACTGCAGCGGCCTCAGTGTACTCTGGAGTGTTCACACAGGTCTTCAGAGAGGAGCCAGGCCTGTACCAGGACAAGGTCTACTGCTTCATCCATCTGAGTGTGCAGGAGTTTCTGGCTGCTCTTCACGTCCATCTGACCTTCATCAAAACTGGGATCAACCTGTTCTCAGAGAAAACACAGAAGTCGACGATATTCAGTGTGAAAAGAAAACTAAAGCACCTTCACCAGACAGCTGTGGACCAGGCCTTACAGAGTCCAAATGGACACCTGGACTTGCTCCTTCGCTTCCTATTGGGTCTTTCACTGTCGACAAATCAGAGCCTGCTACAAGATCTGCTGACACACACAGAAAATATCTCCCAGACCAATCAGAACACAGCTGAGTACATAAAGAAGAAGCTGAGTGAGGATGTTTCTGCAGAGAGGAGCATCAACCTGCTCCACTGTCTGAATGAACTGAATGAGCGTTCTCTGGTGGAGCAGATCCAACAGTACCTGAGTTCAGGACGTCTGTCTGAAGGTGGACTGTCTCCTGCTCAGTGGTCAGCTCTGGCCTTCATCTTACTGTCATCAGAAGAAGATCTGGACCAGTTTGAGCTTAAAAAATACTCTGCTTCAGAGGAGGCTCTCCTGAGGCTGCTGCCAGTGGTCAAAGCCTCCAACAAAGCTCTGTGAGTAACCTTTATTTAACAGAGAATGCTTTGATTCAACTTCTAGATTAATAATGTTGTCTCTCTCCAGACTGAGCAGCTGTGACCTGTCGGAGAGAAGCTGTGAAGCTCTGTCCTCAGTCCTCAGCTCCCAGTCCTCTAGTCTGAGAGTCCTGGACCTCAGTCACAATGACTTGAAGGACTCAGGGCTGAAGATGTTGTCTGCTGGACTGAAGAGTCCTCACTGTAAACTGGAACAGCTCAGGTCAGAGAGTTTAATATTATTCACTGTTATTACATAACTTGTTGGCAGTTACATTTGAAAATAACAACATAAAAGTGACATAAAAATAGAGAACTTGTTATTTGTGTAATTTGGATTAAATTTTACAAATTCATTGACAGATTAGAATCATATGTGTCCTCAGACTGTCAGGTTGTCTGGTCTCAGAGGAAGGCTGTTCTTCTCTAGCCTCAGCTCTAAGGTCCAACCCCTCCCATCTGAGAGAACTAGACCTGAGCTACAACCATCCAGGAGACACAGGAGTAAAGCTCCTGTCTGCTCTACAGGAGGACCCCCACTGCACACTTGACACTCTCAGGTATGGACCTGTTCTCACTGAGATGTGTAACACCTAAGTGTGCTATTTACAGGTTAATATCAGGTAACAGTTTGTTGGCCTGTTTTAATTCGGCCACTCTCAAGATTTTAGTTTTATATTCTTTAACTGTCTTAGCTATGTAACATGTGTCTGCACTTGTGTCCTAAAGAGGTTACATGAATACATCAAATAATAGATTCAATAGCCTTGGAGGAAAATAATTGCCCACCCCTGGTTTAACGTGAAATAAAAGACCACAGACCAGGAAATAAGTTTAAGATGTAAAGTCTGAACAGGATTAACTGACAACATTTAACATGAAATACCATTTTGTTTACTTTACTACATACTCCTTGACGGAGTAAACATTCACCTTTTCGTTGTAAGTGGCCCTTATGCTTAGGGCGTTCCACATGTGGGACGTTGGACTTTTTCTTTTTTTATTCCATTTTGTCCACATCTGATAAAAGGGACTCAAAAGCTGCTTGATGTGCTGTACTTAAAAATAAAGATATATCCCACTTATTTTCAGTCAAATCAATCATTCTGGGAAGAATCAGGGTCAGCTTGTTACCCTCCAAACTTACAAATAAAAAATATACTCAAATTAAATTAAGTAATGATAATACCTTTATAAACCTTCCACCTGGACATTTTTGCTTTATTATAAGTCCCTAAAATTCATTTTCAATGAATTTACCTTCAGCTTTTAAAAATAATGGTCAAAACTCAACAAAAACTCAAACTAGTGTCAGTCAAACATCCTCCAACTCCAGCTTTACTTATTCATATATTTAACAAAGAAAACCTAGGCAGAGTTTAAACTCTGATTTCTTCTGTGCAGAGCTTGTTTCTACTTTTAATTAGAGTAAATCAGACATTAGAGTCCAAAACTACAGAGTCTCAGCTTCACAAAAGCTCCAGCCGATTGTTTGTGCTCCAAAGATTCAGGAACAGCTTCAGTTTGAAATGGGACTGTGTTTTTTTCAGGTGTTTTAGGAAAAATAAACCCTAAGCAAAAAATGACTCAGTTTTCAAGTTATTTTCAAAGTTACTCATGAAGTTTACCTTTTTTTTTTTCTACAACCATTTGCCATAGTCACTGTGGGCCCGTGGGTCACTGTGGACCCCGTGGTCACTGTTGGCCCCGTGGTCACTGTGGGCCCCTTTGGTCACTGTGGGTCCCGTGGGTAACTGTGGGCCCCGTGGATCACTGGGTTACTCTGGGTCCCGTGGGTCATGTGGGCCCCGTTGGTCACTGGGCCCTATGGGTCATTTTGGGCCCCGTTGGTCACTCTGGGCTCCGTGGGTCACTGTGGGTCCCGTGCGTCACTGTGGGCCCCTTGAGTCACTATGGGCCCCTTGGGTAACTGTGGGCCCCTTGGGTAACTCTGGGCCCATTGGGTAACTCTGGGCCCCTTGGATAACTCTGGGCCCCGTTGGTCACTGGGTCACTGTGGGTCCCATGGCTCACTGTGGGCCCCGTGGGTCACTGTGGACCCTGTGGGTCACTGTGTGCCCCCTGGGTCACTGGGCCCTATCGGTCACTGTGGGCCCTTTTGGTCACTGTGAGCCCGTGGGTCATTGTGGGTCCCGTGGGTCACTATGGGCCCCCTGGGTCACTGGGCCCTATCAGTCACTTTGGGCCCCTTTGGTCACTGTGGGTCACTGTGGGCCCCTTTGGTCACTGTGGGTCACTGTGGGTCCCGCGGGTCACTGTTGGCCCTGTGAGTGTCTCTGCGCCTCATGGGTCACTGTGGGCCCCTTGAGTCACTCTGGGCCCCTTGGGTAACTCTGGGCCCCTTGGGTAACTCTGGGCCCTGTTGGTCACTGGTTCACTGAGGGTCCAGTGGGTCACAGTGGGCCCCTTGTGTCACTGTGGGCCCCTTGGGTCACTGTGGTCACCCTTGAGTCACTGTAATAAAAAGAGACTAAATATGTATTTGTTTTTTCCTCTGATAAAAGTGAGTTTCAGATGATTTGCCTCTTTGTTTGAAACAGGACATTTGTCAGACTAAAACATCAAAGTCACACTTACAGATCTAAATGATGTCTCCACATTGAAGGGCGTGTACCACAGGTTGAGAACCTCTGTCAGCTTCTACAGAACAAACCTTTCATCTCACATGAAGTGAAAATCCTCTGTGAAAAACACTGATGTGTGTGTTTCTTTCAGACTGAGGCCCAAAGGAGAACGATGGATGAATCCCATCTGGAGATGTAAGTCTGACTTAAGTCATTTCACACTGGTTAGTTTTAGGATGTTATTTCTGACACAAACAGCACTTTAATACTACACATGATTCTTATGATTGAACAGACTTTACTGTTGTTTTCTCATTGGCTCTCTCTCTTCTGTGGGCGTGGCCTCAGACTGTGTCCATCACTGAACACAGAGTTATTAAGACACTGACACAGACACAGCTGTTTGACTCAGCACAGGACTGTCTACACACAAGCACAAGTGACTGTGGATTCATATAGAGACATTTGAAAGGAGAAAGTGTGTGTCATGAAGCACTGAGGAGTGAAGCAATGTGTGTAGTGACCTCACACTGAGCTTTACTTTGTCCACTGCACCAACAAACTACTGACAATTCAACTCTTACACTCGACATGTCATGAAACACACTGGATTGGTGCAACTAATAAATATAGAAATGAGAATCATAATTAAATCCTGTACATTTGAAGAGTAAATAGAGTCAAATCCTGATAAAGTGTGTGTCCACATGTTGAGACGCACAGGGGACTAACTGCTGCTGTGTTGTGTCTTCTCTCCATCAGATTTCTGTGATCTCACTCTGGATCCAAACACAGCTCACAGAGAACTCAAACTGTCTGACAACAACAAGAAGGTGACACGTGTGAGAGAGGAGCAGCTGTATCCACATCATCAGGACAGATTTGATGACTGTCCTCAGCTTCTGTGTGACACTGGTCTGACTGGTCGCTGTTACTGGGAGGTCCAGTGGAGTGGAAGGGTTTATATATCAGTGTCTTACAGAGGAATCAGAAGGAAAGGAAACAGTGATGACAGTTTGTTTGGATGGAATGATCAGTCCTGGAGTCTGTTCTGTTCTAAAGATGGTTTCTCTGTTCTTCATAATAACAAACACACCTCCGTCCCTCAGTCCTTGTCCTCCTCTTGTGGGACAGTAGCAGTGTTTGTGGACTGTCCTGCTGGCTCTCTGTCCTTCTACACAGTCTCCTCTGAGCGACTGATCCTCCTCCACACCTTCAACACCACATTCACTCACTCTCTGGTCCCTGGGTTTGGGGTCTGCTCTTATGGCTCCTCAGTGTCTCTGTGCGCTCCGACAGACTCGCTCTAATGTGTGTGAAATAAAACAAATCTGTACAAACTTCAGACATTTATTTGAGAAGAAAACAAACTTCAGACATCGGCCTCACACAAGTGTCTGTTTTGAACAAATCACTGTTTGAATCAAATATGATCTTTACAAAATAATAAAGCACAATATTCAGTGAGTGAAGAGTTTTTACTTATTTTCACTTTTAAAATTGTCTTCAGAAAATGTGATGAACAATTGAATCCTAAAATGCTCCACAGTTCAGTCGGTTTGTGGAAAAACAAGACGTTTCTCCCAAATTTGATCAAACTTCCTAAACAAATGTCTTTTTCCCTGCGGCGCCTCCTGATCCTGACTAGAATCAGACTCTGGGCCTCATTATTAAACCTCAAACCTGTTCAATCAGAATGACTGTTGAAAATGTCCCCTGAAGTGTCCGAGTCCCTCTGGCTCTGGCAGGAGCAGGTGACTGTCCCTCTGGCTCTGGCAGGAGCAGGTGACTGTCCCTCTGGCTCTGGCAGGAGCAGGTGACTGTCCCTCTGGCTCTGGCAGGAGCAGGTGACTGTCCCTCTGGCTCTGGCAGGAGCAGGTGACTGTCCCTCTGGCTCTGGCAGGAGCAGGTGACCGTCCCTCTGGCTCTGGCAGGAGCAGGTGACTGTCCCTCTGGCTCTGGCAGGAGCAGGTGACCGTCCCTCTGGCTCCGGCAGGAGCAGGTGATCGTCCCTCTGGCTCCGGCAGGAGCAGGTGACCGTCCCTCTGGCTCTGGCAGGAGCAGGTGACTGTCCCTCTGGCAGGAGCAGGTTACTGTCCTTCTGGCTCTGGCAGGAGCAGGTGACTGTCCTTCTGGCTCTGGCAGGAGCAGGTGACTGTCCTTCTGGCTCTGGCAGGAGCAGGTGACTGTCCCTCTGGCAGGAGCAGGTTACTGTCCTTCTGGCTCTGGCAGGAGCAGGTGACTGTCCTTCTGGCTCTGGCAGGAGCAGGTGACTGTCCTTCTGGCTCTGGCAGGAGCAGGTGACTGTCCCTCTGGCAGGAGCAGGTTACTGTCCTTCTGGCTCTGGCAGGAGCAGGTGACTGTCCTTCTGGCTCTGGCAGGAGCAGGTGACTGTCCTTCTGGCTCTGGCAGGAGCAGGTTACTGTCCCTCTGGCTCTGGCAGGAGCAGGTGACCGTCCCTCTGGCTCTGGCAGGAGCAGGTGACCGTCCCTTCAGGAGCAGACCTGCTGCTTTCTTAGAGAGCTCAGTGAAAGCCTCGTTGTGCGTTCGAGTGCGGCTCTGGAGGCAGTTTCTTTCTGTCTTTGGTTGCGTTCCTCTTCCTCTTTTTGCTCAGGAAGTTTTCTAGTTTCCCGCTTCTCTTCAGATCCTGGTATTTCTCCAACAACTGCAGCTTCTTCCTCTCAGCTGCAAAAGACACGATTATATACTTTATACAGAGTCTGAACCAGGTCTAAAGCCGCTCGAGAGCCCTTCTAAAGCCGCCCTAAACCCGCTCTAAAGCCGCTCTAAAGCCTCTCTAAAGCCGCTCTAAAGCCTCTCTAAAGCCGCTCTAAAGCCGCTCTAAAGCCGCTCTAAAGCCGCTCTAAAGCCGCTCTAAAGCCTCTCTAAAGCCGCTCTAAAGCCGCTCTAAAGCCGCCCTAAAGCCGCTCTAAAGCCTCTCTAAAGCCGCTCTAAAGCCTCTCTAAAGCCTCTCTAAAGCCGCTCTAAAGCCGCTCTAAAGCCTCTCTAAAGCCGCTCTAAAGCCTCTCTAAAGCCGCTCTAAAGCCTCTCTAAAGCCTCTCTAAAGCCGCTCTAAAGCCGCTCTAAAGCCGCCCTAAAGCCGCCCTAAAGCCGCCCTAAAGCCGCTCTAAAGCCGCTCTAAAGCCGCCCTAAAGCCGCTCTAAAGCCGCCCTAAAGCCGCCCTAAAGCCGCTCTAAAGCCTCTCTAAAGCCGCCCTAAAGCCGCCCTAAAGCCGCCCTAAAGCCTCTCTAAAGCCGCTCTAAAGCCGCTCTAAAGCCCCTCTAAAGCCGCTCTAAAGCCTCTCTAAAGCCTCTCTAAAGCCGCTCTAAAGCCGCTCTAAAGCCTCTCTAAAGCCTCTCTAAAGCCTCTCTAAAGCCGCTCTAAAGCCGCTCTAAAGCCTCTCTAAAGCCGCTCTAAAGCCCCTCTAAAGCCCCTCTAAAGCCGCTCTAAAGCCTCTCTAAAGCCCCTCTAAAGCCGCTCTAAAGCCTCTCTAAAGCCGCTCTAAAGCCTCTCTAAAGCCGCTCTAAAGCCTCTCTAAAGCCTCTCTAAAGCCGCTCTAAAGCCTCTCTAAAGCCTCTCTAAAGCCTCTCTAAAGCCTCTCTAAAGCCCCTCTAAAGCCCCTCTAAAGCCCCTCTAAAGCCGCTCTAAAGCCGCTCTAAAGCCGCTCTAAAGCCTCTCTAAAGCCGCTCTAAAGCCGCCCTAAAGCCGCTCTAAAGCCTCTCTAAAGCCTCTCTAAAGCCGCTCTAAAGCCTCTCTAAAGCCTCTCTAAAGCCGCTCTAAAGCCTCTCTAAAGCCTCTCTAAAGCCGCTCTAAAGCCTCTCTAAAGCCTCTCTAAAGCCGCTCTAAAGCCCCTCTAAAGCCGCTCTAAAGCCGCTCTAAAGCCTCTCTAAAGCCGCTCTAAAGCCGCTCTAAAGCCCCTCTAAAGCCCCTCTAAAGCCGCTCCAAAGCCGCCCTAAAGCCGCTCTAAAGCCTCTCTAAAGCCTCTCTAAAGCCTCTCTAAAGCCGCTCTAAAGCCGCTCTAAAGCCGCTCTAAAGCCCCTCTAAAGCCGCTCTAAAGCCCCTCTAAAGCCTCTCTAAAGCCGCTCTAAAGCCGCTCTAAAGCCGCTCTAAAGCCTCTCTAAAGCCTCTCTAAAGCCTCTCTAAAGCCGCCCTAAAGCCTCTCTAAAGCCTCTCTAAAGCCGCTCTAAAGCCTCTCTAAAGCCGCTCTAAAGCCGCTCTAAAGCCTCTCTAAAGCCGCTCTAAAGCCTCTCTAAAGCTGCTCTAAAGCCGCCCTAAAGCCGCTCTAAAGCCTCTCTAAAGCCGCTCTAAAGCCTCTCTAAAGCCTCTCTAAAGCCTCTCTAAAGCCTCTCTAAAGCCGCTCTAAAGCCTCTCTAAAGCCGCTCTAAAGCCTCTCTAAAGCCGCTCTAAAGCCTCTCTAAAGCCTCTCTAAAGCCTCTCTAAAGCCTCTCTAAAGCCGCTCTAAAGCCTCTCTAAAGCCGCCCTAAAGCCTCCCTAAAGCCTCTCTAAAGCCGCTCTAAAGCCTCTCTAAAGCCACTCTAAAGCCGCTGTAAAGCCTCTCTAAAGCCGCTCTAAAGCCTCTCTAAAGCTGCTCTAAAGCCGCCCTAAAGCCGCTCTAAAGCCGCTCTAAAGCCGCCCTAAAGCCTCTCTAAAGCCTCTCTAAAGCCTCTCTAAAGCCGCCCTAAAGCCTCTCTAAAGCCTCTCTAAAGCCGCTCTAAAGCCGCTCTAAAGCCGCTCTAAAGCCTCTCTAAAGCCTCTCTAAAGCCGCCCTAAAGCCGCTCTAAAGCCGCTCTAAAGCCTCTCTAAAGCCGCTCTAAAGCCTCTCTAAAGCTGCTCTAAAGCCGCCCTAAAGCCGCTCTAAAGCCTCTCTAAAGCCGCTCTAAAGCCTCTCTAAAGCCTCTCTAAAGCCGCTCTAAAGCCTCTCTAAAGCCTCTCTAAAGCCGCTCTAAAGCCTCTCTAAAGCCTCTCTAAAGCCGCTCTAAAGCCGCTCTAAAGCCGCTCTAAAGCCTCTCTAAAGCCTCTCTAAAGCCTCTCTAAAGCCGCTCTAAAGCCGCTCTAAAGCCCCTCTAAAGCCTCTCTAAAGCCGCTCTAAAGCCGCTCTAAAGCCGCTCTAAAGCCTCTCTAAAGCCGCTCTAAAGCCGCTCTAAAGCCGCTCTGCTGTCACACTCACAGTTGTTGAGGAAGAGCGGTGCTTGTCCCTGATTGGCTCGTTGTCTCTGTTGTCTCTTGAACTCCAGCTCTCTGTTTCTCTGCTGCTCACGGCTCAGTGTCGCCCTCTCCTGGTTCTCCTGTCAATCACAACATTTCATCTGGATTAAACATGGACACGTCCTCTAGTGAGGCTGAACCATGGACACAAAGAGACATTTGAACTGTTCTGGTGGCAAAGGCTGCAGTTCTTTAGCTCAAATCTAATGCCCTCCACAGAGAAGTAAATGTCCTCAACATAAACGTGAACAATCACAATTACAATCGGTGTAAAAGCATCACTTTTAGAAACATTTGTCCAAACTCAGACGCACCATTCTCTTCACCAGGAACTGCAGCTCCTCCTTCTTTTTCTCACTTTTGGTTTTCTTCAGCTTTTTCTTGATGACCTGCAGAAACAGCACATGATTCAAACACCTGACAGAGCAGAGTCTCATCTCTGTAGTTCAGGACTGTGACTCCATCTCCAGACACAGGAGAGCGTCAGCGCCCTCTGGTGTCCAGGAGGAAAAGGACCAAACTGAGACTGCAGTGTCAGTGTCTAAAGTGTGTGTGCAGTAGCAGGTAAAGCCTCTGCGCTCAAATGCAGACGACACATTTGTGTCGGCCACAATAACGTCTACAAACAGTTCTCAGAGTCACTCTTCACCTCTTTCTCTTGGTGCTTGATGTTGTTGATGAAGCCGTAGGTTTTCTCAAAGATGTCCGCCTTGTATTCTCCAGAGAGATGGTCAAACCTGGGGTCTCTGAGCGTCTGAAAGAACAAACTGCAGCGTTATTTACCTCATCACTAGAACTAACACAACTCACATTCATTAAAGGAGCAATGGACGATTTTTCGGCGATTTGAGAACTCAGGCAGAAGTGTACATGCCCCTCCCCCGTGCACATGCCCCTCCCCCGTGCACATGCCCCTCCCCATGCCCCTCCCCATGCCCCTCCCCCGTGCACATGCCCCTCCCCCGTGCACATGCCCCTCCCCCGTGCACATGCCCCTCCCCCGTGCACATGCCCCTCCCCCGTGCACATGCCCCTCCCCCGTGCACATGCCCCTCCCCCGTGCACATGCCCCTCCCCCGTGCACATGCCCCTCCCCCGTGCACATGCCACTCCCCCGTGCACATGCCCCTCCCCCGTGCACATGCCACTCCCCCGTGCACATGCCACTCCCCCGTGCACATGCCACTCCCCCGTGCACATGCCACTCCCCCGTGCACATGCCACTCCCCCGTGCACATGCCACTCCCCCGTGCACATGCCACTCCCCCGTGCACATGCCACTCCCCCGTGCACATGCCACTCCCCCGTGCACATGCCCCTCCCCCGTGCACATGCCACTCCCCCGTGCACATGCCACTCCCCCGTGCACATGCCCCTCCCCCGTGCACATGCCACTCCCCCGTGCACATGCCACTCCCCCGTGCACATGCCACTCCCCCGTGCACATGCCCCTCCCCCGTGCACATGCCCCTCCCCCGTGCACATGCCACTCCCCCGTGCACATGCCCCTCCCCCGTGCACATGCCACTCCCCCGTGCACATGCCACTCCCCCGTGCACATGCCACTCCCCCGTGCACATGCCCCTCCCCCGTGCACATGCCCCTCCCCCGTGCACATGCCACTCCCCCGTGCACATGCCACTCCCCCGTGCACATGCCACTCCCCCGTGCACATGCCACTCCCCCGTGCACATGCCACTCCCCCGTGCACATGCCACTCCCCCGTGCACATGCCACTCCCCCGTGCACATGCCACTCCCCCGTGCGGACTGATACAACACACACGTGCGTTTGTTTATTAGCGCATCGCATCTCTCGTCTCCCGTAGATTTCTGTCACTTCTGCGTCAGATCGAACTGTCTTTCTCCGTCTTCATTTTGCCCCGTACACTGAGGGAACTATATTATGATAGATCAATGCGCTTAGGCACGCGGAAACGTGGGGACGAGCCTGACGCGGCTGTAGGTGAGCGACAGGTGCGTTTTATGATTGACACGTGGCAGGACAAATGATTTATCCACGACACGAGGAAATATGATAAAAAAAATTGCTGAAAAAAATCGTCCATTCCACCTTTAATAAATAAAAATATTAAAGGTTGAATGGACGATTTTTTTGGCCCAAATTTAAGTCATATTTCCATATTTGTCCTGCCACGTGTCAATCATAAAACGCACCTGTCGCTCACCTACAGCCGCGTGCGGTTCGTCCTCACGTTTCCGCGTGCCTAAGCGCATTGATCTATCATAATATAGTTCCCTCAGTGTACGGGGCAAAATGAAGACGGAGAAAGACAGTTCGATCTGACGCAGAAGTGACAGAAATCTACGGGAGACGAGAGATGATGCGCTAATAAACAAACGCATGTGTGTGTTGTATCAGTCCACACGGGGGAGTGGCATGTGCACGGGGGAGTGGCATGAGCACTTCCGCCTGCGTTCTCAAATCGCCAAAAAATTGTCCATACCGCCTTTAATATATATATATATATATATATATATATAAATAAATACATACATCATGTTCAGGTCACGTCGTGCGTCTAGAGTCAAACTTACAGACTTGTTCACTGACACCACCTGACGCAGAAACGCCACAGGCTTCTTCGCCGACATTTCCATCGGTCTGAAAGACACAAGAGTCAGAGGAGCGCAGGGAACAATAGAGCGACAGAGCAGAGGGGAACAATAGAGCGACAGAGCAGAGGGGAACAATAGAGCGACAGAGCAGAGGGGAACAATAGAGCGACAGAGCAGAGGGGAACAATAGAGCGACAGAGCAGAGGGGAACAATAGAGCGACAGAGCAGAGGGGAACAATAGAGCGACAGAGCAGAGGGGAACAATAGAGCGACAGAGCAGAGGGGAACAATAGAGCGACAGAGCAGAGGGGAACAATAGAGCGACAGAGCAGAGGGGAACAATAGAGCGACAGAGCAGAGGGGAACAATAGAGCGACAGAGCAGAGGGGAACAATAGAGCGACAGAGCAGAGGGGAACAATAGAGCGACAGAGCAGAGGGGAACAATAGAGCGACAGAGCAGCGGGGAACAATAGAGCGACAGAGCAGCGGGGAACAATAGAGCGACAGAGCAGCGGGGAACAATAGAGCGACAGAGCAGAGGGGAACAATAGAGCGACAGAGCAGAGGGGAACAATAGAGCGACAGAGCAGAGGGGAACAATAGAGCGACAGAGCAGAGGGGAACAATAGAGCGACAGAGCAGAGGGGAACAATAGAGCGACAGAGCAGAGGGGAACAATAGAGCGACAGAGCAGAGGGGAACAATAGAGCGACAGAGCAGAGGGGAACAATAGAGCGACAGAGCAGAGGGGAACAATAGAGCGACAGAGCAGAGGGGAACAATAGAGCGACAGAGCAGAGGGGAACAATAGAGCGACAGAGCAGAGGGGAACAATAGAGCGACAGAGCAGAGGGGAACAATAGAGCGACAGAGCAGAGGGGAACAATAGAGCGACAGAGCAGAGGGGAACAATAGAGCGACAGAGCAGAGGGGAACAATAGAGCGACAGAGCAGAGGGGAACAATAGAGCGACAGAGCAGAGGGGAACAATAGAGCGACAGAGCAGAGGGGAACAATAGAGCGACAGAGCAGAGGGGAACAATAGAGCGACAGAGCAGAGGGGAACAATAGAGCGACAGAGCAGAGGGGAACAATAGAGCGACAGAGCAGAGGGGAACAATAGAGCGACAGAGCAGAGGGGAACAATAGAGCGACAGAGCAGAGGGGAACAATAGAGCGACAGAGCAGAGGGGAACAATAGAGCGACAGAGCAGAGGGGAACAATAGAGCGACAGAGCAGAGGGGAACAATAGAGCGACAGAGCAGAGGGGAACAATAGAGCGACAGAGCAGCGGGGAACAATAGAGCGACAGAGCAGCGGGGAACAATAGAGCGACAGAGCAGCGGGGAACAATAGAGCGACAGAGCAGAGGGGAACAATAGAGCGACAGAGCAGAGGGGAACAATAGAGCGACAGAGCAGAGGGGAACAATAGAGCGACAGAGCAGAGGGGAACAATAGAGCGACAGAGCAGAGGGGAACAATAGAGCGACAGAGCAGAGGGGAACAATAGAGCGACAGAGCAGAGGGGAACAATAGAGCGACAGAGCAGAGGGGAACAATAGAGCGACAGAGCAGAGGGGAACAATAGAGCGACAGAGCAGAGGGGAACAATAGAGCGACAGAGCAGAGGGGAACAATAGAGCGACAGAGCAGAGGGGAACAATAGAGCGACAGAGCAGAGGGGAACAATAGAGCGACAGAGCAGAGGGGAACAATAGAGCGACAGAGCAGAGGGGAACAATAGAGCGACAGAGCAGAGGGGAACAATAGAGCGACAGAGCAGAGGGGAACAATAGAGCGACAGAGCAGAGGGGAACAATAGAGCGACAGAGCAGAGGGGAACAATAGAGCGACAGAGCAGAGGGGAACAATAGAGCGACAGAGCAGAGGGGAACAATAGAGCGACAGAGCAGAGGGGAACAATAGAGCGACAGAGCAGAGGGGAACAATAGAGCGACAGAGCAGCGGGGAACAATAGAGCGACAGAGCAGAGGGGAACAATAGAGCGACAGAGCAGAGGGGAACAATAGAGCGACAGAGCAGAGGGGAACAATAGAGCGACAGAGCAGAGGGGAACAATAGAGCGACAGAGCAGAGGGGAACAATAGAGCGACAGAGCAGAGGGGAACAATAGAGCGACAGAGCAGAGGGGAACAATAGAGCGACAGAGCAGAGGGGAACAATAGAGCGACAGAGCAGAGGGGAACAATAGAGCGACAGAGCAGAGGGGAACAATAGAGCGACAGAGCAGAGGGGAACAATAGAGCGACAGAGCAGAGGGGAACAATAGAGCGACAGAGCAGAGGGGAACAATAGAGCGACAGAGCAGAGGGGAACAATAGAGCGACAGAGCAGAGGGGAACAATAGAGCGACAGAGCAGAGGGGAACAATAGAGCGACAGAGCAGAGGGGAACAATAGAGCGACAGAGCAGAGGGGAACAATAGAGCGACAGAGCAGCGGGGAACAATAGAGCGACAGAGCAGCGGGGAACAATAGAGCGACAGAGCAGAGGGGAACAATAGAGCGACAGAGCAGAGGGGAACAATAGAGCGACAGAGCAGAGGGGAACAATAGAGCGACAGAGCAGAGGGGAACAATAGAGCGACAGAGCAGAGGGGAACAATAGAGCGACAGAGCAGAGGGGAACAATAGAGCGACAGAGCAGAGGGGAACAATAGAGCGACAGAGCAGAGGGGAACAATAGAGCGACAGAGCAGAGGGGAACAATAGAGCGACAGAGCAGAGGGGAACAATAGAGCGACAGAGCAGAGGGGAACAATAGAGCGACAGAGCAGAGGGGAACAATAGAGCGACAGAGCAGAGGGGAACAATAGAGCGACAGAGCAGAGGGGAACAATAGAGCGACAGAGCAGAGGGGAACAATAGAGCGACAGAGCAGAGGGGAACAATAGAGCGACAGAGCAGAGGGGAACAATAGAGCGACAGAGCAGAGGGGAACAATAGAGCGACAGAGCAGAGGGGAACAATAGAGCGACAGAGCAGAGGGGAACAATAGAGCGACAGAGCAGAGGGGAACAATAGAGCGACAGAGCAGAGGGGAACAATAGAGCGACAGAGCAGAGGGGAACAATAGAGCGACAGAGCAGCGGGGAACAATAGAGCGACAGAGCAGCGGGGAACAATAGAGCGACAGAGCAGCGGGGAACAATAGAGCGACAGAGCAGAGGGGAACAATAGAGCGACAGAGCAGAGGGGAACAATAGAGCGACAGAGCAGAGGGGAACAATAGAGCGACAGAGCAGAGGGGAACAATAGAGCGACAGAGCAGAGGGGAACAATAGAGCGACAGAGCAGAGGGGAACAATAGAGCGACAGAGCAGAGGGGAACAATAGAGCGACAGAGCAGAGGGGAACAATAGAGCGACAGAGCAGAGGGGAACAATAGAGCGACAGAGCAGAGGGGAACAATAGAGCGACAGAGCAGAGGGGAACAATAGAGCGACAGAGCAGAGGGGAACAATAGAGCGACAGAGCAGAGGGGAACAATAGAGCGACAGAGCAGAGGGGAACAATAGAGCGACAGAGCAGAGGGGAACAATAGAGCGACAGAGCAGAGGGGAACAATAGAGCGACAGAGCAGAGGGGAACAATAGAGCGACAGAGCAGAGGGGAACAATAGAGCGACAGAGCAGAGGGGAACAATAGAGCGACAGAGCAGAGGGGAACAATAGAGCGACAGAGCAGCGGGGAACAATAGAGCGACAGAGCAGAGGGGAACAATAGAGCGACAGAGCAGAGGGGAACAATAGAGCGACAGAGCAGAGGGGAACAATAGAGCGACAGAGCAGAGGGGAACAATAGAGCGACAGAGCAGAGGGGAACAATAGAGCGACAGAGCAGAGGGGAACAATAGAGCGACAGAGCAGAGGGGAACAATAGAGCGACAGAGCAGAGGGGAACAATAGAGCGACAGAGCAGAGGGGAACAATAGAGCGACAGAGCAGAGGGGAACAATAGAGCGACAGAGCAGAGGGGAACAATAGAGCGACAGAGCAGAGGGGAACAATAGAGCGACAGAGCAGCGGGGAACAATAGAGCGACAGAGCAGAGGGGAACAATAGAGCGACAGAGCAGAGGGGAACAATAGAGCGACAGAGCAGAGGGGAACAATAGAGCGACAGAGCAGAGGGGAACAATAGAGCGACAGAGCAGAGGGGAACAATAGAGCGACAGAGCAGAGGGGAACAATAGAGCGACAGAGCAGAGGGGAACAATAGAGCGACAGAGCAGAGGGGAACAATAGAGCGACAGAGCAGAGGGGAACAATAGAGCGACAGAGCAGAGGGGAACAATAGAGCGACAGAGCAGAGGGGAACAATAGAGCGACAGAGCAGCGGGGAACAATAGAGCGACAGAGCAGCAGGGAACAATAGAGAAGGAGGGGAGCAAAAGGCCAGGGGGAACAATAGAATAGAGTGAGAACAATAGAACAGGAGGAGAACATCATCAACTTAAGAACAATCTTCACCTGGAAACAGCTTCTCTAGTTTAACAGTGTAAATTATCCAGAGGAGTTTTGTCATAAATCTGTTGAAGGAACTGCACTATTCCAGCTGCAGCTCCTCGTCGGGGACTCGACCTGGACCAGGACTAAACCAGGTCTAAACCAGGACTAACCCAGGACTAAACCAGGTCTAAACCAGGACTAACCCAGGACTAAACCAGATCTAAACCAGGACTAACCCAGGACTAAACCAGATCTAAACCAGGACTAACCCAGGACTAAACCAGGACTAACCCAGGACTAAACCAGATCTAAACCAGGACTAAACCAGGACTAACCCAGGACTAAACCAGATCTAAACCAGGACTAACCCAGGACTAAACCAGATCTAAACCAGGACTAACCCAGGACTAAACCAGATCTAAACCAGGACTAACCCAGGACTAAACCAGGACTAACCCAGGACTAAACCAGATCTAAACCAGGACTAACCCAGGACTAACCCAGGACTAAACCAGATCTAAACCAGGACTAACCCAGGACTAAACCAGATCTAAACCAGGTCTAAACCAGGTCTAAACCAGATCTAAACCAGATCTAAACCAGGTCTAAACCAGGTCTAACCCAGGTCTAAACCAGATCTAAACCAGGTCTAAACCAGATCTAAACCAGATCTAAACCAGGTCTAAACCAGATCTAAACCAGGACTAAACCAGGTCTAAACCAGATCTAAACCAGGACTAACCCAGGACTAAACCAGATCTAAACCAGGACTAACCCAGGACTAAACCAGATCTAAACCAGGTCTAAACCAGGACTAACCCAGGACTAAACCAGGTCTAAACCAGATCTAAACCAGGACTAAACCAGGACTAAACCAGATCTAAACCAGGACTAACCCAGGACTAAACCAGGTCTAAACCAGATCTAAACCAGGACTAACCCAGGACTAAACCAGATCTAAACCAGGACTAACCCAGGACTAAACCAGATCTAAACCAGGACTAACCCAGATCTAAACCAGGACTAACCCAGGACTAAACCAGATCTAAACCAGGACTAACCCAGGACTAAACCAGGACTAACCCAGGACTAAACCAGATCTAAACCAGGACTAAACCAGGACTAACCCAGGACTAAACCAGATCTAAACCAGGACTAACCCAGGACTAAACCAGATCTAAACCAGGTCTAAACCAGGTCTAAACCAGATCTAAACCAGGTCTAAACCAGGTCTAAACCAGGTCTAACCCAGGTCTAAACCAGGACTAACCCAGGACTAAACCAGATCTAAACCAGATCTAAACCAGGTCTAAACCAGATCTAAACCAGGACTAAACCAGGTCTAAACCAGATCTAAACCAGGACTAACCCAGGACTAAACCAGATCTAAACCAGGACTAACCCAGGACTAAACCAGATCTAAACCAGGTCTAAACCAGGACTAACCCAGGACTAAACCAGGTCTAAACCAGATCTAAACCAGGACTAAACCAGGACTAAACCAGATCTAAACCAGGACTAACCCAGGACTAAACCAGGTCTAAACCAGATCTAAACCAGGACTAACCCAGGACTAAACCAGATCTAAACCAGGACTAACCCAGGACTAAACCAGATCTAAACCAGGACTAACCCAGATCTAAACCAGGACTAACCCAGGACTAAACCAGATCTAAACCAGGACTAACCCAGGACTAAACCAGATCTAAACCAGGTCTAAACCAGATCTAAACCAGGTCTAAACCAGGACTAAACCAGGACTAAACCAGATCTAAACCAGGACTAAACCAGGACTAAACCAGGACTAACCCAGGACTAAACCAGATCTAAACCAGATCTAAACCAGGTCTAAACCAGGACTAAACCAGGACTAAACCAGGTCTAAACCAGGTCTAAACCAGGTCTAAACCAGGTCTAAACCAGGTCTAAACCAGGACTAAACCAGCTCCTCGTCGGGGACTCGACCTGACTGCAGCTCCTCTGACACAGGGATGGCGCAGGAGGGTGGGAGGGCATCTGAGTGAGTTACCGGTTCTTGTTGAGGCGTTTGCGTTTGGCGCCCGGTGCTGATCCGGCGCCGCCGTCGTGTTTCACCCGGTTGTAAACTTTGGTTCCGACTTGGTTCTGCAGCTTCAAAACGTCCTCGAACGACATGTGGGACAGCTCTGGACGAGAGGGACAGGTCAAGGTCAGAGGTCAAAGGTCAAAGGTAACAACAACCAGCTCCTGAGGCGATCCAAATGCGGAGCTTTAACTGGGACATTTCTGTTTCAAAAGAGTCACAATAACAAAGCCGGTGGGATTTTTTGAGCTGATATTTAGATTTACGCATTAACCCTTCGGGGTCCGGAGCTTTTTTGGCCGTTTTTGGGTACCTTCAATTTTGCCCTGATATACTACATTAAGAAATGTCGGTGTAATCCCTCATTGGTCCAGGCGTGTTCCATAGTAGAAAAAGCTTCAGTTGTTTCATCTGGACTCCGTTTGAAAAAGTAGACGTTTCGACTCTCATCCAAGAGTCATTGTCAATAAAAGAATTTAGATCGAGAACTCCGATATTAATACTGTTCAAACGCCCTCTCAGCCTGTGGTTACCCCGCTTGGGCTCTCAACAGAGTGAAGAGAACCAAGAAGCAGGACAAAAGGGAAACTGAACAGAGAAGGAAGGTGTTTCTATCCCTTATGTGTCTGGCCTCTCGGAAAAACTGCAGAGAATTTTTAGACAACACAAAGTCCCTGTTTATTTTAAACCAGGAAACACTTTAAGACAAAAACTGGTTCATCCTAAGGACAAGATGCCGACTCAAAAACAGAGCAATGTAGTTTATTCTGTCCAATGCAGTGAAGAAAGCTGTAAAGAACGTTACATAGAGAGACTAAACAGCCTCTGCACAAGAGGCTCTATCAGCACAGAAGACACTGGAGTTCAGGACCACAGAGCGACGTGCATCTCTATCTTGAAGCCTCTAATCACTCGTTTGAAGACGTGAGGTGAAGGTTTTAAGCAGGAGAAAAGATGGTTTGAAAGAGGAGTTAAAGAAGCTATTTTTGTTAAAAAGAAAGACCTTCTTTAAACAGAAATGGAGGGCTAAGGTTTAATCTTCCTGTTATCTATAATGGGTTACTGAACCCCTGGAGAGGTAGAGGACCAGGACATTTAGATGTCCTCAGGTCCTCAGGGTGAGCCAGGGTCTCACAAAGACAAAGAGGACTCTAATAGCCCATTAAGATTCTGAATAGGCTCGGTAGATACAAGGGGGAGTTTCTGTTGAAACAAACAACTCTTTCTACTTCAGGAAGGCTCCTCCCAATGGGCGGGTCTTACCACAGAACAGTATTAATATCGGAGTTCTCGACCTAAATTCTTTTATTGACAATGACTCTTGGATGAAGTCGAAACGTCTATTTTTTCAAACTGAGTCCAGATGAAACAACTGAAGCTTTTTCTACTATACATTAAGAAATGTTTACCAGACAAATGTTGGGTATCTTTTTTTTCAGCACAACCTCATCAATATGATCTGTTAGTTAGTTTTTCACTTTGACAAACTATTTCAACATAACTGGACCTAAACACACACAGAAAACAAAGTCCGTCAAGAAAAATTATGTTTTTTTCATTGTGAAACCCTCAAACATGCTCAACCAAGCGTTTAAAAAGGTTCAAACTGAACCACAAGGTGCAAATATGAACATATAAAGTATTATTGTGATATATACAAGCAATAAACCACTATTTAGAATAAAAAGTAGGCAAATCCTCAGGCGTTTTTCTATTTGTGCCACTTCTCAAAACAGTTTCTGTCCAAAATGACAGAGAGCCACATCAGAAGGAGCTCTAAACCAGGTCTAAACCAGGTCTAAACCAGGACTAAACCAGGTCTAAACCAGGACTAACCCAGGACTAACCCAGGTCTAAACCAGGTCTAAACCAGGTCTAACCCAGGTCTAACCCAGGTCTAAACCAGGTCTAAACCAGGTCTAAACCAGGTCTAAACCAGGTCTAAACCAGGTCTAAACCAGGTCTAAACCAGGACTAACCCAGGACTAACCCAGGTCTAAACCAGGTCTAAACCAGGTCTAACCCAGGTCTAAACCAGGTCTAAACCAGGTCTAAACCAGGTCTAAACCAGGTCTAAACCAGGTCTAAACCAGGTCTAAACCAGGTCTAAACCAGGTCTAACCCAGGACTAAACCAGGTCTAAACCAGATCTAAACCAGGACTAAACCAGATCTAAACCAGGTCTAAACCAGGACTAACCCAGGACTAACCGAGGACTAACCCAGGACTAAACCAGATCTAAACCAGATCTAAACCAGGACTAACCCAGGACTAAACCAGATCTAAACCAGGTCTAAACCAGGTCTAAACCAGGTCTAAACCAGGACTAAACCAGATCTAACCCAGGTCTAAACCAGGTCTAAACCAGGTCTAAACCAGGTCTAAACCAGGACTAAACCAGGACTAAACCAGATCTAAACCAGGACTAAACCAGGTCTAAACCAGGACTAACCCAGGACTAACCCAGGACTAACCCAGGACTAAACCAGATCTAAACCAGGACTAACCCAGGACTAAACCAGATCTAAACCAGGTCTAAACCAGGTCTAAACCAGGACTAACCCAGGACTAAACCAGATCTAAACCAGGACTAAACCAGGACTAAACCAGGTCTAAACCAGGTCTAAACCAGGTCTAACCCAGGACTAAACCAGGTCTAAACCAGATCTAAACCAGGACTAAACCAGATCTAAACCAGGACTAAACCAGGTCTAAACCAGGTCTAACCCAGGTCTAAACCAGGTCTAACCCAGGACTAAACCAGGTCTAACCCAGGACTAAACCAGGACTAAACCAGGACTAAACCAGGACTAAACCAGGTCTAAACCAGGTCTAAACCAGGACTAAACCAGGACTAACCCAGATCTAAACCAGGACTAAACCAGATCTAAACCAGGACTAAACCAGGTCTAAACCAGGTCTAAACCAGGTCTAAACCAGGTCTAACCCAGGACTAAACCAGGTCTAACCCAGGACTAAACCAGGTCTAAACCAGGACTAAACCAGGACTAAACCAGGACTAAACCAGGACTAAACCAGGTCTAAACCAGGTCTAAACCAGGACTAAACCAGGACTAACCCAGGACTAACCCAGGACTAAACCAGGACTAAACCAGGACTAAACCAGGTCTAAACCAGGACTAACCCAGGACTAACCCAGGACTAACCCAGGACTAAACCAGATCTAAACCAGATCTAAACCAGGTCTAAACCAGGACTAACCCAGGACTAACCCAGGACTAAACCAGATCTAAACCAGGTCTAAACCAGGTCTAAACCAGGTCTAAACCAGGACTAACCCAGGACTAAACCAGGTCTAAACCAGGACTAAACCAGGACTAAACCAGGACTAAAGCAGGTCTAAACCAGGACTAAACCAGGTCTAAACTAGGTCTAACCCAGGACTAAACCAGGTCTAAACCAGATCTAAACCAGGACTAAACCAGATCTAAACCAGGACTAAACCAGATCTAAACCAGGTCTAAACCAGGACTAAACCAGGACTAAACCAGGACTAAACCAGGACTAAACCAGGTCTAAACCAGGTCTAAACCAGGTCTAAACCAGGTCTAAACCAGGACTAAACCAGATCTAAACCAGATCTAAACCAGGACAAAACCAGGTCTAACCCAGGACTAAACCAGATCTAAACCAGGACTAAACCAGGTCTAAACCAGGTCTAAACCAGGACTAAACCAGGTCTAAACCAGGACTAAACCAGATCTAAACCAGGTCTAAACCAGATCTAAACCAGGTCTAAACAGGACTAAACCAGGACTAAACCAGGACTAAACCAGATCTAAACCAGGACTAAACCAGGTCTAACCCAGATCTAAACCAGATCTAAACCAGATCTAAACCAGGTCTAAACCAGGTCTAAACCAGGTCTAAACCAGGACTAAACCAGGACTAAACCAGGTCTAAACCAGGACTAAACCAGGTCTAAACAGGACTAAACCAGGACTAACCCTGGACTAAACCAGGACTAAACCAGGTCTAAACCAGGTCCAAACCAGGACTAAACCAGATCTAAACCAGGACTAAACCAGGTCTAAACCAGGACTAAACCAGATCTAACCCAGGACTAAACCAGGACTAAACCAGGACTAAACCAGGACTAAACCAGGACTAAACCAGATCTAAACCAGGTCTAAACCAGGACTAAACCAGATCTAAACCAGATCTAAACCAGGTCTAAACCAGGTCTAAACCAGGACTAAACCAGGTCTAAACCAGGACTGAACCAGGTCTAAACCAGGACTAAACCAGGTCTAAACAGGACTAAACCAGGTCTAAACCAGGACTAAACCAGGACTAAACCAGGTCTAAACCAGGACTAAACCAGGACTAAACCAGGACTAAACCAGGTCTAAACCAGGACTAAACCAGGTCTAAACAGGACTAAACCAGGACTAAACCAGGTCTAAACCAGGACTAAACCAGGTATAAACCAGGACTAAACCAGGTCTAAACTGGACTAAACCAGGACTAAAGCAGGTCTAAACCAGGTCTAAACATGATCAACATGAAGTGTGCCCCTCATTTTGCTTCACAACTATTCTACTGACAATGAAATACTTGAAATACTAAAACTCTCCAAAACTACTCAAAAACAGCATAATTCCTCTCGTTCCTTCTTCCTCTTTGACTAATTGTCATTTGACTAATGTTTACGTTCCTCGTGTGCGTCCTGAACATCCGTGTTAGCACAAGGCTAACGTTTTTTTCCGTTTCGTTTTATCACAAAAGACAACAAAGTTATTATAAGAAATGTAACGCGCGCAGAAAAGAGCGCATATTTTTGCGCAAATTTTTAATGGAATTGAAACGTTCATAACTTTGGTTTTATCGGGTGAATTCAAATAAAACAAACTCAGACGTTGCTACGGGCCTCCACTTCCGTATGACGTCAACCGTCTACGTTGCTTGGTTTTCATGCTACAGGGTCCTAAAGCCGACCATTTTTTCACACGCGCCGGCGCAGGCGTCGACCCCGAAGGGTTAATAAGGGCGACAAATCTGTTACGTAAAGTTCAAATGTATCGGTTTAATTAATTAAAAAAAACAGCCATAACTTTATATTCAATCTAACGCCATAAAAAGAACTGTAAAACTATAAAACATTTGGCACAAACCTTTCTGGACGTCCGCTCTGGTCCGGAGCTCTTCACCGCCTCCAACTCCCTGTTCTGACTCCGCCTCCGCTTCATCAGACTCCCCCCCCTCCTGTTCTGACTCCGCCTCCGCTTCATCAGACTCCTCCCCCTCCTGCTCAGACTCCACCTCCTCTTCATTAGTCTCCTCCCCCTCCTGCACAGAACCCTCTACGTCTTCGTTAGACTCGCTCTCTTCCTGCCCCGACCCCTCCTCTTCCTGCCCCGACCCCTCCTCTTCCTGCCCCGACCCCTCCTCTGACCCCTCCTCTTCCTGCACTGACCTCTCCCCTTTGTGCTCCGGCCCCTCCCCTTTCTGCAACGACTCCTCCCCTTCCTGGCCCTCCCCCTCCGCCCCTTCGTCCGCTTCCGTCCGTCGTCTCTCGGTGAAAAGAGCGAAGTTTCGTTCCACGTCCGAGTCTTCGTCGCTGCTCACCGGACGCTTCTGCTTCCTCTTCATCCTGGATCTGAACCAAACATAAATATGGTTTCAACTTAAATAAACTTCAACACTCATAACACAACTCATGGACTCATAACATAGACTGTACAGGAAGAGCCAGAGTCGGCTCTACCTCCTGAGGAGAGCTTTTGGAGTGACAGGGCCACTCCTGACAGGGCCGCTCCTGTCACTCCTGAAGACTTTCTATGACTCTGTGGTGCATCAGCTCCTGTAGGTGTGGTCTGCTGGAGCAGCAGCATCACAGAGAGGGAGAGGAAGAGGCTGGACAAAGCTCTGTCCTCTGGACTCGGTGCAGGGGGTGGGGGACAGAAGGGTCCTGGCTAAACTCACATCTATGCTGGACCATGAGTGTCGCCCCCTGCAGGACACTGTCCCCTGCAGGACACTCTGTCCCCTGCAGGACACTCTGTCCCCTGCAGGACACTCTGTCCCCTGCAGGACACTCTGTCCCCTGCAGGACAGGACACTCTGTCCCCTGCAGGACACTCTGTCCCCTGCAGGACAGGACACTCTGTCCCCTGCAGGACACTCTGCAGGACACTCTGTCCCCTGCAGGACACTCTGCAGGACACTCTGTCCCCTGCAGGACACTCTGCAGGACACTCTGTCCCCTGCAGGACACTCTGCAAGATACTCTGCAGGACACTCTGTCCCCTGCAGGACACTCTGTCCGCTCTGGAGAGCAGCTTCAGTGACAGACTGATCCACCCTCGCTGTGTGAAGGAAAGGTTTCGCAGGTCTTTCCTTCTGCTGCTGTCAGACTTTATAACAAACACTGTTAGTCCTGAGCATGTGCAATACTGATATAACCATGTGCAATACCATCATATTCATGTGCAATACCTGTAAATAAGAGTGTTCTATTTTGTTTTTTTATACGGTTTACTTACCTGCTAATAGTATTACCTAGTCTTGTGCTAGTTATTTTTACTTTATTTTATTATCATTATTTTATCATTATTATTATCTGATTTGTATCTTTATTTTGTATTTTTATTATATATTTTATTTTATTTCCCCCCCTCCATTCTCTATTAAGAGAGGAGAGGAGTTTTGTTCATAAGAGTTTTTCTTCTATTAAGAGTGTGTTTGAAACTTCCTCTAATCTGTCCTTTCCTCCTGTTTCTACTGCAGTGCAACAACGAAATTTCCCCTTGTGTGACATTAAAGGATTATCTTATCTTAAAAGTCCACCAGATCAGATGTGATCACGGCGGTGCAAAACGTTCTAATGCAAAGTGACAGAGGGCAAAAAAACACAAACCAAATCAATATCACGACATTGTTCACGAGATCGAGGCTTTTTGAACACGAGGTCTTGTCCATCTCCGGTGTGGTCACAATTTAACAGAGATTTGTGTTTTAATGTTAGCGCCGGAGATATTGACAAAAATATTGTAGTGGCATTTCTGCTGACGATATAAGAATCAAACAGAAATGTGTTAAAACTTGATGTCAAACGTATCACGTGGAGGTTTATAATAAATTAAACATTCACAATGATCATTTAATCAAGTGTCAATCTGAATTGACTTTAATCATTAGTTCGGTTACAGACATAATGTAATTAAATGTACACGCTTGATATAATAATAAATAGAAAGTCGTCTTGGTTGAACTCTATAAAGCACGTTAAAGTACAAGTTTGACAGAATAACATTCAAGGCTAATGCTAAAGCTAAAGGCTTGAACGAGGCAATGCTTTCTGTTTTTAATCAAGAAAACTGACGAAAACACTGAGTTTTCTCCGGCCGAATTGAAGAGCACATCCGCGTTTAACACAATACATGTTAAATTACAACTACATATACACTGAATCTAAAATGTCTGTAAACAAACCTTTAGTGGTATTGTTTCGCAGCGGAGTCCGCTTTTAAACTGAATTGCGTCTTTTTACGTCCAGCTTTGACTTTATTTCTCTCTGAAATAACGTCCCAAACGAGCCCTCTGCATCACGCAGCGCTTGAAGGCGTTTAGAAGCCAAAAAACACGCGATTCTTGGTGGTTTTGTGGCGATTCTGTTCAGAGTCTGCGCGGCCCACGTGTCGCCATGTTGGACGCGCTCTTCTTCTGCTGTTTGTGTGTGTCAGGCGCGCGCTACCGCCGCCACCAGGAGGAGGGCCGCCAGCGCAACACATGATATCACGTGACCAATGTCACATGAGCAATATCACATGACCAGGATCACATGACCAGTGTCACGTGACCAATGTCACATGACGAATATCACATGACCGATATCACATGGCCGATATCAAGTGACCAATATCACGTGAGCAATATCACATGACCGATATCACATGACCGATATCACATGACCGATATCACATGACCGATATCACATGACCGATATCAGATGGCCGATATCACATGGCCGATATCACATGACCAATATCACGTGAGCAATATCACATGACGAATATCACATGGCCGATATCACATGGCCGATATCACATGACCGATATCACATGACCAATATCACGTGAGCAATATCACATGACCAGTGTCACATGACCAATATCACATGACGAATATCACATGACGAATATCACATGACCAATATCACGTGAGCAATATCACATGACAAGTGTCACATGACCAATATCAAGTGACCAATATCACGTGAGCAATATCACATGACCGATATCACATGACCGATATCACATGACCAGTGTCACATGAGCAGTAACGTTTGGCCAAAGACTGTAGTGAAAGTAAAAGTGCAGTAACACATGTACACGACCTGCCGCCAACAGAAATATGAAATGTACCGTGTTTTCTCCTTAAAACTGTAACTTTTAACATTTCTTTCTGGACTCAAGCCGTCTCTGGACAGAGGTCAGGAACAGGGACAGGGGTCAGGGACAGGGGTCAGGGGTCAGGGACAGGGGTCAGGGGTCAGGGACAGGGACAGGGGTCAGGGACAGGGGACAGGGGTAAGGGACAGGGGTCAGAGACAAGGGTCAGGGACAGGGGTCAGGGACAGGGGACAGGGATCAGGGACAGGGACAGGGGTCAGGGATAGGAGAGAGGGGTCAGGGACAGGGGTCAGGGGTCAGGGACAGGTTTAACCCAGCGTGATTGCTATGTTTAAATACTTGAATGAAACAGTGAATAAATCCAACAGGACTGACAGGAACAGCAGGCTGTAACTGGAGCCTGAACCATGCTTCTGATGTAGAGACTTAATGCCACACTGCGGAACATTCCAGCCAAAGGAACAACATTGCCATGGAAACAGGCAGGAGGAGGCTGGAGGCGTGCCGTAAAAACACAGACAAATGTTTTGATTTCAGTCATTTTGTCGTCATTGTATTATATTTTTGGTGAAAAGTTATGTACTGTGTTTTAGGTAAAAGCGCGAGTAAAAGTCAAAGTACACAAAGTAATACGAGTTTTTTTTTCTACAAGAGAGTTTTTTATAAGTTATCTGTTTTTTACTATTTACTTCTGTACCTACTTTGTGTTGCAACTCTGGAATTTCCCTATTCTGGGACAAATGAAGGCTTATTTTATCTGAAACACAATCATGACTTATTTAAATTAAAATTCAAACATTTAATTTTCTCACATGTTTAATGTCAATTATAATCTCAGTCCTTGATCGTTGTGATGTTTGTGTCCATTTATTTTATCTTTTATTATCTTTTATTCTGCTGCAAAAAGTACATTCAAAAGTACATTCAAAAGTACACTCCAAAAGTACATTCAAAAGTACATTCAAAAGTACACTCCAAAAGTACATTCAAAAGTACATTCAAAAGTACACTCCAAAAGTACATTCAAAAGTACATTCAAAAGTACATTCAAAAGTACACTCCAAAAGTACATTCAAAAGTACATTCAAAAGTACATTCAAAAGTACATTCCAAAAGTACATTCAAAAGTACATTCAAAAGTACACTCCAAAAGTACATTCAAAAGTACATTCAAAAGTACATTCAAAAAGTACATTCAAAAGTACATTCCAAAAGTACATTCAAAAGTACATTCAAAAGTACACTCCAAAAGTACATTCAAAAGTACATTCCAAAAGTACATTCAAAAGTACATTCCAAAAGTACATTCAAAAGTACATTCAAAAGTACATTCCAAAAGTACATTCAAAAGTACATTCAAAAGTACACTCCAAAAGTACATTCAAAAGTACATTCAAAAGTACATTCCAAAAGTACATTCAAAAGTACATTCAAAAGTACATTCCAAAAGTACATTCTAAAGTGCATTCAAAAGTACATTCCAAAAGTACATTCTAAAGTGCATTCAAAAGTACACTCCAAAAGTACATTCTAAAGTGCATTCAAAAGTACATTCCAAAAGTAAAATTCTTAAGTATATTCAAAAGTACATTCCAAAAGTACATTCTAAAGTGCATTCAAAAGTACATTCCAAAAGTAAAATTCTTAAGTATATTCAAAAGTACATTCAAAAGTACATTCATACTTTTGAATGTACTTTTGGAATGTACTTTTGAATGGACTTTTGGAGTGTACTTTTGAATGTGTAAGTACATTCCAAAAGTACGTTCCAAAAGTACATTCTAAAGTACATTCTAAAGTATCCATGTATTGTGTCCATGGCAGGAGTTCATAGTAGTAAAGTTCAGGGGTAAATGCTGTATCAGTGGCAGAGCGTGGTGAACTTCACTCACGTGTGATTGACAGTCCCAGGTCATGTGACAGTGGTTTGCCTCCTGGTGGCGCTGTTTCTACAACAGTTGCATTTGAGAAGAATGAGACCTTTGACCTTTGACCTGGAGTTAGGAAGAAACATGACACATTTTTAAAACCAAACTCCCTCCAGACTGTGACTTTGAGCTCCTCCACTCTTAGGTTAGGGTTAGGGGTTAGGGATATGGGGTTAGGGGTTAGGGATAGGGGGTTAGGGTTTAAGGTTAGGGGTTAGGGATAGGGGTTAAGGTTAGGGGTTAGGGGTTAGGGTTAGGGGTTAAGGTTAGGGGTTAGGGATATGGGGTTAGGGGTTAGGGTTTAAGGTTAGGGGTTAGGGATATGGGGTTAGGGGATAGGGGTTAGGGATAGGGGGTTAGGGGTTTGGGGTTAGGGGGTTAAGGTTAGGGGTTAGGGGTTAAGGTTAGGGTTAGGGGTTAAGGTTAGGGGTTAGGGATAGGGGGTTAGGGGTTAGGGTTTAAGGTTAGGGGTTAGGGGTTAGGGATATGGGGTTAGGGGGTTAGGGGTTAGGGTTTAAGGTTAGGGGTTAGGGATATCGGGTTAGGGGTTAGGGATAGGGGGTTAGGGATAGGGGGTTAGGGGTTTGGGGTTAGGGGGTTAAGGTTAGGGGTTAAGGTTAGGGTTAGGGGTTAAGGTTGAGGTTAGGGGTTAAGGTTAAGCTTAAGGTTAGGGTGACTGTATTGCACATGGGTATGACAGTATTGCACATGAATGTGACAGTATAGCATATGGGTATGACAGTATTGCACATGGGTATGTCAGTATTGCACATGGGTATGACTGGGTACGTCAGTATTGCACATGGGTATGACAGTATTGCACATGAGTATGACAGTATTGCACATGGGTATGACAGTATTACACATGGGTATAACAGTATTGCACATGGGTATGACAGTATTGCACATGGGTATAACAATATTGCACATGGATACGTCAGTATTGCACATGGGTATGTCAGTATTGCACATGGGTATGTCAGTATTGCACATGGGTATGACAGTATTGCACATGGGTATGACAGTATTGCACATGAATGTGACGGTATTGCACATGGGTATGACGGTATTGCTCATGGGTATGACGGTATTGCTCATGGTATGTCGTATTGCACATGGGTATGACAGTATTGCACATGGGTATGACAGTATTGCACATGGGTTTGACGGTATTGCACATGGGTATGACAGCATTGCACATGGGTATGTCACTATTGCACATGGGTATGACAGTATTGCACATGGGTATGACAGTATTGCACATGGGTATGACAGCATTGCACATGAGTATGACAGTATTGCACATGGGTACGTCAGTATTGCACATGGGTACGTCAGTATTGCACATGGGTATGTCAGTATTGCACATGCGTATGACTGGGTATGACAGTATTGCACATGTGTATGACAGTATTGCACATGGGTTTGTCAGTATTGCACATGGGTATGTCAGTATTGCACATGGGTATGACTGGGTACGTCAGTATTGCACATGGGTATGACAGTATTGCACATGAGTATGACAGTATTGCACATGGATATGACAGTATTACACATGGGTATAACAGTATTGCACATGGGTATGACAGTATTGCACATGGGTAAGACAGCATTGCACATGGGTATAACAGTATTGCACATGGGTATAACAGTATTTCACATGGGTACGTCAGTATTGCAAATGGGTTTGACGGTATTGCACATGGGTATGACAGTATTGCACATGGGTATGACAGTATTGCACATAGATATGACAGTATTGCACATAGGTATGACAGTATTGCACATGGGTACGACAGTATTGCACATGGGTATGACAGTATTGCACATGGGTATGACAGTATTGCACATGGGTATGACTGGGTATGACACTATTGCACATGGGTATGACAGTATTGCACATGGGTATGACTGGGTATGACAGTATTGCACATGAGTACATCTGTATTGCACATGGGTAAGTCAGTATTGCACATGGGTAAGTATGTATTGCACATGGGTATGTCAGTATTGCATATGGGTATGACTGGGTATGACAGTATTGCACATGGGTGTGACTGTATTGCACATGGGTATGACAGTATTGCACATGGGTATGACAGTATTACACATGGGTATGACTGGGTGTGACAGTAATGCACATGGGTACGTCAGTATTGCACATGGGTACGTCAGTATTGCACATGGGTATGACTGGGTACGTCAGTATTGCACATGGGTATGTCAGTATTGCACATGGGTATGTCAGTATTGCACATGGGTATGTCAGTATTGCACATGGGTATAACTGGGTATGACAGTATTGCACATGAGTATGACAGTATTGCACATGGGTATGACAGTATTACACATGTGTATGACAGTATTGCACATGGGTATGTCAGTATTGCACATGGGTACGTCAGTATTGCACATGGGTATGACTGGGTATGACAGTATTGCACATGGGTATGACAGTATTACACATGGGTATAACAGTATTGCACATGGGTATGACAGTGTTTGTTGTAGAGTGTTACAGCAGCAGAAGGAAAGACCTGTGAAAGGTCTCCTTCACACAGCGAGGGTGGATCAGTCACTGAAGCTGCTCTCCAGAGTGGACAGAGTGTCCTGCAGGGGACAGAGTGTCCTGCAGGGGGCGACACTCATGGTCCAGCATAGATGTGAGTTTAGCCAGGACCCTTCTGTTCCCCACCCCCTGCACCGAGTCCAGAGGACAGCCCAGGACGGAGCTTTGTCCAGCTTCTTCCTCTCCCTCTCTGTCATGCTGCTGCTACAGCAGGCCACACCGTGAGGGTTAGTGGTTGGGGTTAGGGGTTAGGGGTTAGGGGTTAGGGGTTAGGGTTAGGGTGAGGGTTATCTATTTTATGGTCAAACACTATCTTTGAGCAGACTATACTACGTGTGAAGTAGAACAAGGGTTCTAACATGTCCATTGTCATTCTCTGTTTAGTTCATTCACGCGTCAGCTCAGGTTCTGTGGCGCTGAACTCCTGGGTGGATCTATTCTGGGTGGGAGGAGACCAGATTTTAGGTCAACTCCCACCCAGAAGCTGCTCACCCTCTGATTGGCTGAGTGTCAGAAGGCCCGGAGCAGAGCACACACGGCCCTCAGTCGCTCCGGAGCGGCCACGGCACCAGAGCTTCACCGCGGGACTCCAGGGCTCCGACAGCGGCGTCAGGACGAAGCGGCCCCGGCTTTGTGGCCCCGAGCTCTGTGGACATGATCCCGGTGAGGACGGGACCAGGTTAAGCCTCTGGGTCAGGTCCAGGTTCTAAATTAGACTGATTTATTCTGCAGCTTTACATGGACTTTCAATCAACTGTTAAACCTGCTTTAGTCCTGCTTTAGACCTGCTTTAGTCCTGCTTTAGTCCTGCTTTAGACCTGCTTTAGTCCTGCTTTAGTCCTGCTTTAGTCCTGCTTTAGTCCTGCTTTAGTCCTGCTTTAGACCTGCTTTAGTCCTGCTTTAGTCCTGCTTTAGTCCTGCTTTAGTCCTGCTTTAGACCTGCTTTAGTCCTGCTTTAGTCCTGCTTTAGTCCTGCTTTAGACCTGCTTTAGACCTGCTTTAGTCCTGCTTTAGACCTGCTTTAGACCTGCTTTAGACCTGCTTTAGTCCTGCTTTAGTCCTGCTTTAGTCCTGCTTTAGACCTGCTTTAGTCCTGCTTTAGTCCTGCTTTAGTCCTGCTTTAGTCCTGCTTTAGACCTGCTTTAGTCCTGCTTTAGACCTGCTTTAGTCCTGCTTTAGTCCTGCTTTAGACCTGCTTTAGACCTGCTTTAGACCTGCTTTAGTCCTGCTTTAGTCCTGCTTTAGTCCTGCTTTAGACCTGCTTTAGACCTGCTTTAGTCCTGCTTTAGACCTGCTTTAGTCCTGCTTTAGACCTGCTTTAGTCCTGCTTTAGTCCTGCTTTAGCTTTAGTCCTGCTTTAGTGCTGCTTTAGACCTGCTTTAGTCCTGCTTTAGTCCTGCTTTAGTCCTGCTTTAGTCCTGCTTTAGACCTGCTTTAGGCCTGCTTTAGTCCTGCTTTAGACCTGCTTTAGACCTGCTTTAGACCTGCTTTAGTCCTGCTTTAGACCTGCTTTAGACCTGCTTTAGACCTGCTTTAGTCCCGCTTTAGACCTGCTTTAGTCCTGCTTTAGTCCTGCTTTAGTCCTGCTTTAGTCCTGCATTAGTCCTGCTTTAGACCTGCTTTAGACCTGCTTTAGTCCTGCTTTAGACCTGCTTTAGTCCTGCTTTAGTCCTGCTTTAGACCTGCTTTAGACCTGCTTTAGACCTGCTTTAGACCTGCTTTAGTCCTGCTTTAGTCCTGCTTTAGTCCTGCTTTAGTCCTGCTTTAGTCCTGCTTTAGTCCTGCTTTAGACCTGCTTTAGACCTGCTGTAGACCTGCTTTAGGCCTGCTTTAGACCTGCTTTAGTCCTGCTTTAGTCCTGCTTTAGTCCTGCTTTAGTCCTGCTTTAGTCCTGCTTTAGTCCTGGTTTAGACCTGGTTTAGACCTGGTTTAGACCTGGTTCAGACCTGATTTAGACCTGGTTTGGACCTGCTTTAGACCTGGTTTAGACCTACTTTAGTCCTGGTTCAGACCTTTAGTCATTAGTTCTGGTTAAGTTCTGCTCTAGAGTCCTTGGTCCGTCCTGCATTCATCCACTTGCACTAGTTCTAGTCAGGTCCGGGGTTAGTCTTGGTTTAGTTCTTGTATAGTCCTACATTAGTCCTGGTTTAGACCTGGTTTGGACTTGTCCTGGTTTTGTTCTTTTTTTTTTCCATTTTGGATGTGTTTTTTTGAAGGTGACACTTCACACTTCAGAGACATGGCCCACTTACAAGTCCAGGACTAAACCAGGTCTAAACCAGGTCCAAACCAGGTCTAAATCAGGTCTGAACCAGGTCTAAACCAGGTCTAAACCAGGTCTAAACCAGGACTAAAGCAGGACTAAAGCAGGACTAAAGCAGGACTAAAGCAGGACTAAAGCAGGACTAAAGCAGGACTAAAGCAGGTCTAAAGCAGGTCTAAAGCAGGTCTAAACCAGGACTAAAGCAGGACTAAAGCAGGACTAAACCAGGACTAAAGCAGGACTAAAGCAGGACTAAAGCAGGACTAAACCAGGACTAAACCAAGACTAAACCAGATCTCATGCTGCTTGTTGTTGTGGATCATGTGACCAGATTACATACATATAATCTGAACAATATATTCCTAGGTCTTGGTTTAGACCTGGTTTAATCCTGGTTTAGACCTAATTCAGTCCTGGTTTAGACCTGGTTTAGACCTAATTTAGTCCTGGTTTAGACCTGGTTTAGACCTAATTCAGTCCTGGTTTAGTCCTGGTTTAGACCTAATTCAGTCCTGGTTTAGACCTGGTTTAGACCTAATTTAGTCCTGGTTTAGACCTGGTTTAGACCTAATTTAGTCCTGCTTTAGTCCTGCTTTAGTCCTTTGTCTTCAGGAGTTTGTTGTTGATCGAATGCGACAGATCGAGCCTTAATCCGGACAGGACTCAGACTAGACCGGATTAAGACCCCCTCTAATCCGGACCCCCGAAAACCTGGGACCTGCTCATTGTTTGTGCTCAGTCTGTCCACACCGGAACTAAACCAGGACCAAACCAGGACAAAACCAGGACTAAACCGGAACTAAACCGGAACTAAACCAGGACAAAACCAGGACAAAACCAGGACTAAACCAGGACAAAACCAGGACTAAACCAGGACAAAACCAGGACTAAACCGGAACTAAACCAGGACAAAACCAGGACAAAACCAGGACTAAACCAGGACTAAACCAGGACAAAACCAGGACTAAACCAGGACAAAACCAGGACAAAACCAGGACTAAATCAGGACTAAACCAGGTCTAAACCAGGACCAAACCAGGTCTAAACCAGGACTAAACCAGGACTAAACCAGGACTAAACCAGGACCAAACCAGGTCTAAACCAGGACTAAATCAAGAATAAACCAGGACAGAACAAGGACTAAACTAGGACTAAACCAGGTCTAAACCAGGACTAAACCAGGTCTAAACCAGGACCAAACCAGGACTAAACCAGGTCTAAACCAGGTCTAAACCAGGACCAAACCAGGACCAAACCAGGACCAAACCAGGACTAAACCAGGACTAAACCAGGTCTAAACCAGGTCTAAACCAGGACCAAACCAGGACCAAACCAGGACCAAACCAGGACCAAACCAGGACTAAACCAGGACTAAACCAGGACTAAACCAGGTCTAAACCAGGTCTAAACCAGGACCAAACCAGGACCAAACCAGGACCAAACCAGGACTAAACCAGGACTAAACCAGGTCTAAACCAGGTCTAAACCAGGACCAAACCAGGACCAAACCAGGACCAAACCAGGACCAAACCAGGACCAAACCAGGAGTTTTGCACCTTTAGACAGAAATCAACAACATTTTCTACAACAGTTAAAAAAAACAATCTGGTGGTAAAATAAGCAACGATCTTATTTGACGACAACATAAAACTATTATTTTCTTCCCTTTTTATTCATATTATATTTAGCCATATTATAGTTTCTTGCCCCATTTCTAATCGTGACAACCCGAGCTCTAACCGTGTCCTCTCTGGTTCTTCTCAGCTGGTCCTGAAGGTCTTCTTGGGTCCGGACCTGGAGGACTTCAGCGAGGTCCCACTGAGTCCAGAGACTTTGTGCCGAGACGTGGTGGAACTTTGTCTGGAACCTGGAGAGACGGGCGGGGTCCTGCTCCAGAGCTGCAGCCACTACGGTCAGCGCTTAGTCCTGGTTTAGTCCTGGTTTAGACCTGGTTTAGTCCTGATTTAGTCCTGCTTTAGTCCTGGTTTAGTCCTGGTTTAGTCCTGGTTTGGACCTGGTTTGGACCTGGTTTGGACCTGGTTTAGTCCTTGTTCTAACCTGGTTTACAGCTGGTTTAGTCCTGGTTTATTCCTGGTTTAGTCTTGGTTTAGTCCTGGTTTAGTCCTGGTTTAGTCCTGGTTTAGACCTGGTTTAGTCCTGGTTTAGTCCTGGTTTGGACCTGGTTTAGTCCTGGTTTAGTCCTGGTTTAGTCCTGCTTTAGTCCTGGTTTAGACCTGGTTTAGTCCTGGTTTAGTCCTGGTTTGGACCTGGTTTAGTCCTGGTTTAGTCCTGCTTTAGTCCTGGTTTAGTCCTGGTTTAGTCCTGGTTTGGACCTGGTTTGGACCTGGTTTGGACCTGGTTTAGTCCTTGTTCTAACCTGGTTTACAGCTGGTTTAGTCCTGGTTTATTCCTGGTTTAGTCTTGGTTTAGTCCTGGTTTAGTCCTGGTTTAGTCCTGGTTTAGACCTGGTTTAGTCCTGGTTTAGTCCTGGTTTGGACCTGGTTTAGTCCTGGTTTAGTCCTGGTTTAGTCCTGCTTTAGTCCTGGTTTAGTCCTGGTTTAGTCCTGGTTTGGACCTGGTTTGGACCTGGTTTGGACCTGGTTTAGTCCTTGTTCTAACCTGGTTTACAGCTGGTTTAGTCCTGGTTTATTCCTGGTTTAGTCTTGGTTTAGTCCTGGTTTAGTCCTGGTTTAGTCTTGGTTTAGTCCTGGTTTAGTCTTGGTTTAGTCCTGGTTTAGTCCTGGTTTGGTCTTGGTTTAGTCCTTGTTCTGACTTGGTTTAGTCCTGGTTTAGTCCTGGTTTAGTCCTGGTTTGGACCTGGTTTGGACCTGGTTTAGTCCTGGTTTAGTCCTGGTTTATTCCTGGTTTAGTCTTGGTTTAGTCCTGGTTTAGTCCTGGTTTAGTCTTGGTTTAGTCCTGGTTTAGTCCTGGTTTGGTCTTGGTTTAGTCCTTGTTCTGACTTGGTTTAGTCCTGGTTTAGTCCTGGTTTTGTTACAGATCGTGTGGTGGAGAAGGAGGAGAACATGTTGGAGCTGCTGCTCAGAGGAGACGCTCGCTATGTCCTGAGACACACACAGACCGGTGAGTCCTGGTTTAGACCTGGTTTAGACCTGGTTCAGACTTGGTTTAGACCTGGTTTAGTCCTGGTTTAGACCTGGTTTAGACCTGGTTTAGACCTGGTTTAGACCTGGTTTAGACCTGGATTAGTCCTGGATTAGTCCTGGTTTAGACCTTCACAAACTAAAGTAGTAGAAAAGTCACAGTAGAATGGTCCTTTTTGTGTTCCAGGTGTGGGCCGGGCGGATCACATGACCTCTGCGGATCACATGACCAGCGTGGGACAGGGGACAGGGGTGGACCAGGACCAGGTGAGCGCTTGCTGTGGTCAGAAGGTCAGAAGGTCAGGAGGTCAGAAGGTCAGGAGGTCAGAAGGTCAGAAGGTCAAAAGGTCAGGAGGTCAAAAGGTCAGATGGTCAGGAGGTCAAAAGGTCAGATGGTCAGAAGGTCAGATGGTCAGGAGGTCAGAAGGTCAGGAAGTCAGAAGGTCAGGAGGTCAGAAGGTCAAAAGGTCAGATGGTCAGAAGGTCAGATGGTCAAAAGGTCAAAAGGTCAGATGGTCAGGAGGTCAAAAGGTCAGATGGTCAGAAGGTCAGATGGTCAGGAGGTCAGAAGGTCAGGAAGTCAGAAGGTCAGGAGATCAGAAGGTCAAAAGGTCAGATGGTCAGAAGGTCAGGAGGTCAAAAGGTCAGAAGGTCAGATGGTCAGAAGGTCAAATGGTCAGAAGGTCAGAAGGTCAGATGGTCAGAAGGTCAGGAGGTCAAAAGGTCAGAAGGTCAGAAGGCCAGGAGGTCAGAAGGTCAGAAGGTCAGAAGGTCAAAAGGTCAAAAGGTCAGAGATTTGAACCAAACACAATCAGCGTTTGAATCTTTTTACAAAAACATCAAGAGAAAAGATGAGTAAATGGGATTTCTTTAGGAGAGACTCTCACGCCGTGACCAACGAGCAAAACAGAGACACAAGATGCTGAAAAAACAACAACTGAAATCCAAAGTGAAATAAAAAGACTAGAAAAGGATAAATGTTCGTGAGTGACGCACTGTCTCTGCTCTGATTGGCTGGTGTGGCCCGAGTACTGCTTCCTGTACTAACCCCAACCCTTAGTCCTGGTTTAGTCCTGGTTTAGTCCTGATTTAGACCTGGTTTAGTCCTGGTTTAGTCCTGGTTTAGACCTGGTTTAGTCCTGGTTTAGTCCTGGTTTAGTCCTGGTTTAGTCCTGGTTTAGTCCTGGTTTAGTTTATGTTTGTTGTGAATATTTTACAGGAAACGCTCCGAAAACTCAGAGAAAAAGCCCAAATCCACGAGGCCAAACTGCAGAAGATCAGAGCTGCACGAGGCCCCGCGGAGCCCAGGGGGGCCCGGCCCACTAAAGCAGGTCTGTGGAACATTCTGACACATGACACAGGCTAAAGCAGGTCTGTGGTCGCCCCAGTCCCGCTCCAGTCCAGTCCCGCTCCGGTCCAGGTCCAGTCCCGCTCCGGTCCAGGTCCAGTCCCGCTCCGGTCCTGGTTTGGATGTCCTGAACAGCTGCAGGGTCATGGTTATGGGCTATGTTCCTGATAAAGACCTCCTGTAATCCCTCTGCCCCGTGAACACAGCCCCATCTGGACCTGGTTTAGACCGGATTTAGACCCGGGTCACTCACGGCTACAGCTGTCCAGTGCTGAAATATCAGGTCAGAGATGTAAACAATCTTTAGTTTGAGACACTTTCTGAAAAGGGCGCGGCTCGGGATCCGGGTCGGGATCCTGGCCCGGATCCCGACTCGGTCCCGACCCGGATCCCGACCCGGATCCTGGCTCCATCACTTGATTTTCGTGCACATTGGAGCCACGTTTCGACCGGCCATGGTCATCACGTTTAGTTTTAGGACGACAAAAATATCTCCTTTTTCTGACCAATAATGCGACTGCGGTTTATATTTTATTAACAGGATTTTGAATTGATGAAAAGACGAAGTGAATAAAAGAATCACATGATTATTTCAGAACAAGTTTGGACGGATCTAAACTACAGAGAGTTGATGTTGCTTTTGTCATTCAAATCAGTTAAAATAACAATTTTGATTAGATTCATTGTTCACATCGATAAAGTGATTCCAACTTATGTTTTAGTCATTCCGAGTGCGCACGGGAAGAGTTTTGCCTCGTATCTTTGACTTCTCTGCATGTGAGGGGCGTGGCTAAAGCTAGTGTGTGTGAGAGGCGTGGCTAAACCTAGTGTGTGTGAGGGGCGTGGCTAAAGCTTGTGTGTGTGAGGGGCGTGGCTAAAGCTAGTGTGTGTGAGGGGCGTGTCTAAACCTAGTGTGTGAGGGGTGTGGCTAAAGCTTGTGTGTGTGAGGGGCGTGGCTAAAGCTAGTGTGTGTGAGGGGCGTGTCTAAACCTAGTGTGTGTAAGGGGCGTGGCTAAACCTAGTGTGTGAGGGGCGTGTCTAAACCTAGTGTGTGTGAGGGGCGTGTCTAAACCTAGCGTGTATGAGGGGCGTGGCTAAAGCTAGCGTGTGTGAGGGGCGTGTCTAAACCTAGTGTGTTTGAGGGGCGTGGCTAAAGCTAGCGTGTGTGAGGGGCGTGTCTAAACCTAGTGTGTGTGAGGGGCGTGGCTAAAGCTAGTGTGTGTGAGGGGCGTGGCTAAACCTAGTGTGTGTGAGGGGCGTGGCTAAAGCTTGTGTGTGTGAGGGGCGTGGCTAAAGCTAGTGTGTGTGAGGGGCGTGTCTAAACCTAGTGTGTGAGGGGTGTGGCTAAAGCTTGTGTGTGTGAGGGGCGTGGCTAAAGCTAGTGTGTGTGAGGGGCGTGTCTAAACCTAGTGTGTGTAAGGGGCGTGGCTAAACCTAGTGTGTGAGGGGCGTGTCTAAACCTAGTGTGTGTGAGGGGCGTGTCTAAACCTAGCGTGTATGAGGGGCGTGGCTAAAGCTAGCGTGTGTGAGGGGCGTGTCTAAACCTAGTGTGTTTGAGGGGCGTGGCTAAAGCTAGCGTGTGTGAGGGGCGTGTCTAAACCTAGTGTGTGTGAGGGGCGTGGCTAAAGCTAGTGTGTGTGAGGGGCGTGGCTAAACCTAGTGTGTGTGAGGGGCGTGGCTAAAGCTTGTGTGTGTGAGGGGCGTGGCTAAAGCTAGTGTGTGTGAGGGGCGTGTCTAAACCTAGTGTGTGAGGGGTGTGGCTAAAGCTTGTGTGTGTGAGGGGCGTGGCTAAAGCTAGTGTGTGTGAGGGGCGTGTCTAAACCTAGTGTGTGTAAGGGGCGTGGCTAAACCTAGTGTGTGAGGGGCGTGTCTAAACCTAGTGTGTGTGAGGGGCGTGTCTAAACCTAGCGTGTATGAGGGGCGTGGCTAAAGCTAGCGTGTGTGAGGGGCGTGTCTAAACCTAGTGTGTTTGAGGGGCGTGGCTAAAGCTAGTGTGTGTGAGGGGCGTGGCTAAAGCTAGTGTGTGTGAGGGGCGTGGCTAAAGCTAGTGTGTGAGGGGCGTGTCTAAACCTAGTGTGTGTGAGGGGCGTGGCTAAAGCTAATGTGTGAGGGGCGTGTCTAAACCTAGCGTGTGTGAGGGGCGTGTCTAAACCTAGCGTGTGTGAGGGGCGTGGCTAAAGCTAGCGTGTGTGAGGAGCGTGGCTAAAGCTAGTGTGTGTGAAGGGCGTGGCTAAAGCTAGTGTGTGTGAGGGGCGTGGCTAAAGCTAGTGTGTGTGAGGGGCGTGGCTAAAGCTAGTGTGTGTAAGGGGCGTGGCTAAAGCTAGTGTGTGTGAGGGGCGTGGCTAAAGCTAGTGTGTGTGAGGGGCGTGGCTAAAGCTAGTGTGTGTGAGGGGCGTGGCTAAAGCTAGTGTGATGGGCGTGGCTAAAACTAGCGTGTGTGAGGGGCGTGGCTAAAGCTAGTGTGTGTGAGGGGCGTGGCTAAAGCTAGTGTGTGTGAGGGGCGTGGCGTTTGAACCTCTCATTATGACATGCTAATGCTAATGCTAACGTCAGATGCTTTATGACCTAGAAATATCAGATTGTGGCTCTTGAAAAAGTGAGTGCTATAAACAGGAAACAGCTGTTGCTAACGCGCTATGCTAGCTTTGTGTTGATAACGTGCTTTGCTAGCTTTCTGTTGCTAACGTGTTTTGCTAGCTTTGGATTGCTAACGTGCAATGCTAGCTTTGTGTTGCTAACGTGCTTTGCTAGCTTTGTGTTGCTAACAGGCTTTGCTAGCTTTGCGTTGCTAACGTGCTACGCTAGCTTTGTGTTGCTAACATGCTTTGCTAGCTTTGTGTTGCTAACGTGCTTTTCTAGCTTTGCGTTGCTAACCTGCTATGCTAGCTTTGTGTTGCTAACATGCTACGCTAGCTTTGTGTTGCTAACGTGCTTTGCTAGCTTTGCGTTGCTAATGTGCTACGCTAGCTTTGTGTTGCTAATGTGCTTTGCCAGCTTTGTGTTGCTAACGTGCTTTGCTAGCTTTGCGTTGCTATTGTGCTTTGCTAGCTTTGCGTTGCTAAGGCTCCACAGAGTTGTTAGCGTCAGTTGAAACGCGGCGCTTTAGCTCTGAGTTTGAGACAAATGATTCTTTTGTGTTTCTTTTTGTCTCTTGTTTTGGCCTGAGTCTGTGTTCTCTCTCGTCCAATCATCTGGCTGTGCTGTGAGGCTCCTCCCCCTGAGATAAAGTCCTCCTGGAGCCCAAGAGCCAGAGCGCTTTAGGAGCCAGAACCTCTCAGGAGCCAGAACCTGTCAGGGGCCAGAACCTGTCAGGGGCCACTTTGAGTCCAAGACCAGAGACTTAAGACCCTATGGGACTGAAACACAAACTCTTCACTCACATTTATTTATGTGGCTCATTTTTAACAACGACCGACGTCCAAACGCTTCACACAGGAATCTGCACTTTCACCAGGAAGAAATGATGCAGAGGGTTCAGATTTAGACCCCGGTCGTAACCCGGTCTAACCCCGGTCTAACCCCGGTCTAACCCCGGTCTAAACCCGGTCTAAACCCGGTCTAAACCCGGTCTAACCCCGGTCTAACCCCGGTCTAAACCCGGTCTACACCCGGTCTACACCCGGTCTACACCCGGTCTAACCCCGGTCTAAACCCGGTCTACACCCGGTCTAACCCCGGTCTAAACCCGGTCTAAACCCGGTCTAACCCCGGTCTACACCCGGTCTACACCCGGTCTAACCCCGGTCTAAACCCGGTCTAAACCCGGTCTACACCCGGTCTAAACCCGGTCTAAACCCGGTCTTGTTGCAGAGGAGGTGGAGCAGATCACGGCTCTGTTCCAGATGAAGCGAGTGGAACTGGTCGACGCTGCGGCGACGGTGCAGAAACTTACCAATCAGCTGCAGTTGCTCCGGAGAACGCGATTGGACGGACAGCTCAGGATCCGCCTCCAGCAAGAGCTACAGGTCAGTCCTACTTTAGACCTGCTTTAGTCCTACTTTAGACCTGCTTTAGTCCTACTTTAGACCTGCTTTAGTCCTACTTTAGACCTGCTTTAGTCCTACTTTAGTCCTACTTTAGACCTGCTTTAGTCCTACTTTAGACCTGCTTTAGTCCTACTTTAGTCCTGCTTTAGTCCCGCTTTAGTCCTGCTTTAGTCCTACTTTAGACCTGCATTAGTCCTACTTTAGTCCTGCTTTAGTCCTGCTTTAGTCCTACTTTAGACCTGCTTTAGTCCTACTTTAGACCTGCTTTAGTCCTGCTTTAGTCCTACTTTAGTCCTGCTTTAGTCCTACTTTAGTCCTACTTTAGACCTGCTTTAGTCCTACTTTAGACCTGCTTTAGTCCTACTTTAGACCTGCTTTAGTCCTGCTTTAGACCTGCTTTAGTCCTGCTTTAGTCCTACTTTAGACCTGCTTTAGTCTTGCTTTAGTCCTACTTTAGTCCTGCTTTAGTCCCGCTTTAGTCCTGCTTTAGACCTGCTTTAGTCCTGCTTTAGTCCTGCTTTAGTCCTACTTTAGACCTGCTTTAGTCCTGCTTTAGTCCTACTTTAGACCTGCTTTAGACCTGCTTTAGTCCTGCTTTAGTCCTGCTTTAGTCCTACTTTGGACCTGCTTTAGTCCTACTTTAGACCTGCTTTAGTCCTACTTTAGACCTGCTTTAGTCCTACTTTAGACCTGCTTTAGTCCTGCTTTAGTCCTACTTTAGACCTGCTTTAGTCCTGCTTTACACCTGCTTTAGACCTGCTTTAGTCCTACTTTAGTCCTGCTTTAGTCCTACTTTAGACCTGCTTTAGTCCTACTTTAGACCTGCTTTAGTCCTACTTTAGATCTGCTTTATTCCTGCTTTAGTCCTACTTTAGTCCTGCTTTAGTCCTGCTTTAGTCCTACTTTAGTCCTGCTATAGACCTGCTTTAGACCTGCTTTAGTCCTACTTTAGTTCTGCTTTAGTCCTACTTTAGACCTGCTTTAGTCCTGCTTTAGACCTGCTTTAGTCCTACTTTAGTCCTGCTTTAGTCCTGCTTTAGTCCTGCTTTAGACCTGCTTTAGACCTGCTTTAGTCCTGCTTTAGTCCTGCTTTAGACCTGCTTTAGTCCTACTTTAGACCTGCTTTAGTCCTGCTTTAGTCCTACTTTAGACCTGCTTTAGACCTGCTTTAGTCCTACTTTAGTCCTGCTTTAGTCCTGCTTTAGTCCTGCTTTAGTCCTGCTTTAGTCCTGCTTTAGTCCTGCTTTAGACCTGAACACCCAGAGTCACGCCCACAGTCACGCCCACAGTCACGCCCACAGTCACGCCCACAGACACGCCCACAGTCACGCCCACAGTCACGCCCACAGACACGCCCACAGACACGCCCACAGTCACGCCCACAGTCACGCCCACAGTCACGCCCACAGACACGCCCACAGTCACGCCCACAGACACGCCCACAGTCACGCCCACAGTCACGCCCACAGTCACGCCCACAGTCACGCCCACAGTCACGCCCACAGACACGCCCACAGTCACGCCCACAGTCACGCCCACAGACACGCCCACAGTCACGCCCACAGACACGCCCACAGACACGCCCACAGTCACGCCCACAGTCACGCCCACAGACACGCCCACAGACACGCCCACAGTCACGCCCACAGTCACGCCCACAGTCACGCCCACAGACACGCCCACAGACACGCCCACAGTCACGCCCACAGACACGCCCACAGTCACGCCCACAGTCACGCCCACAGTCACGCCCACAGTCACGCCCACAGACACGCCCACAGTCACGCCCACAGTCACGCCCACAGACACGCCCACAGTCACGCCCACAGTCACGCCCACAGTCACGCCCACAGACACGCCCACAGACACGCCCACAGTCACGCCCACAGTCACGCCCACAGTCACGCCCACAGTCACGCCCACAGTCACGCCCACAGACACGCCCACAGACACGCCCACAGACACGCCCACAGTCACGCCCACAGTCACGCCCACAGTCACGCCCACAGCCACGCCCACAGTCACGCCCACAGTCACGCCCACAGACACGCCCACAGTCACGCCCACACGCCTGCACTAAACCCACATATGGATCCTACAATACCAATGAAATGCTACTTAAGACTTTATTGTAAATATTGAAGAAACGAGTCATGTGTCACTCCTTTTACAACACTGCACATAAGTGAAGTTTCCATAGCGATGGTTTGACCTGGTCTCTCTCTTTGGTCCTAGATCCGGACTATAAACCTGGACCATGGATCTGTTCTGGACCGTCAGAGGGACTCAGGGCTGACGGAGCAAAGACTGAACCAACTCAGACAGAAACTCTGGACCAGGAAGAACCAGGTCTGAACCAGGACTAAACCAGGTCTGAACCAGGACTAAACCAGGTCTGAACCAGGACTAAACCAGGTCTGAACCAGGACTAAACCAGGTCTGAACCAGGACTAAACCAGGTCTGAACCAGGACTAAACCAGGACTAAACCAGGACTAAACCAGGTCTGAACCAGGACTAAACCAGGTCTGAACCAGGACTAAACCAGGTCTGAACCAGGACTAAACCAGGACTAAACCAGGACTAAACCAGGACTAAACCAGGTCTAAACCAGGTCTGAACCAGGTCTAAACCAGGTCTAAACCAGGACTAAACCAGGTCTGAACCAGGACTAAACCAGGACTAAACCAGGTCTAAACCAGGTCTGAACCAGGTCTAAACCAGGTCTAAACCAGGACTAAACCAGGTCTGAACCAGGTCTAAACCAGGTCTAAACCAGGACTAAACCAGGTCTAAACCAGGTCTAAACCAGGACTAAACCAGGTCTGAACCAGGACTAAACCAGGACTAAACCAGGACTAAACCAGGACTAAACCAGGTCTAAACCAGGTCTGAACCAGGTCTAAACCAGGTCTAAACCAGGACTAAACCAGGTCTGAACCAGGACTAAACCAGGACTAAACCAGGTCTAAACCAGGTCTGAACCAGGACTAAACCAGGTCTAAACCAGGTCTGAACCAGGTCTAAACCAGGTCTAAACCAGGACTAAACCAGGTCTGAACCAGGTCTAAACCAGGTCTAAACCAGGACTAAACCAGGTCTGAACCAGGACTAAACCAGGACTAAACCAGGTCTAAACCAGGTCTGAACCAGGACTAAACCAGGTCTAAACCAGGTCTGAACCAGGTCTGAAGTTGGCCTTTGGTGGTCAGTAGGGCTGAAATAGAACCCGAGTGTGTTTAAAACCTCAGTTAATGTCCAAAGGTTTCGTGAAGTGGCCTTCAGCCCAGCACAGTATGTTCGGCCCAGACCTTTAGTCACAGTCTTAGGTCCTTTAATCTCTTTTGTTCTGTCCCAGGGGTCTCACCTCGGGCCTGGAGCCGGGTCTCACCTCGGGCCTGGAGCCGGGTCTCACCTCGGGCCTGGAGCCGGGTCTCACCTCGGGCCTGGAGCCGGGTCACACCTCGGGGCCGGGTCTGGCCTCGGGGCCGGGTCTGACCTCGGGGCCCGGTCTGGCCTCGGGGCCCGGTCTGGCGTGGCGGCGGTGGGGCCTTACCTTCAGGCCCTGGAGCCTGGACTGAGACCTCCTCCCAGGCCGGCTAAAGTCGGCTCAGGTAAAGTCCCGCTCCGGATTTCACCGCACAAACATTTGACAAGAACATTTGCAAACTTGTGCTGCTCTGTGTTCTGTAGTGAGTCAAGTCCCGCCCCCGCTGCCTGCGCGGGCCAATCTCAGGGAACCAAACCTGGATGAAGCCCCACCCCCTGTGCCCCTGCGGACCAATCCCATGGCAGCTCGACAGCACTGGGACAGACAGGTGACGTTTCACTTCCAAGTCACCCACGTCAAGTAGAAGCTGTGTTTGAGTTCAACAGTTCAGCGTCAGATCGTAACGAACCCAAAGGATCCTGGCCAAGTCCGAGACGCATTTCCCTCTCCCCAGACACTTCCTTTAGTATTATTTTAGGATGATGAATGTGTTGTTGTTTGTTCTCACTCAGCTGGAGTCCAACATGGCCGCCGTTGCTCCTCTTCTGCCCCGAAAGTCCGGCGAAGCTTCGGCGTTCAGGTCGAGCACGCTGCCTCTGCCCAAACACCGAGCCACGCCCTCCGCCGCCGTGCGACCGCTGATACCTGACGCCGACCAGGCCCCGCCCCCAGCGCAGACCACGCCTCCACAGACTGTTGCAGCGGCGTCCATCCTCTCGCTGTACACGACGGGGGGGAGGAGCAAGTACGAGCCGGGACAAGGCACTCTGCCCCGGAGCCGACCCAGAGGTGATGCTAATGCTAATGCTAGTCATCACTTTACACCAAAGTATGGCTGCTTTCCCCGGATTAGCTGTTAGCATTAGCATTATGCAAAATAGCTCATTAAGTGTACGATTCGCTCTTTAACCTGTTCTAAATGTGCACATCATGAGTGTTGGAGATATTGATCACTGATTGGTTGTTGGCTCGTGCCCACAGCTCGCTCTAAACCCGGCGGATCTGCGTCGGAGGCGGAGTTCTGTTTCCACGGCGATCCTGAGCCCGTTTCAATGGCGATGGGGGAGGAAGCGTGCCAGCCCCGCCCCCTGAGCCCAACAAAGCTCCTCCCATTCCTATCGGGGGGGCTGAGGGCGGGACTTCTCCACGCTCCACGCCCCCTGAAGAAACGCTCGTCGCTGTGCGAACCCGACGGCGCCCCCCAGCTGCTGCGCCTGCGCTACCAGAGGAGCACGCTGGCTGCACTGGAGGCGGGCACCCAGGGGAGAAGCACCCAGGGGAGCGGCACCCAGGGGAGAAGCACCCAGGGGAGCGGCACCCAGGGGAGCGGCACCCAGGGGAGCGGCACCCAGGGGAGAAGCACCCAGGGGAGCGGCACCCAGGGGAGCGGCACCCAGGGGAGCGGCACCCAGGGGAGAAGCACCCAGGGGAGCGGCACCCAGGGGAGAAGCACCCAGGGGAGCGGCACCCAGGGGAGCGGCACCCAGGGGAGCGGCACCCAGGGGAGCGGCACCCAGGGGAGAAGCACCCAGGGGAGCGGCACCCAGGGGAGCGGCACCCAGGGGAGAAGCACCCAGGGGAGAAGCACCCAGGGGAGGTTCCTGGAGGCATCTGGAAGTACTTCAGTGGAGAACGAGGTTCAGTCAGAAGTAAGTTCTGGTTTTTATTCCCGTTTGTCAGACGCAGATGGAACGAAATGTGAAGGTGCTGAACTTAAAGCAGAACTAAGGAACATTTGCACCTGAGTTCATCCTGTAAGTCTCTGGAAAACAAACTAATCCTGTTGCAGAGTCTGGACGAGACCTCGACTCCGCCCCCTCTGCCTCCACGAATCCCCATTGGTGGCCCCGCCCTCAGACACCTGCAGGCCCCGCCCCCTCCCCCAGGTGAGCCCGGACCCGACGGAGAAAAGGAATCATGGGACCCATCACTGCAAGTAAGTCCCGCTCTAGTCCCGTTTAACAGAGACACTTAAACAGAGACGCTTTAACAGAGACGCTTTAACAGAGACGCTTAAACAGAGACGCTTTAACAGAGAGACACTTAAACAGAGACGCTTAAACAGAGACGCTTTAACAGAGAGACACTTAAACAGAGACGCTTAAACAGAGACACTTTAACAGAGACACTTAAACAGAGACGCTTAAACAGAGACGCTTTAACAGAGAGACGCTTAAACAGAGACGCTTAAACAGAGACGCTTTAACACAGAGACACTTAAACAGAGACGCTTTAACACAGAGACACTTAAACAGAGACGCTTAAACAGAGACGCTTTAACAGAGAGACGCTTAAACAGAGACGCTTTAACAGAGACGCTTTAACAGAGACGCTTTAACAGAGACGCTTTAACAGAGACGCTTAAACAGAGACGCTTAAACAGAGACGCTTTAACAGAGACGCTTTAACAGAGACACTTAAACAGAGACGCTTAAACAGAGACGCTTTAACAGAGACGCTTTAACAGAGAGACGCTTTAACAGAGACGCTTTAACAGAGACGCTTTAACAGAGACGCTTTAACAGAGACGCTTTAACACAGAGACGCTTTAACAGAGAGACGCTTTAACAGAGACGCTTTCATGTGATTTGTTTGAAAAGAAGCAGGTAAACGATAAACAAGAGAGGCCCGAGTACGGTGCCTTGTGGTTCACCGTGGTGGATGACAGCTATAGTTTTGGTCCTATTTTAGTCCAGTTTTGGTCCTGTTTTAATCCAGTTCTGGTCCTGTTTTAGTCCAGTTTTAGTCCAGTTTTAGTCCAGTTTTGGTGCAGTTTTAGTCCTGCTTTAGTCCTGCTTTAGTCCCGCTTTAGTCCTGCTTTAGTCCTGTTTTAGTCCTGTTTTAGTCCAGCTTTAGACCTGTTTTAGTCCTGCTTTAGTCCTGTTTTAGTCCAGCTTTAGACCTGTTTTAGTCCTGCTTTAGTCCTGCTTTAGTCCTGCTTTAGTCCTGTTTTAGTCCTGGTTTAGTCCTGTTTTAGTCCTGTTTTAGTCCTGCTTTAGTCCTGCTTTAGACCTGCTTTAGACCTGCTTTAGACCTGCTTTAGTCCTGTTTTAGTCCAGCTTTAGTTCTGTTTTAGTCCTGCTTTAGTCCTGCTTTAGTCCTGCTTTAGTCCTGTTTTAGTCCAGCTTTAGACCTGCTTTAGTCCTGCTTTAGTCCTGCTTTAGTCCTGCTTTAGTCCTGTTTTAGTCCAGCTTTAGACCTGTTTTAGTCCTGCTTTAGTCCTGTTTTAGTCCTGCTTTAGTTCTGTTTTAGTCCTGCTTTAGTCCTGCTTTAGTCCTGTTTTAGTCTTGCTTTAGTCCTGCTTTAGTCCTGCTTTAGTTCTGCTTTAGTCCTGCTTTAGTCCAGCTTTAGACCTGCTTTAGTCCTGCTTTAGTCCTGCTTTAGTCCAGCTTTAGACCTGCTTTAGTCCTGCTTTAGTCCTGCTTTAGTCCTGCTTTAGTCCTGCTTTAGACCTGCTTTAGTCCTGCTTTAGTTCTGCTTTAGTCTTGCTTTAGTCTTGCTTTAGTCCTGCTTTAGTCCTGCTTTAGACCTGTTTTAGTGCTGTTTTAGTGCTGCTTTAGTCCTCTGTCTTGTGTCTCAGGTCATAAGGTCGATCCTTCGTGGTTCTGGCTCAGATCGAACCACACGAGGTTTTGGAGTTCGGTTCAATCCGCTCTTTCTTCTGCTCGACTCGGCTCTGGAGGGAGAGTTTGACCTGGTCCAGAGAGTCATCTATGAGGTCCTGTCCTGTCCGGTCCGGTCCGGTCCGGTCCTGTCCTGTCCTGTCCTGTGTCCTGTCCTGTCCGGTCCTGTCCAGTCCAGTCCCCGTCCTGACCCGGCTTGTGGTTTCAGGTCCCAGATCCGAGCGCGGCGAACAACGAGGGCATCACGGCGCTGCACAACGCCGTCTGTGCCGGACACGCCGACATCGTCCACTTCCTCGTGCAGTTTGGAGTCAACGTGAACGCGGCCGACAGCGACGGATGGTGAGTCCCAGGGACCCGGACCCAGGGCCCGACCCAGGGGCCCGACCCAGGGGCCCGGACCCAGGGGCCCGAGACAATGATAAAGAGGAGATAGAGTGCATTAGAGGCGTGTGATATTGTGAATGTTGTTTATGGCAATAATTACAGTCTGATCATATTTCCTGGATTCTTAAACCTGAAATAATAATGTTTTAAACACACTTCTGTTGGATTGACAAGACCAAAGCAGTCCTGGTTTAGACCTGGTTTAGACCTGGTTTAGACCTGGTTTAGTCCTGGTTTAGACCTGGTTTAGACCTGGTTTAGTCCTGGTTTAGTCCTGGTTTAGACCTGGTTTAGACCTGGTTTAGACCTGGTTTAGTCCTGGTTTAGACCTGGTTTAGTCCTGGTTTAGACCTGGTTTAGACCTGGTTTAGTCCTGGTTTAGTCCTGGTTTAGACCTGGTTTAGTCCTGGTTTAGACCTGGTTTAGACCTGGTTTAGTCCTGGTTTAGTCCTGGTTTAGACCTGGTTTAGACCTGGTTTAGTCCTGGTTTAGACCTGGTTTAGTCCTGGTTTAGACCTGGTTTAGTCCTGGTTTAGTCCTGGTTTAGTCCTGGTTTAGACCTGGTTTAGTCCTGGTTTAGTCCTGGTTTAGTCCTGGTTTAGTCCTGCTTTAGACCTGGTTTAGACCTGGTTTAGTCCTGGTTTAGTCCTGGTTTAGTCCTGCTTTAGACCTGGTTTAGACCTGGTTTAGACCTGGTTTAGACCTGGTTTAGTCCTGGTTTAGTCCTGGTTTAGACCTGGTTTAGTCCTGGTTTAGTCCTGGTTTAGACCTGGTTTAGACCTGGTTTAGTCCTGGTTTAGACCTGGTTTAGTCCTGGTTTAGTCCTGGTTTAGTCCTGGTTTAGACCTGGTTTAGACCTGGTTTAGACCTGGTTTATACCTGGTTTAGTCCTGGTTTAGACCTGGTTTAGTCCTGGTTTAGTCCTGGTTTAGTCCTGGTTTAGTCCTGGTTTAGTCCTAGTTTAGACCTGGTTTAGTCCTGGTTTAGTCCTGGTTTAGTCCTGGTTTAGACCTGGTTTAGACCTGGTTTAGTCCTGGTTTAGTCCTGGTTTAGACCTGGTTTAGTCCTGGTTTAGTCCTGGTTTAGTCCTGGTTTAGACCTGGTTTAGACCTGGTTTAGTCCTGGTTTAGTCCTGGTTTAGTCCTGGTTTAGTCCTGGTTTAGACCTGGTTTAGTCCTGGTTTAGTCCTGGTTTAGTCCTGGTTTAGTCCTGGTTTAGTCCTGGTTTAGTCCTGGTTTAGTCCTAGTTTAGACCTGGTTTAGTCCTGGTTTAGTCCTAGTTTAGACCTGGTTTAGTCCTGGTTTAGTCCTGGTTTAGTCCTGGTTTAGACCTGGTTTAGTCCTGGTTTAGTCCTGGTTTAGTCCTGGTTTAGTCCTGGTTTAGACCTGGTTTAGTCCTGGTTTAGTCCTGGTTTAGACCCCCTCACATCTCGGGACTGAAATGTATCTCACGTCAGGACAAGTACATTATATTATGACCCCGCCCCTAAACCCCACGGGGGCGTGGCCATTGTGGGCGGATCCCAATTTTAGAAACATTTTTACATCTCATACTTTATTTTTGATACAATTCCAAATGTGGGCGTGGCAAGCTCGTTAACAAGCTCGTTAAGTGTTGAACTACAGGTTACCATGGCGACAAGCCTTCTAGACTTTACCGTGACCTTGTCCTGGTGGTGGTCCTGACCCTCAGGACCCTCCTGACCCTCCTGACCCTCAGGACCCTCCTGACCGGTGGTCCTGACTCTCTTGACCCTCCTGACCCTCAGGACCCTCAGGACCCTCTTGACCCTCCTGACCCTCTTGACCCTCTTGACCCTCTTGACCCTCCTGACCCTCAGGACCCTCTTGACCCTCCTGACCTTCTTGACCCTCAGGACCCTCTTGACCCTCCTGACCCTCTTGACCCTCCTGACCCTCTTGACCCTCCTGACCCTCTTGACCCTCCTGACCCTCTTGACCCTCCTGACCCTCAGGACCCTCTTGACCCTCCTGACCCTCCTGACCCTCTTGACCCTCTTGACCCTCCTGACCCTCCTGACCCTCCTGACCCTCTTGACCCTCAGGACCCTCTTGACCCTCCTGACTCTCTTGACCCTCCTGACCCTCTTGACCCTCCTGACCCTCTTGACCCTCCTGACTCTCTTGACCCTCCTGACCCTCTTGACCCTCCTGACCCTCAGGACCCCCCTGCACTGCGCCGCCTCCTGTAACAACGCTCAGGTCTGTCACTTCCTGGTTGAATCCGGAGCCGCCGTCTTCGCTCGGACCCGGAGCGACTCTCAAACTGCAGCCGCCAAGTGCGAGGAGCACGAGGACGGCCACGCCCAGTGCTCCCAGCTGCTGTACGGTAAGACCTGCTCCAGACCTGGTCCAGACCTGGTCCAGACCTGGTCCAGACCTGGTCCAGACCTGCTCCAGACCTGCTCCAGACCTGGTCCAGACCTGCTCCAGACCTGCTCCAGACCTGGTCCAGACCTGCTCCAGACCTGCTCCAGACCTGCTCCAGACCTGGTTCAGACCTGGGTTAGTCCTGGTCCAGACCTGCTCCAGACCTGGTCCAGACCTGGTCCAGACCTGGTCCAGACCTGCTCCAGACCTGCTCCAGACCTGCTCCAGACCTGCTCCAGACCTGGTCCAGACCTGCTCCAGACCTGCTCCAGACCTGCTCCAGACCTGGTTCAGACCTGGGTTAGTCCTGGTCCAGACCTGCTCCAGACCTGGTCCAGACCTGGTCCAGACCTGCTCCAGACCTGCTCCAGACCTGCTCCAGACCTGGTCCAGACCTGCTCCAGACCTGCTCCAGACCTGCTCCAGACCTGGTTCAGACCTGGTTCAGACCTGGTCCAGACCTGGTCCAGACCTGGTTCTGACCCTGTCCTGGTCCGGGCCTGGTTCAGACCTGGTCCAGACCTGGTTCTGACCCTGTCCTGGTCTTGCAGGGCTGCAGGAGAAGATGGGCGTGATGAACCGGGGTCAGGTCTTCGCTCTTTGGGACTTTGAGGCCGAGGAACCTGACGAGCTGCAGATGTGTGAAGGCGACTGTGTGACGGTCCTGAGCCGAGACCAGGACCAGGACCGGGACCAGGATCAGGACCGGTGCAGCGGTGCCCTCTGGTGGTGGGTCCGAGGAGCGCATCGAGAGGGCTACGTCCCCCGAAACCTGCTCGGGGTGAGGACCACAAACACCTCCTAAAAGCCACTTTAGAGTCCTGGTTTAGACCTGGTTTAGACCTGGTTAAGTCCTGGTTTAGTCCTGGTTTAGACCTGGTTTAGAGCTGGTTTAGTCCTGGTTTAGTCCTGGTTTAGACCTGGTTTAGTCCTGGTTTAGTCCTGGTTTAGTCCTGGTTTAGTCCTGGTTTAGTCCTGGTTTAAACCTGGTTTAGCCCTGGTGTAGTCCTGGTTTAGTCCTGGTTTAGACCCGGTTTAAACCCGGTTTAGTCCTGGTTTAGACCTGGTTTAGTCCTGGTTTAGTCCTAGTTTAGTCCTGGTTTAGTCCTGGTTTAGACCTGGTTTAATCCTGGTTTAGTCCTGGTTTAGTCCCGGTTTAGTCCCGGTTTAGACCCGGTTTAGTCCCGGTTTAGACCCGGTTTAGTCCCGGTTTAGTCCCGGTTTAGTCCCGGTTTAGACCTGGTTTAGTCCTGGTTTAGACCTGGTTTAGTCCTGGTTTAGACCTGGTTTAGACCTGGTTTAGTCCTAGTTTAGACCTGGTTTAGTCCTAGTTTAGACCTGGTTTAGTCCTAGTTTAGACCTGGTTTAGACCTGGTTTAGTCCTGGTTTAGACCTGGTTTAGTCCTGGTTTAGACCTGGTTTAGACCTGGTTTAGTCCTGGTTTAGACCTGGTTTAGTCCTGGTTTAGTCCTGGTTTAGACCTGGTTTAGTCCTGGTTTAGTCCTGGTTTAGACCTGGTTTAGACCTGGTTTAGTCCTAGTTTAGACCTGGTTTAGTCCTAGTTTAGACCTGGTTTAGACCTGGTTTAGACCTGGTTTAGACCTGGTTTAGTCCTAGTTTAGACCTGGTTTAGTCCTAGTTTAGACCTGGTTTAGACCTGGTTTAGACCCGGTTTAGACCCGGTTTAGACCCGGTTTAGACCTGGTTTAGACCTGGTTTAGTCCTGGTTTAGTCCTGGTTTAGACCTGGTTTAGACCTGGTTTAGTCCTAGTTTAGACCTGGTTTAGACCTGGTTTAGACCTGGTTTAGTCCTAGTTTAGACCTGGTTTAGTCCTAGTTTAGACCTGGTTTAGACCTGGTTTAGACCTGGTTTAGACCTGGTTTAGTCCTAGTTTAGACCCGGTTTAGACCCGGTTTAGACCCGGTTTAGACCCGGTTTAGACCTGGTTTGGTGTTTTCAGATTTACCCGAGGATTAAACCGCGTCAGAGGAGTTTGGCCTAAAGCGTCCGGCCTCGATCTGGACCCTGGACAGAACCGGGTCAAGGCGTCTGGACTCTGGACTCTGCGGCGCCTCCTACAGACCACTCTGCTGATGTGTCCTTGGGCAAGACACTTCCCTCGTCTTTAGTGCAGAGAAACGCTCAAGAAACATTCCCACATTGGACCAAAACGACGCAGCTTTTTGTCCCGTTTGTTCCGAGTTTGAACCGTAGCTTCTTTTGCTTTGCGCATTTTCTTTGACCGTCGAGTCGACTTACAGTTCACCGTTACTTCCTGTCACACAGGAAGTTACCAAAATAAAAGCGTAATACGGTGTAAATGAGTTCCATCCGGTTCATATTCATCCGCACAACTCTTCTTCATACAATCACACGCAGAAGTTTGTTGCCGTTTCGTCTTCTTTGTCTGTTTCATGAGAATCCACGGGTAAAAGGTGTGTCCGAGCTGTGGCAAGAGCAAGATTTGTGGTAAAAGTTGAAATTGTGGTGGAAAAAAAAGAAAGTGTTTGTGCTTTTTCTATGTGTCGTCTGTAAATCTCACTTGATTTCATATATTTCTCATCTATGTATTTATATTTTTGTAGGAACAGATCGTGTGGAACAATAAACCCTTTAGTTTTTCATCTCTCGCGTTCCTTTCCCTGTAAATCCCACATTTCCCATGAGGCACCGGGGCGGCCCGAGTCGCTTTAGTCTTTTTATTTTGACTTGGTTTATATTTGCATAAAGTGCAGCTTCAGCAAACAGAGAAAAGCACGTTCAGCCGGAGCCGTCCAGAGCATTCGACCCATTTCACTGCAAAACCTCTGATTCGTCCATTTTGAAGGAAACATATTTTGATTCTTATTTTCTAAAAACTGTTAGACCTGGTTTAGTCCTGTTTTAGTCCTGGTTTAGTCCTGTTTTAGTCCTGGTTTAGTCCTGTTTTAGTCCTGCTTTAGTCCTGTTTTAGTCCTGCTTTAGTCCTGTTTTAGTCCTGCTTTAGTCCTGTTTTAGTCCTGGTTTAGTCCTGTTTTAGTCCTGCTTTAGTCCTGGTTTAGTCCTGCTTTAGTCCTGTTTTAGTCCTGCTTTAGTCCTGTTTTAGTCCTGTTTTAGTCCTGTTTTAGTCCTGGTTTAGTCCTGGTTTAGTCCTGTTTTAGTCCTGTTTTAGTCCTGGTTTAGTCCTGCTTTAGTCCTGTTTTAGTCCTGCTTTAGTCCTGTTTTAGTCCTGCTTTAGTCCTGTTTTAGTCCTGGTTTAGTCCTGCTTTAGTCCTGTTTTAGTCCTGCTTTAGTCCTGTTTTAGTCCTGCTTTAGTCCTGTTTTAGTCCTGGTTTAGTCCTGTTTTAGTCCTGCTTTAGTCCTGGTTTAGTCCTGCTTTAGTCCTGTTTTAGTCCTGCTTTAGTCCTGTTTTAGTCCTGTTTTAGTCCTGTTTTAGTCCTGTTTTAGTCCTGGTTTAGTCCTGGTTTAGTCCTGGTTTAGTCCTGGTTAAGTCCTGCTTTAGTCCTGTTTTAGTCCTGCTTTAGTCCTGTTTTAGTCCTGCTTTAGTCCTGTTTTAGTCCTGGTTTAGTCCTGTTTTAGTCCTGCTTTAGTCCTGGTTTAGTCCTGCTTTAGTCCTGTTTTAGTCCTGCTTTAGTCCTGGTTTAGTCCTGTTTTAGTCCTGTTTTAGTCCTGCTTTAGTCCTGTTTTAGTCCTGTTTTAGTCCTGTTTTAGTCCTGGTTTAGTCCTGGTTTAGTCCTGTTTTAGTCCTGGTTTAGTCCTGCTTTAGTCCTGTTTTAGTCCTGCTTTAGTCCTGTTTTAGTCCTGTTTTAGTCCTGTTTTAGTCCTGGTTTAGTCCTGGTTTAGTCCTGGTTTAGTCCTGTTTTAGTCCTGCTTTAGTCCTGTTTTAGTCCTGCTTTAGTCCTGTTTTAGTCCTGCTTTAGTCCTGTTTTAGTCCTGGTTTAGTCCTGTTTTAGTCCTGCTTTAGTCCTGGTTTAGTCCTGCTTTAGTCCTGTTTTAGTCCTGCTTTAGTCCTGGTTTAGTCCTGTTTTAGTCCTGCTTTAGTCCTGTTTTAGTCCTGTTTTAGTCCTGTTTTAGTCCTGGTTTAGTCCTGGTTTAGTCCTGTTTTAGTCCTGGTTTAGTCCTGGTTTAGTCCTGTTTTAGTCCTGCTTTAGTCCTGTTTTAGTCCTGTTTTAGTCCTGGTTTAGTCCTGCTTTAGTCCTGCTTTAGTCCTGTTTTAGTCCTGTTTTAGTCCTGTTTTAGTCCTGCTTTAGTCCTGCTTTAGTCCTGTTTTAGTCCTGCTTTAGAATTGTTTTAGTCCTGTTTTAGTCCTGGTTTAGTCCTGTTTTAGTCCTGGTTTAGTCCTGGTTTAGACCTGGTTTAGTCCTGTTTTAGTCCTGGTTTAGTCCTGGTTTAGTCCTGGTTTAGTCCCGCTTTAGTCCTGGTTTAGTCCTGGTTTAGTCCTGTTTTAGTCCTGGTTTAGTCCTGGTTTAGTCCTGGTTTAGTCCTGTTTTAGTCCTGGTTTAGTCCTGCTTTAGTCCTGTTTTAGTCCTGTTTTAGTCCTGCTTTAGTCCTGTTTTAGTCCTGCTTTAGTCCTGTTTTAGTCCTGGTTTAGTCCTGGTTTAGTCCTGCTTTAGTCCTGGTTTAGTCCTGTTTTAGTCCTGTTTTAGTCCTGCTTTAGTCCTGGTTTAGTCTTGTTTTAGTCCTGTTTTAGTCCTGTTTTAGTCCTGGTTTAGACCTGGTTTAGACCTGGTTTAGTCCTGGTTTAGTCCTGTTTTAGTCCTGGTTTAGTCCTGTTTTAGTCCTGGTTTAGTCCTGTTTTAGTCCTGGTTTAGTCCTGTTTTAGTCCTGTTTTAGTCCTGGTTTAGTCCTGGTTTAGTCCTGGTTTAGTCCTGTTTTAGTCCTGGTTTAGTCCTGGTTTAGACCTGGTTTAGACCTGGTTTAGTCCTGTTTTAGTCCTGTTTTAGTCCTGTTTTAGTCCTGGTTTAGTCCTGGTTTAGACCTGGTTTAGACCTGGTTCAGTCCTGGTTTAGTCCTGGTTTAGTCCTGTTTTAGTCCTGGTTTAGTCCTGGTTTAGACCTGGTTTAGACCTGGTTTAGTCCTGTTTTAGTCCTGTTTTAGTCCTGTTTTAGTCCTGGTTTAGTCCTGGTTTAGACCTGGTTTAGACCTGGTTTAGTCCTGTTTTAGTCCTGTTTTAGTCCTGGTTTAGTCCTGCTTTAGTCCTGTTTTTCAGGGTCAGAATTGGCAGAGAAAGGTCAAAGGTCATGCTCTGGAGGCTCCACAGAAAAGAACATTTGTTACACTGGAGTTTGGAACATGCAGCAGTTTGAGAAGCAGGAGATAAACCGTCCCAAATGCAACAAACGCAGTAAAAACAGCCTCAGCCATGTTTGATTCTCAGGTCACACGAGGCTCAGATGATGTGATTTCAAAATGAGACCGCTGTGTACAGTCTGCGTAGAATTATGAGGACTTTTTTATTATCAGAGAACCTAAAAGTATTTAAAGTATTTAAAGTATTTAAAGTATTTAAAGTATTTAAAGTATTTAAAGTATTTTAAGTATTTTAAGTATTTTAAGTTTAAAACTGTTTTTCATGTTTATAAAGACGAGAAGCTGCAGGTGAAGTCACCAGATTGAAACTCACATAAATGCAGTGTTGTCACTGAGGGGCCCCTGCCATGAGCCCCTGCCATGAGCCCCTGCCATGAGCCCCCGCCATGAGCCTGCCCTGCCATGAGCCCCCGCCATGAGCCCCCGCCATGAGCCTGCCCTGCCATGAGCCCCCACCATGAGCCTGCCCTGCCATGTGCCCCGCCATGAGCCTGCCCTGCCATGAGCCCTGCCATGAGCCCCCGCCATGAGCCCCTGCCATAAGCCCCTGCCATGTGCCCCGCCATGAGCCCCGCCATGAGCCCCTGCCATGTGCCCTGCCATGAGCCCCCGCCATGAGCCTGCCCTGCCATGTGCCCCGCCATGAGCCCCCGCCATGAGCCCCTGCCATGTGCCCTGCCATGAGCCCCCGCCATGAGCCTGCCCTGCCATGTGCCCCGCCATGAGCCCCCGCCATGAGCCCCTGCCATGAGCCCTTGCCATGAGCCCCCGCCATGAGCCCCTGCCATGAGCCCTTGCCATGAGCCCCCGCCATGAGCCCCTGCCATGAGCCCCTGCCATGAGCCCCTGCCATGAGCCCTGCCATGAGCCCCTGCCATGTGCCCCTGCCATGTGCCCCGCCATGAGCCCCTGCCATGTGCCCCTGCCATGTGCCCCGCCATGAGCCCCTGCCATGTGCCCCTGCCATGTGCCCCGCCATGAGCCCCTGCCATGTGCCCCGCCATGAGCCCCTGCCATGAGCCCTTGCCATGAGCCCCCGCCATGAGCCCCTGCCATGAGCCCCTGCCATGAGCCCCGCCATGAGCCCCCGCCATGAGCCCCTGCCATGAGCCCCTGCCATGTGCCCTGCCATGAGCCCCTGCCATGTGCCCCTGCCATGTGCCCCTGCCATGTGCCCCTGCCATGTGCCCCGCCATGAGCCCCTGCCATGTGCCCCTGCCATGAGCCCCTGCCATGTGCCCCTGCCATGTGCCCCGCCATGAGCCCCTGCCATGTGCCCCTGCCATGTGCCCCGCCATGTGCCCCTGCCATGTGCCCCGCCATGAGCCCCTGCCATGTGCCCCTGCCATGTGCCCCGCCATGAGCCCCTGCCATGTGCCCCTGCCATGTGCCCCGCCATGAGCCCCCGCCATGTTGAAAAGATACTGCCAGGTATTAAAGGTCCCATATCATGCTACTTTTCCTGTTTCGTCGTCCATCCTGAAGGTTTGATCATAATAAGTGTCGTACAAAACCCAGAACATAAAAGTTATGAATCACCCATATCTGGGCCCCGCCCACAAACCGGAAATGTAACGGCTTAGTTTGAGAATCGCCCCCAACCTCACGAAGAGCGATCTGACTCCCCCGCCCACCCCGTGTGACCCCGCCCACCCCGTGTGACCCCGCCCACCCCGTGTGACCCCGCCTACCCCGTGTGACCCCGCCCACCCCGTGTGACCCCGCCCACCCCGTGACATAGTAGGGGAGGGGGGAGGGGGGAATGGTGGTGCAGGTCTGTGATTATGACACGCCCTTGTGAGTGGCCCCCGTCCACTTGCAGATCCGAGGACATAGTCTGTGCTCTCGCTAAAAACTGCGGGAATCAATCAAAAAAAACACTTTGGGCACAAATATGAGGCACAAAAAGCTCTGTAAGGAGGTTAAAAGCTCTCAAGTCCATTTTGCGTGATATGGGACCTTTAAGATAACCCTGCGGCGCTCGCTTGTGCGTTCGGGTGCTCAGTCGAGGAGCGCCGCCTGCTGCGCACCGAGCGGGCGAGCTCCGCAATACGCCGCTCCTAAGTGGCGGAGTGTGATCATATTGGGTTTCTACATCGAGGGAAATGTTTGGTGTCCCACCGCCTCAAACCTCATTTCATGTGTAAACCGCCAGAATGTGAGCCACGTGGGACGTTTAAATCTGATTTAAACTTCTATCTTAATGTTGTTGACAGTAAAAACAAAATTAGAGAAAACATTGTGGACATTTCATTTCATACTTGAATAAACTAGATTTAATATCTCCTGGTGTATAATTGTTCAGGCTTAAAATGTGATGAGTCAGATCCGGGACAGAAAACCAGGAACAGACTTTAACTCTGCTTGAGTTTTGGTCAAATTGTTTCTCTCTTTGAACTAACAGGAGGATGAAGCGTCTGGGGAGAGCGAGGCACAGAACAGAAACACTGGTGAACATAATCGGAGCGTTTTAAAGTCTTGTTTTCAGTCCGTTCTAAACCTCCTGCCTCTGGTTCCGGTTGGACTGGAGTTTGTTCTGGTCTCGGCTCGGGTCCTGGTCCTGGTCCTGGTCCTGGTTCTGGTTCTGGTTCTGGTTCTGGGCCCGGTCCTGGTTCTGGTTCTGGGCCCGGTTCTGGTTCTGGTTCTGGGCCGGTCCGGGCAGCAGTCGGGTCACGTGGCCGATGCCTTTGGTGACGCCCTCCCTGAACAGGAGTTTGGCCCCGAGGCGCAGATACTCCGAGTGTTTGAGGAACCGGAAGTGAACCTCAGCGCGCTCGCCGCTCCGAAGCTCCTCCTGGAACAGCAAAAGCACCAGATCATCAGATGCCCTCCCACTCCTCTGTCACGTCACTTTATGTCTGTTTTTTGCTGACTAAAACAAACAATAAGAGAATTAAATATAGCCGCAAGCGGCGATGATCGGCCCTCACCACGCCACCGCAAGAGGAGGGGGAGGGGGGGTTGACCTTTTGTTACACCTGAATTCTCCCCTTGGCTTTACATATGAAGGGAGAGGTTCGCGGCGCTGCCTTTGATGGACTCCTGAAGATGAGATAATGAGTCTAACGAGTTTGTAAAAGTCTAAAGTATAAACATGTCAGAGTTCTGCCCATTTCCCCATTGGAATGACACGGGAGGTTTCTGTCATCGCTACGGTTACGCCCCAACAATACGACATGGGTCTCATTGACTTTTTTGATTGCGGTGCCAAAATGGAATTTTGTGCAAAATTTTGTAAAATTTTGAAAAATGAAACATTTGACCTCCATATAACAGTTCATGTCCCTCTGTAGGGGGCGCTGTGGCGCCAAATACATTCGTTTCACTTCAAATACATTTAGGGCAAAGGGTTTAACAACTGATTCAAATTTGACGCAGTTCGAATTTTATCTGCACAAACGGCAGGGAAATTTCCTAAATTCTAGCTACAGTTGGCGGTTTCGCCGCTCAGAGACCGTGACAGAGAAAGTCATTTGAATAACGTTTGATGTCCCACTCCTCAAAACACCATTTTCACACAATTTCGGCTTCTTCTGGCCAGCGCCCTGAGGGGGAGGAGTTTGTAAAAGTACGACGTTTGGAAAAACTCTCGAGTCACGCTTAGAACATGTTGATCCAAGATGGCCGACATTTGGTTGGGCGGACGGCGTCGCCGTAGTAATATTTTTGACTTCTCTTGTCGCCATCTTCCTCTGCGCCAAATTTCATGATCCTAGGATTCGATTGTTTAGGGGCAATTTCCAATCTCTCAATGTTTATTTTGTACATTTGGGGCCAATTTTTTATTTAGAAAAGGGAAATAACCAGAATGATGATGATGATGATGATGATGATGATGATGATGAAGATGAAGATGAAGAAGAAGAAGAAGAAGAAGAAGCGATGGGTACTTTGTGTTTTTGGCCCTCTAAACAGGAAGAATGTTATTTTATATGAACGGAACCTGCAGGAGACGGAACAGATTCATGAGCTTTACATCCCACCATTACATCCTCGTGTAAAGCGCTCGTTTAGTAATGTTCCATTTTCCCTTGTGGCGCTCGGGCCTAATAAATGACAAAACCAGATACTGTAGAAACAGATTCAGCTGAATTCACAGCTCTTTTTCTACAATGAAGTCTCCAGGACGAATGAGGGTCACTCCTGTTTACACCTGAAAATATCCTAATCACTGTGGCATATGCAGATGACCACTTCATGTTGCCATGGTGACAGGAATGTCACCACACAGGAATTATCACTAACAAAGTCCCGTATGATTTATGACGTCTGCAGGAGCAGAGAACGTGAGCAAACAAACAGACACTTTGAACGGTGGAAATGACTTCTTTTGGATTCAAATGAACTCAAAGAGTCGTTTTCTCTCCAAGACAAAAGCTCAAACGCTAAAAAGACTGATTTTAGTCCAAATCATCTGGTCACAGACGGCGTCCACAAGTGACTTCACTGTACGTCATGTTATTGTGTTCTACATGTTCATTTCACCCTTTTATAACTTGTCTTGTGGATCATTTTACCTTTGTAACTATTGTGGTTAATTCTGAACAATATATCAAGCTCTGGCTGCGTGCTGATTGGCTGCGTGCTGATTGGCTGCGTGCTGAGTGTGCTGCGTGCTGATTGGCTGCGTGCTGAGTGTGCTGCGTGCTGATTGGCTGCGTGCTGATTGTGCTGCGTGCTGATTGTGCTGCGTGCTGATTGGCTGCGTGCTGATTGGCTGCGTGCTGATTGGCTGCGTGCTGATTGTGCTGCGTGCTGATTGGCTGCGTGCTGATTGGCTGCGTGCTGATTGGCTGCGTGCTGATTGGCTGTGTCCTGATTGTGCTGCGTGCTGATTGGCTGCGTGCTGATTGGCTGCGTGCTGATTGGCTGCGTGCTGATTGGCTGCGTGCTGATTGTGCTGCGTGCTGATTGGCTGCGTGCTGATTGGCTGCGTGCTGATTGGCTGCGTGCTGATTGGCTGCGTGCTGATTGGCTGCGTGCTGATTGGCTGCGTCCTGATTGTGCTGCGTGCTGATTGGCTGCGTGCTGATTGGCTGCGTGCTGATTGGCTGCGTGCTGATTGGCTGCGTGCTGATTGGCTGCGTGCTGATTGGCTGAAGCCACGGCGCAAAAGCACTTCACCCGCAGGGGTAAGTCCGAAAGACAAGTCTGTTCCATTCGAGTTTCCGTCTGAGGAGGTCCATGAGCGCGGACTCATCTCTGGCCTAGCGACGCTAAGCTAAGCTAAGCTAAGCTAAGCAAGACAAAGCCATTCCAGAGCCACAAGCTAACTTCCTGTCCCAGAACTAAGAATTCTGTGTCCGTTTTTAAACGTGATTGAGACTGCATCATACAAACATGAACAATGACACTGAACACGAACCATGAACAATGACACTGAACATGAACAATGACACTGAACACGAAACATGAACAATGACACTGAACACGAAACATGAACAATGACACTGAACACGAAACATGAACAATGACACTGAACACGAAACATGAACAATGACACTGAACACGAAACATGAACAATGACACTGAACACGAAACATGAACAATGACACTGAACACTAAACATGAACAATGACACTGAACACGAAACATGAACAATGACACTGAACACGAAACATGAACAATGACACTGAACACGAAACATGAACAATGACACTGAACACTAAACATGAACAATGACACTGAACACGAAACATGAACAATGACACTAAACATGAACAATGACACTGAACACCAAACATGAACAATGACACTGAACACCAAACATGAACAATGACACTGAACACTAAACATGAACAATGACACTGAACACGAAACATGAACAATGACACTGAACAATGACACTGAACACGAAACATGAACAATGACACTGAACACGAAACATGAACAATGACACTGAACACCAAACATGAACAATGACACTGAACACGAAACATGAACAATGACACTGAACACGAAACATGAACAATGACACTGAACACGAAACATCTGATCTGAGGGGTTTTCCTGCAGGTTGTGGGTTTGACTCCTGATCTGAGGGGTTTTCCTGCAGGTTGTGGGTTTGACTCCTGATCTGAGGGGTTTTCCTGCAGGTTGTGGGTTTGACTCCTGATCTGAGGGGTTTTCCTGCAGGTTGTGGGTCAGAATCCGTACCTTTCCTTGCAGTCTCTCCACCGTTGCCGTCTGCCTCACGTTCCCCACGTGAACTGTGACCTGGAACCCGCGGCGGAATGTTTTGGCGTGGAACAAAAGCACGATGGCGGCTTCAAACTCGCAGCAGATGGTTGGGTTCATTTTAGGACTCACCATCACCATGCCCTGCCCAAAAGCACAACACAAACATTGTATTTTTTTTGCATTCTCAAGCAACTAGCAATTACTTTAGTATTCAACAGTCGGAACGTTATTTCTACAGTAGATTTTTAACCAAATATTCTGCGTTTCCCAAAAGGTTGAAGTGTGGTCACTGAAAGCTTCTAGACAAAGAATTCATTTTGTGGACTTCAAACTTGAATAAATCAGGTCAGAATTAGATCTCAACATTTGCGTTGTGTTTGTTTAGGTGCAACTTTCATGAGGGAGAAAGAGAGATCTGCCTCTGAGTTACAATGTCCCGTGTAAATCCAGAAATAAAGTGAATTCTGTGAATGAACAGATACTTTAGAAGACGATTGGACCATTTTGTAGTTTCTCAAACCTTTTCTTTTTTGTAATCTTTTATATACTCGCTCACTCCTGTTTATTTTAGACGTGTAAATGTTTTTATTCTGTTTGCAGCTGATTCTGCCCAGGCCCGCTCAGTAAAGAGGTCTAAATGGTTCTTAACTGGTTAAATAAAGGCTAGTGTAAAACCTGTAACTCCAGTCGTCTGTGTGTGTGTGTGTGTGTGTGTGTGTGTGTGTGTGTGTCTCTGTGTGTCTGTGTGTAGGTGTGTGTGTCTGTGTGTAGGTGTGTGTGTGTCTGTGTGTGTGTCTGTCTCTGTGTGTGTGTGTGTCTGTGTGTAGGTGTGTGTGTGTGTGTGTGTGTCTGTGTGTGTGTCTGTCTCTGTGTGTGTGTGTCTGTCTGTGTGTGTGTGTGTGTGTGTCTGTCTCTGTGTGTGTGTGTCTGTCTCTGTGTGTGTGTGTCTGTCTCTGTGTGTGTGTGTCTGTGTGTAGGTGTGTGTGTGTGTCTGTGTGTGTGTGTGTCTGTGTGTGTGTAGGTGTGTGTGTGTGTCTGTGTGTAGGTGTGTGTGTCTGTGTGTGTGTGTGTGTCTGTGTGTGTGTGTGTGTGTGTGTGTGTGTGTCTGTGTGTAGGTGTGTGTGTGTCTGTGTGTGTGTGTGTCTGTGTGTAGGTGTGTGTAGGTGTGTGTGTGTAGGTGTGTGTGTGTCTGTGTGTGTGTGTGTCTGTGTGTAGGTGTGTGTAGGTGTGTGTGTGTAGGTGTGTGTGTGTCTGTGTGTGTGTGTGTCTGTGTGTAGGTGTGTGTAGGTGTGTGTGTGTAGGTGTGTGTAGGTGTGTGTGTGTGTGTGTGTGTGTGTCTGTGTGTGTAGGTGTGTGTGTGTGTGTGTGTGTGTGTGTCTGTGTGTGTGTGTGTGTGTGTGTGTGTGTGCTGACCTTGCGCAGCAGCGAGCGGTCGAAGTTGCCCAGGGCGAGTGTGGCGGCTTGTCCAGCGCGCAGCACACGACAGGCCGAGCGGTTCCTCTGGATGCTCCCGACTCTGAGCCTCAGGAACCGGCCCTGGTCTGTGGGGCCCACGACCAGACGCTCCCCCTCTCTGCATACGCCACTGCAACAAACACACACGCTTAACACGCCACTGCAACGCACACACACGCTTAACACGCCACTGCAACACACACACACACACACGCTTAACACGACACTGCAACACACACACACACGCTTAACACGACACTGCAACACACACACACACGCTTAACACAACACTGCAACACACACACACACACGCTTAACACGACACTGCAACACACACACACACGCTTAACACGACAAAGCAACGCACACACACGCTTAACACGACACAGCAACACACACACACGCTTAACACGACACAGCAACGCACACACACGCTTAACACGACAAAGCAACGCACACACACGCTTAACACGACACTGCAACACACACACACACACGCTTAACACGACACTGCAACACACACACACACACGCTTAACACGACACTGCAACACACACACACACGCTTAACACGCCACTGCAACACACACACACACGCTTAACACGACACTGCAACACACACACACACACTTAACACAACACTGCAACACACACACACACACGCTTAACACGACACTGCAACACACACACACACGCTTAACACGACAAAGCAACGCACACACACGCTTAACACGACACAGCAACACACACACACGCTTAACACGACACTGCAACACACACACACACGCTTAACACGACACTGCAACACACACACGCTTAACACGACACTGCAACACACACACACGCTTAACACGACACTGCAACACACACACACACACACACGCTTAACACGACACTGCAACACACACACACACGCTTAACACAACACTGCAACACACACACGCTTAACACGACACAGCAACGCACACACACGCTTAACACGACAATGCAACACACACACACACACACACACGCTTAACACGACACTGCAACACACACACACACACGCTTAACACGACACAGCAACACACACACACGCTTAACACGACACTGCAACACACACACACGCTTAACACGACACAGCAACACACACACACGCTTAACACGACACAGCAACACACACACACGCTTAACACGACACAGCAACGCACACACACGCTTAACACGACACTGCAACACACACACACACGCTTAACACGACACTGCAACACACACACACACGCTTAACACGACACTGCAACACACACACACACGCTTAACACGACACTGCAACACACACTTAACACGACACTGCAACACACACACACACACTTAACACGACACTGCAACACACACACGCTTAACACGACACTGCAACACACACACGCTTAACACGACACTGCAACACACACACACACGCTTAACACAACACTGACACACTGAGCATTTCTGACTCAAATCGCCTTCATTACAAGTGTGTCGGGACTTGCTTTTGTTTATTTCCCCATGGTAATTCCCTCTGCTGCCAGTAGATGGAGCGCTAACACAAATCGTGATGAAGGAACGCCTGACTGAGACAGTGTGTGTGTGACGACATTTGCACTCGATCAAAAATGGGCAAAAACGCGCTTTTTGTGCCGTCAGAACTTTAAAGATGAAGATGACGCTTTTGTCGGCGCAGTTACCACGTCTCACCTGTAGAGGGTGCCTCCCACCACCGTGCCCACGTCTGGGACCGAGTAGATCTCGTCCACCTGAAACACCAGAGGTCAAAAAGGTCAAAGTTGTGTAAAGCTCTTCTGAACTCTTCACGAGGAAATTAATGTTGAAAGGAACGTGAGAGTTTAGGACGGTAAAGCGGGCGTGGTGTGGAGAAGATGTGGTGCGGGCGTGGTGAGGGCGTGGTGCGGGCGTGGTGTGGGTGTGGTGCGGGCGTGGTGCGGGTGTGGTGCGGGCGTGGTAAGGGCGTGGTGAGGGCGTGGTGCGGGCGTGGTGAGGGCGTGGTAAGGGCGTGGTGAGGGCGTGGCGAGGGCGTGGTGAGGGCGTGGCGAGGCGCGGGCGTGGTGAGGGCGTGGTAAGGGTGTGGTGAGGGCGTGTGGTGCGGGCGTGGTGAGGGTGTGGTGCGGGCATGGTGAGGGCGTGGTGAGGGCGTGGTGCGGGCGTGGTGAGGGTGTGGTGAGGGCGTGGTGAGGGCGTGGTGAGGGCGTGGTGCGGGCGTGGTGAGGGTGTGGTGCGGGCATGGTGAGGGCGTGGTGAGGGCGTGGTGAGGGCGTGGCGAGGCGCGGGCGTGGTGAGGGCGTGGTAAGGGTGTGGTAAGGGTGTGGTGAGGGCGTGTGGTGCGGGCGTGGTGAGGGTGTGGTGCGGGAATGGTGAGGGCGTGGTGAGGGCGTGGTGCGGGCGTGGTGAGGGTGTGGTGAGGGCGTGGTGAGGGCGTGGTGCGGGCGTGGTGAGGGTGTGGTGAGGGCGTGGTGAGGGTGTGGTGAGGGTGTGGTGAGGGCGTGGTGTGGGCGTGGTGAGGGCGTGGTGTGGGCGTGGTGAGGGCGTGGTGTGGGCGTGGCGCGGGCGTGGCGAGGGCGTGGTGAGGGCGTGGTGTGGGCGTGGTGAGGGCGTGGTGTGGGCGTGGTGTGGGCGTGGTGTGGGCGTGGTGTGGGCGTGGTGAGGGCGTGGTGAGGGCGTGGTGTGGGCGTGGTGTGGGCGTGGTGAGGGCGTGGTGTGGGCGTGGTGTGGGCGTGGTGAGGGCGTGGTGTGGGCGTGGTGAGGGCGTGGTGTGGGCGTGGTGTGGGCGTGGTGTGGGCGTGGTGAGGGCGTGGTGTGGGCGTGGTGTGGGCGTGGTGTGGGCGTGGTGTGGAGAAGGCGTGGCAGACCTGGAACTCGGTGAGCTGCTGCATGAGCTCCTCCTGCTCTTTGCTGTTGCTCAGAGGAGGAAGAACGTTCAGAAAGACTTTGAGGAGGTCAAGACTCTGTCCAGAGACCGAGGACACGGTGAAGATCGGCGTCACGCTGAGGGACGAGGAGGACAAACAAGGGTCAGAGCGTCACGCTGAGGGACGAGGAGGACAAACAAGGGTCAGAGCGTCACGCTGAGGGACGAGGAGGACAAACAAGGTCAGAGCGTCACGCTGAGGGACGAGGAGGACAAACAAGGTCAGATCGTCACGCTGAGGGACGAGGAGGACAAACAAGGTCAGATCGTCACGCTGATCCGGGTCCGGTCCTGGTCCAGTCACAGTCCTGGTCCGGTCCTGGTCCGGTCCTGGTCCAGTCACAGTCCTGGTCCGGTCCGGTCCTGGTCCAGTCACAGTCCTGGTCCGGTCCTGGTCCGGTCCTGGTCCAGTCACAGTCCTGGTCCGGTCCGGTCCTGGTCCAGACCTGGTTCCGTGGCTGAACTGCTGCGCTGCCATCACGGCGTCGTCCGTCCCGTTGATGACCACCGGGACCTTGTTACATCCCGGTTGTTTGAGGAGTCGCTGGAGCTGTCGGACCGTCCGCTCCACGGCCGCTCGACTGACCACGTCCACTTTACTGACCACGATGAAGACCGGGACTTTCAGAGCCATGGACAGGCCCAGGTGCTCCCGGGTCGTGCCCGCTGAGAGAGAAGAGGAAGACCAGCTGAGTTTAGACCTGCTTTAGTCCTGCTTTAGTCCTGCTTTAGTCCTGCTTTAGTCCTGCTTTAGACCTGCTTTAGACCTGCTTTAGACCTGCTTTAGACCTGCTTTAGACCTGCTTTAGTCCTGCTTTAGTCCTGCTTTAGACCTGCTTTAGTCCTGCTTTAGTCCTGCTTTAGTCCTGCTTTAGACCTGCTTTAGTCCCGCTTTAGACCCGCTTTAGTCCCGCTTTAGTCCTGCTTTAGTCCTGCTTTAGACCCGCTTTAGACCCGCTTTAGACCCGCTTTAGACCCGCTTTAGTCCCGCTTTAGTCCCGCTTTAGACCCGCTTTAGACCCGCTTTAGTCCCTCTTTAGACCCGCTTTAGTCCCGCTTTAGTCCTGCTTTAGTCCGGCTTTAGACCTGCTTTAGACCTGCTTTAGACCTGCTTTAGTCCTGCTTTAGACCTGCTTTAGTCCCGCTTTAGTCCCGGTTTAGTCCCGCTTTAGTCCCGCTTTAGACCTGCTTTAGTCCTGCTTTAGACTTGCTTTAGTCCTGCTTTAGACCTGCTTTAGACCTGCTTTAGACCCGCTTTAGACCCGCTTTAGACCCGCTTTAGTCCCGCTTTAGTCCCGCTTTAGTCCCGCTTTAGTCCCGCTTTAGTCCCTCTTTAGACCCGCTTTAGTCCCGCTTTAGTCCCGCTTTAGTCCCGCTTTAGACCCGCTTTAGACCTGCTTTAGACCTGCTTTAGACCTGCTTTAGACCTGCTTTAGTCCCGCTTTAGTCCCGGTTTAGTCCTGCTTTAGTCCTGCTTTAGTCCTGCTTTAGTCCTGCTTTAGTCCTGCTTTAGACCTGCTTTAGTCCTGCTTTAGACCTGCTTTAGACCTGCTTTAGACCCGCTTTAGACCCGCTTTAGACCCGCTTTAGACCCGCTTTAGTCCCGCTTTAGTCCCGCTTTAGTCCCGCTTTAGTCCCGCTTTAGACCCGCTTTAGACCCGCTTTAGTCCCGCTTTAGTCCCGCTTTAGTCCCGCTTTAGACCTGCTTTAGACCTGCTTTAGACCTGCTTTAATCCTGCTTTAGTCCTGCTTTAGACCTGCTTTAATCCTGCTTTAGTCCCGGTTTAACCTGCTTTAGACCTGCTTTAGTCCCGCTTTAGTCCCGCTTTCAGAAGCCTCTTATGACGACGACACAATCAAGGCAGTTCACGTCGCCCGGATCGGCGTCACCGGGGCCCCATCCTGGAGCCAGGCCTGGGATGGGTGCTCCATGGCGAGCGCCTGGTGACCGGGTCTTACCCCACGGGGCCCGGCCGGGCACAGCCCGAAAGAGCGACGTGGGGCCGCCCTCCCGTGGGCCCACCACCCGCAGGAGGATCCATAAGGGGCCGGTGCAGAGAGATCTGGGCGGCAGTCGACGGCAGGGGCCTCGGCGACCAGATCTCCAGACACAGAGACTAACCCTGGGGACATGGAATGTCACCTCGCTGGGGGGGAAAGAGCCTGAGCTTGTGCGGGAGGTTGAGCGATACCGACTAGATATAGTCGGCCTCACCTCCACGCACAGTTTGGGCTCTGGAACCCATCTCCTCGAGAGGGGCTGGACGCTCCACTTCTCTGGTGTTGCCCGCGGGGAGAGGCGGCGGGCTGGTGTGGGCTTGCTGATAGCCCCTCAGCTCAGCCACCACGTGTTGGAGTTTACCCCGGTGAACGAGAGGGTCGCGTCCCTCCGCCTTCGGGTGGGGGACAGGTCTCTCACTGTTGTGGCGGCCTACGGGCCGAACAGCAGTGCAGAGTACCCGGCCTTCTTGGAGTCCTTGGGAGGGGTACTGGACAGTGCACCGACCGGGGACTCCGTTGTTCTACTGGGGGACTTCAACGCCCACGTGGGCAATGACAGTGACACCTGGAGAGGGGTGATCGGGAAGAACGGCTTCCCCGATCTGAACCCGAGCGGTGTTCAGTTATTGGACTTCTGTGCTAGCCACGGATTGTCCATAACGAACACCATGTTCAAGCACAAGGGTGTCCATCAGTGCACGTGGCACCAGGACACCCTAGGCCGGAGGTCAATGATCGACTTTGTTGTCGTGTCATCAGACCTCCGGCCGCGTGTCTTGGACACTCGGGTGAAGAGAGGGGCAGAGTTGTCAACCGATCACCACCTGGTGGTGAGTTGGATCCGCTGGCGGAGGAGGAAGCCGGACAGACTTGGCAGACCCAAGCGCATTGTGAGGGTCTGTTGGGAACGTCTAGTGGAGCCCTCTGTCAGTAGGGTATTCAACTCGCACCTCCGGGAGAGCTTCTCCCATGTCCCGGGGGAGGCTGGGGACATTGAGTCCGAGTGGACCATGTTCTCCGCCTCCATTGTTGATGCGGCTGCTCGGAGCTGTGGTCGCAAGGTCTCCGGTGCCTGTCGTGGCGGCAACCCCCGAACCCGGTGGTGGACACCGGAAGTAAGGGATGCCGTCAGACTGAAGAAGGAGGCCTATCAGGCCACTCTGGCTTGTAGGTCTCCGGAGGTCATCGACGGGTATCGGCAGGCCAAGCGAGCCGCGGCTCGTGCTGTCGCAGAGGCAAAAACCCGGGCCTGGGAGGAGTTCGGGGAGGCCATGGAGGAGGACTATCGGTCGGCACCAAAGAAATTCTGGCAAACCGTCCGGCGCCTCAGGAAGGGGAAGCAGTGTCTCACAAACACCGTTTACGGTGCGGGTGGAGGCCTGCTGACCTCGACTGGGGATGTCGTCGGACGGTGGAAGGAATACTTTGAGGATCTCCTTAATCCCTCAGTCACGTCTTCCGAAGAGGAAGTAGAGACCGGGGACTCGGAGGCTGGCTCATCCATCACCCAAGCTGAAGTCACTGAGGTTGTTCGCAAACTCCTCGGTGGCAGGGCTCCGGGGGTGGATGAGATCCGCCCTGAGTACCTAAAGTATCTGGATGTTGTAGGACTGTCTTGGTTGACACGTCTCTGCAACATCGCGTGGCGTTCGGGGACCGTGCCTCTGGACTGGCAGACCGGGGTGGTGGTCCCTCTGTTTAAGAAGGGGGACCGGAGGGTGTGTTCCAACTACAGAGGGATCACACTCCTCAGCCTCCCGGGTAAGGTCTATTCCAAGGTACTGGAGAGGAGAATCCGACCGATAGTCGAACCTCGGATTCAGGAGGAGCAGAGTGGTTTTCGTCCCGGTCGTGGAACACTGGACCAGCTCTATACCCTCCATCGGGTGCTCGAGGGTTCATGGGAGTTTGCCCAACCAGTCCACATGTGCTTTGTGGATCTGGAGAAGGCTTTCGACCGTGTCCCTCGGGGTGTCCTTTGGGGGGTGCTCCGGGAGTACGGGGTCCGGGGCCCTTTGCTCAGGGCTGTCCGGTCCCTGTATGACCGGAGCAGGAGCTGTGTTCGCATTGCCGGCAGTAAGTCAGACCTGTTCCCAGTGCATGTTGGACTCCGCCAGGGCTGCCCTGTGTCACCGGTTCTGTTCATAATTTTTATGGACAGAATTTCTAGGCGCAGTCAGGGGTTGGAGGGGGTCCGGTTTGGGGACCACAGGATCTCATCTCTGCTGTTTGCAGACGATGTTGTCCTGATGGCTCCATCAAACCCGGACCTGCAACATGCACTGGGACGGTTTGCAGCCGAGTGTGAAGCGGCTGGGATGAGAATCAGCACCTCCAAATCCGAGGCCATGGTTCTCGACCGGAAAAAGGTGGCTTGCCCTCTCCAGGTGGGTGGGGTGTCCTTGCCCCAAGTGGAGGAGTTCAAGTATCTCGGGGTCTTGTTCACGAGTGAGGGAAGGATGGAGCGTGAGATCGACAGGCGGATCGGTGCAGCGGCTGCAGTGATGCAGTCGCTGCATCGGACCGTTGTGGTGAAGAGGGAGCTGAGCCGAAAGGCAAAGCTCTCTATTTACCGGTCGGTCTACGTTCCTACCCTCACCTATGGTCATGAGCTTTGGGTAGTGACCGAAAGAACAAGATCGCGGATACAAGCGGTCGAAATGAGTTTCCTCCGCCGTGTGGCTGGGCGCTTCCTTAGAGATAAGGTGAGGAGCTCGGCCACACGGGGGGAGCTCGGAGTAGAGCCGCTGCCCCTCCACGTCGAGAGGAGCCAGTTGAGGTGGCTCGGGCATCTGTTCCGGATGCCTCCTGGGCGCCTCCCTCGGGAGGTGTTTCAGGCATGTCCCACCGGGAAGAGGCCCCGGGGAAGACCCAGGACACGCTGGAGAGACTATGTCTCTCGGCTGGCCTGGGAACGCATCGGGATCCCCCCGGAGGAGTTAGAGGAAGTGTCTGGGGAGAAGGAAGTCTGGGAGTCCCTGCTCAGACTGCTGCCCCCGCGACCCGGCCCCGGATAAAGCGGCAGAAGATGGATGGATGGATAGTCCCGCTTTAGACCCGCTTTAGTCCCGCTTTAGTCCCGCTTAAGTGCTGCTTTAGACCCGCTTTAGTCCCGCTTTAGTCCCGCTTTAGTGCCGCTTTAGTGCCGCTTTAGTGCCGCTTTAGTCCTGCTTTAGACCTGCTTTAGTCCTGCTTTAGTCCTGCTTTAGTCCTGCTTTAGTCCTGCTTTAGTCCTGCTTTAGTCCTGCTTTAGTCCTGCTTTAGTCCTGCTTTAGACCTAATTTAGTCCTGCTTTAGACCTGCTTTAGTGCTGCTTTAGTCCTGCTTTAGTGCTGCTTTAGTGCTGCTTTAGTGCTGCTTTAGACCTGCTTTAGTCCTGCTTTAGTCCTGCTTTAGTCCTGCTTTAGTCCTGCTTTAGACCTGCTTTAGACCTGCTTTAGACCTGCTTTAGACCTGCTTTAGACCTGCTTTAGTCCTGCTTTAGTCCTGCTTTAGTCCTGCTTTGGTCCTGCTTTAGTCCTGCTTTAGTCCTGCTTTAGACCTGCTTTAGTCCTGCTTTAGTCCTGCTTTAGTCCTGCTTTAGTGCTGCTTTAGACCTGCTTTAGTCCTGATTTAGACCTGCTTTAGACCTGCTTTAGTCCTGCTTTAGACCTGCTTTAGACCTGCTTTAGTCCTGCTTTAGTCCTGCTTTAGTCCTGCTTTAGTCCTGCTTTAGACCTGCTTTAGTCCTGCTTTAGTCCTGCTTTAGTCCTGCTTTAGACCTAATTTAGTCCTGCTTTAGACCTGCTTTAGTGCTGCTTTAGTCCTGCTTTAGTGCTGCTTTAGTGCTGCTTTAGACCTGCTTTAGTCCTGCTTTAGTCCTGCTTTAGTCCTGCTTTAGACCTGCTTTAGACCTGCTTTAGTCCTGCTTTAGTCCTGCTTTAGTCCTGCTTTGGTCCTGCTTTAGTCCTGCTTTAGTCCTGCTTTAGACCTGCTTTAGTCCTGCTTTAGTCCTGCTTTAGACCTGCTTTAGTCCTGCTTTAGTCCTGATTTAGACCTGCTTTAGACCTGCTTTAGTCCTGCTTTAGTCCTGCTTTAGACCTGCTTTAGACCTGCTTTAGTCCTGCTTTAGACCTGCTTTAGTCCTGCTTTAGTCCTGCTTTAGTCCTGCTTTAGACCTGCTTTAGTCCTGCTTTAGACCTGCTTTAGTCCTGCTTTAGTCCTGCTTTAGACCTGCTTTAGTCCTGCTTTAGTCCTGCTTTAGTCCTGCTTTAGTCCTGCTTTAGTCCTGCTTTAGACCTGCTTTAGACCTGCTTTAGTCCTGCTTTAGTCCTGCTTTAGTCCTGCTTTAGACCTGCTTTAGACCTGCTTTAGTCCTGCTTTAGTCCTGCTTTAGACCTGCTTTAGTCCTGCTTTAGACCTGCTTTAGACCTGCTTTAGTCCTGCTTTAGACCTGCTTTAGACCTGCTTTAGTCCTGCTTTAGTCCTGCTTTAGTCCTGCTTTAGTCCTGCTTTAGTCCTGCTTTAGACCTGCTTTAGTCCTGCTTTAGTCCTGCTTTAGTCCTGCTTTAGACCTGCTTTAGACCTGCTTTAGTCCTGCTTTAGTCCTGCTTTAGACCTGCTTTAGTCCTGCTTTAGTCCTGCTTTAGTCCTGCTTTAGTCCTGCTTTAGACCTGCTTTAGTCCTGCTTTAGTCCTGCTTTAGACCTGCTTTAGTCCTGCTTTAGTCCTGCTTTAGTCCTGCTTTAGTCCTGCTTTAGTCCTGCTTTAGTCCTGCTTTAGACCTGCTTTAGACCTGCTTTAGTCCTGCTTTAGTCCTGCTTTAGACCTGCTTTAGTCCTGCTTTAGTCCTGCTTTAGTCCTGCTTTAGTCCTGCTTTAGACCTGCTTTAGACCTGCTTTAGTCCTGCTTTAGTCCTGCTTTAGACCTGCTTTAGACCTGCTTTAGTCCTGCTTTAGTCCTGCTTTAGACCTGCTTTAGACCTGCTTTAGTCCTGCTTTAGTCCTGCTTTAGACCTGCTTTAGACCTGCTTTAGTGCTGCTTTAGTCCTGCTTTAGACCTGCTTTAGTCCTGCTTTAGTCCTGCTTTAGTCCTGCTTTAGTCCTGCTTTAGACCTGCTTTAGTCCTGCTTTAGTCCTGCTTTAGACCTGCTTTAGACCTGCTTTAGTGCTGCTTTAGACCTGCTTTAGTGCTGCTTTAGTCCTGCTTTAGTCCTGCTTTAGACCTGCTTTAGACCTGCTTTAGTCCTGCTTTAGTCCTGCTTTAGTCCTGCTTTAGTCCTGCTTTAGTCCTGCTTTAGACCTGCTTTAGTGCTGCTTTAGTCCTGCTTTAGTCCTGCTTTAGTCCTGCTTTAGTCCTTCTTTAGTGCTGCTTTAGTCCCGCTTTAGTCTCTTACCGATGCCGGTGCTGGCGCTCACCATGAGCAGGGCGAAGTCGGGGCAGTAGGAGGTCAGTCCAAAGATGGTGGTCTTCAGATACTTGTGATGTCCGGCCAGATCCATGAACGTGATCATCTTTGAGGAGTTCTCACAGATCTGCTCTGCGGAGCGGGACTCACTGTAGTTCACCACCTGCAGCAGGAGAGGGCGGGGATTAGTCCTGCACCCGCCCACCTGCACCCGCCTTCCTGCTCCCGCCTTCATGCACCCTGCCCTCCTGACCCCGCCCTCCTTACCCCGCCCTCATGCCCCTGCCCTCCTGACCCCGCCCTCCAGACCCCGCCCTCCTGCTCCCGCCCTCCTGACCCGCCCTCCTGACCCGCCCTCCTGACCACGCCCTCCTGCTCCCGCCCTCATGCACACGCCCTCTTGCACCCGCCCTCCTGACCCCGCCCTCTTGCACCCGCCCTCCTGACCCCGCCCTCATGCACCCTGCCCTCCTGACCCCGCCCTCCTGACCCTGCCCTCCTGCACACACCCTCTTGCACCCGCCCTCCTGACCCCGCCCTCTTACACCCGCCCTCCTGACCCCGCCCTCATGCACCCGCCCTTCTGACCTGCCCTCCTGACCCCGCCCTCCAGACCCCGCCCTCCTGCTCCCGCCCTCCTGACCCGCCCTCCAGACCACGCCCTCCTGCTCCCGCCCTCATGCACCCTGCCCTCCTGACCCCGCCCTCCTGACCCTGCCCTCCTGCACACGCCCTCTTGCACCTGCCCTCCTGACCCCGCCCTCCTTACCCCGCCCTCATGCACCCGCCCTCCTGACCCCGCCCTCCAGACCCCGCCCTCCTGACCTGCCCTCCTGACCCCGCCCTCCTTACCCCGCCCTCATGCACCCGCCCTCCTGACCCCGCCCTCCAGACCCCGCCCTCCTGCTCCCGCCCTCCTGACCCCGCCCTCCTGCTCCAGCCCTCCTGACCCGCCCTCCTGCCCCGCCCTCCTGACCACGCCCTCCTGACCACGCCCTCCTGACCCCGCCCTCCTGCACCCGCCCTCCTGCACCCGCCCTCCTGCACCTGTCCTTTGCTGTTGAAGCCCAGGATCTCGAAGCTGATGGAGGAGGTTCTTCCCGTCTGGATCTCGTGCAGGTGCCTGAACAGGTTGAGGCGAGCTCGGCCACGCCCGTTGTCCAGCTCGCCCTGGGTCAGGACGCCGAGGAGAGTGGACTTCCCCGAGTCCACGTTCCCCAGGACGGCCACGCGCAGGTCCAGGAACTGAAGACCGGAGCCAGGACGGATTCAGACTGTGATTTATACTGACCTTTCATTACATTTAAGGTGCAAGAATTATGACTTTAAAGCTCAAGAGGGTCAAAAAAGGGTCACAAAGGGTCGCAAAGGGTCACAAAGGGGTCAAAAAGGGTCGCAAAGGGTCATAAAGGGGTCATAAAGGGTCGCAAAGGGTTACAAATGGTCACAAAGAGTCATAAAGGGTCGCAAAGGGGTCACAAAGGGTCTCACCTGCTGGTCGTCCGGAACTTTACGTACCAAAACCTCAGCGATTTTACGAGACACGTTTTGGTCAGAGTCGAAGTCCACCTCCCTCTCTCTGAGCAGAGCGATGTCTGCACCCACCCTGAAGAGGGAGAGAGGAAGAGAGGGTGAGAGGAAGAGAGAGGGTGAGAGGAAGAGAGGGTGAGAGGAAGGGAGGGTGAGAGGAAGAGAGAGGGTGAGAGGAAGAGAGGGTGAGAGGAAGAGAGGGAGAGAGGGTGAGAGGAAGAGAGGGAGAGAGGGTGAGAGGAAGAGCGAGGGTGAGGAAGAGAGGGTGAGAGGAAGAGAGGGTGAGAGGAAGAGAGAGGGTGAGAGGAAGAGAGGAAGAGATAGGGTGAGGAAGAGAGGGTGAGAGGAAGAGAGAAGGTGAGAGGAAGAGAGGGAGAGAGGAAGAGAGAGGGTGAGAGGAAGAGAGGGAGAGAGGAAGAGAGGGAGAGAGGAAGAGAGGGAGAGAGGAAGAGAGGGTGGGAGGAAGAGAGAGGGTGAGAGGAAGAGAGGAGAGAGGAAGAGAGGGAGGAGAGGAAGAGAGAGGGTGAGGAAGAGAGAGGGAGAGAGGAAGAGAGGGAGAGAGGAAGAGAGGGTGAGAGGAAGAGAGAGGGTGAGAGGAAGAGAGGGAGAGAGGAAGAGAGGGAGCGAGGAAGAGAGGGAGAGGAAGAGAGGGTGAGAGGAAGAGAGAGGGTGAGAGGAAGAGAGGGAGAGAGGAAGAGAGAGGGTGAGGAAGAGAGAGGGAGAGAGGAAGAGAGGGAGAGAGGGTGAGAGGAAGAGAGAGGGTGAGGAAGAGAGAGGGAGAGAGGAAGAGAGGGAGCGAGGAAGAGAGGGTGAGAGGAAGAGAGGGAGAGAGGAAGAGAGAGGGAGAGAGGAAGAGAGGGGAATCTCCACTAAACCTCGTCGGGTAGACTTACTTGTGTGCCATGCGGCTCAGGGGTCTTGAGCGATGCGTCCATGTCCCCTGGAGACAGTCCCACCAGGAGCCCGTTGTCTTCCACTCCGATCTGGTACACGGCTTCTCCTCGACCTTCCTGCAAACGCCACTTCAGCTGCGTCGCCAGGTTGCTCGAAACGATACGAGGACGGATTCACCAGCTTCAGCTGCACAAACAACTGTCACTCTACACCTCCTTTAGACCTCCTTTAGACCTCCTTTAGACCTCCTTTAGACCTCCTTTAGACCTCCTTTAGTCCTCCTTTAGTCCTCCTTTAGACCTCCTTTAGACCTCCTTTAGACCTCCTTTAGACCTCCTTTAGACCTCCTTTAGACCTCCTTTAGTCCTCCTTTAGTCCTCCTTTAGACCTCCTTTAGACCTCCTTTAGTCCTCCTTTAGACCTCCTTTAGACCTCCTTTAGTCCTCCTTTAGACCTCCTTTAGACCTCCTTTAGACCTCCTTTAGTCCTCCTTTAGACCTCCTTTAGTCCTCCTTTAGACCTCCTTTAGACCTCCTTTAGTCCTCCTTTAGTCCTCCTTTAGACCTCCTTTAGACCTCCTTTAGACCTCCTTTAGTCCTCCTTTAGACCCTCCTTTAGACCTCCTTTAGTCCTCCTTTAGACCTCCTTTAGTCCTCCTTTAGACCTCCTTTAGTCCTCCCTTTAGACCTCCTTTAGACCTCCTTTAGACCTCCTTTAGACCTCCTTTAGACCTCCTTTAGACCTCCTTTAGTCCTCCTTAGACCTCCTTTAGACCTCCTTTAGACCTCCTTTAGTCCCTCCTTTAGACCTCCTTTAGACCTCCTTTAGTCCTCCTTTAGTCCTCCTTTAGTCCTCCTTTAGACCTCCTTTAGTCCTCCTTTAGACCTCCTTTAGACCTCCTTAGACCTCCTTTAGTCCTCCTTTAGACCTCCTTTAGTCCTCCTTTAGACCTCCTTTAGACCTCCTTTAGACCTCCTTTAGACCTCCTTTAGTCCTCCTTTAGACCTCCTTTAGACCTCCTTTAGACCTCCTTTAGACCTCCTTTAGACCTCCTTTAGTCCTCCTTTAGACCTCCTTTAGTCCCTGGTTTAGTCCTGGTTCAGTCCTGGTTCAGTCCTGGTTTAGACCTGGTTTGGACCTGGTTTAGTCCTGGTTTAGTCCTGGTTTAGTCCCGTTTAGTCCTGGTTTAGTCCTGGTTTAGTCCTGGTTTAGTCCTGGTTTAGACCTGGTTTAGACCTACTTTAGTCCTGGTTTAGACCTGGTTTAGACCTTCTTTAGTCCTGGTTTAGTCTGGGTTTAGACCTCCTTTAGTCCTGGCTTAGACCTCCTTTAGTCCTGGTTTAGACCTCCTTTAGTCCTGGTTTAGACCTGGTCTAGACCTCCTTTAGTCCTGGTTTAGTCCTGGTTTAGTCCTGGTTTAGTCCTGGTTTAGTCCTGGTTCAGTCCTGGTTTAGACCTGGTTTGGACCTGGTTTAGTCCTGGTTTAGTCCTGGTTTAGTCCCGTTTAGACCTGGTTTAGACCTGGTTTAGTCCTGGTTTAGTCCTGGTTTAGACCTGGTTTAGTCCTGGTTCAGCCCAGGTTTAGTCCTGGTTTAGTCCTGGTTTAGACCTGGTTTAGACCTGGTTTAGTCCTGGTTTAGTCCTGTTTAGACCTGGTTTAGACCTGGTTTAGTCCTGGTTTAGTCCTGGTTTAGACCTGGTTTAGTCCTGGTTTAGTCCTGGTTTAGACCTGGTTTAGTCCTGGTTTAGACCTGGTTTAGTCCTGGTTTAGTCCTGGTTTAGTCCTGGTTTAGTCCTGGTTTAGTCCAGGTTTAGTCCTGGTTTAGTCCTGATTTAGTCCTGGTTTAGTCCAGGTTTAGTCCAGGTTTAGTCCAGGTTTAGTCCTGGTTTAGTCCTGGTTTAGACCTGGTTTAGTCCTGGTTTAGTCCTGGTTTAGTCCTGGTTTAGTCCTGGTTTAGTCCTGGTTCAGTCCTGGTTTAGTCCTGGTTTAGTCCTGGTTTAGTCCTGGTTTAGTCCTGGTTTAGACCTGGTTTAGTCCTGGTTTAGACCTGGTTTAGACCTGGTTTAGTCCTGGTTTAGCCCTGGTTTAGTCCTGGTTTAGCCCTGGTTTAGTCCTGGTTTAGTCCTGGTTTAGTCCTGGTTTAGACCTGGTTTAGACCTGGTTTAGACCTGGTTTAGACCTGGTTTAGACCTCCTTTAGTCCTGGTTTAGTCCTGGTTTGGACCTCCTTTAGTCCTGGTTTAGTCCTGGTTTAGACCTCCTTTAGACCTCCTTTAGTCCTCCTTTAGACCTCCTTTAGACCTCCTTTAGACCTCCTTTAGACCTCCTTTAGACCTCCTTTAGTCCTCCTTTAGACCTCCTTTAGTCCTGGTTTAGTCCTGGTTCAGTCCTGGTTCAGTCCTGGTTTAGACCTGGTTTGGACCTGGTTTAGTCCTGGTTTAGTCCTGGTTTAGTCCCGTTTAGTCCTGGTTTAGTCCTGGTTTAGTCCTGGTTTAGTCCTGGTTTAGACCTGGTTTAGACCTACTTTAGTCCTGGTTTAGACCTGGTTTAGACCTTCTTTAGTCCTGGTTTAGTCTGGGTTTAGACCTCCTTTAGTCCTGGCTTAGACCTCCTTTAGTCCTGGTTTAGACCTCCTTTAGTCCTGGTTTAGACCTGGTCTAGACCTCCTTTAGTCCTGGTTTAGTCCTGGTTTAGTCCTGGTTTAGTCCTGGTTTAGTCCTGGTTCAGTCCTGGTTTAGACCTGGTTTGGACCTGGTTTAGTCCTGGTTTAGTCCTGGTTTAGTCCCGTTTAGACCTGGTTTAGACCTGGTTTAGTCCTGGTTTAGTCCTGGTTTAGACCTGGTTTAGTCCTGGTTCAGCCCAGGTTTAGTCCTGGTTTAGTCCTGGTTTAGACCTGGTTTAGACCTGGTTTAGTCCTGGTTTAGTCCTGTTTAGACCTGGTTTAGACCTGGTTTAGTCCTGGTTTAGTCCTGGTTTAGACCTGGTTTAGTCCTGGTTTAGTCCTGGTTTAGACCTGGTTTAGTCCTGGTTTAGACCTGGTTTAGTCCTGGTTTAGTCCTGGTTTAGTCCTGGTTTAGTCCTGGTTTAGTCCAGGTTTAGTCCTGGTTTAGTCCTGATTTAGTCCTGGTTTAGTCCAGGTTTAGTCCAGGTTTAGTCCAGGTTTAGTCCTGGTTTAGTCCTGGTTTAGACCTGGTTTAGTCCTGGTTTAGTCCTGGTTTAGTCCTGGTTTAGTCCTGGTTTAGTCCTGGTTCAGTCCTGGTTTAGTCCTGGTTTAGTCCTGGTTTAGTCCTGGTTTAGTCCTGGTTTAGACCTGGTTTAGTCCTGGTTTAGACCTGGTTTAGACCTGGTTTAGTCCTGGTTTAGCCCTGGTTTAGTCCTGGTTTAGCCCTGGTTTAGTCCTGGTTTAGTCCTGGTTTAGTCCTGGTTTAGACCTGGTTTAGACCTGGTTTAGACCTGGTTTAGACCTGGTTTAGACCTCCTTTAGTCCTGGTTTAGTCCTGGTTTGGACCTCCTTTAGTCCTGGTTTAGTCCTGGTTTAGACCTGGTTTAGTCCTGGTTTAGTCCTGGTTTAGTCCTGGTTTAGTCCTGGTTTAGTCCTGGTTTAGACCTGGTTTAGTCCTGGTTTAGCCCTGGTTTAGCCCTGGTTTAGTCCTGGTTTAGCCCTGGTTTAGTCCTGGTTTAGTCCTGGTTTAGTCCTGGTTTAGACCTGGTTTAGACCTGGTTTAGACCTGGTTTAGTCCTGGTTTAGACCTCCTTTAGTCCTGGTTTAGTCCTGGTTTAGACCTCCTTTAGTCCTGGTTTAGTCCTGGTTTGGACCTCCTTTAGTCCTGGTTTAGTCCTGGTTTAGACCTGGTTTAGACCTGGTTTAGACCTGGTTTAGTCCTGGTTTAGCCCTGGTTTAGTCCTGGTTTAGCCCTGGTTTAGTCCTGGTTTAGTCCTGGTTTAGTCCTGGTTTAGACCTGGTTTAGACCTGGTTTAGACCTCCTTTAGTCCTGGTTTAGTCCTGGTTTAGACCTCCTTTAGTCCTGGTTTAGTCCTGGTTTGGACCTCCTTTAGTCCTGGTTTAGTCCTGGTTTAGACCTGGTTTAGTCCTGGTTTAGTCCTGGTTTAGACCTGGTTTAGACCTGGTTTAGACCTGGTTTAGTCCTGGTTTAGCCCTGGTTTAGTCCTGGTTTAGCCCTGGTTTAGTCCTGGTTTAGTCCTGGTTTAGTCCTGGTTTAGACCTGGTTTAGACCTGGTTTAGACCTCCTTTAGTCCTGGTTTAGTCCTGGTTTAGACCTCCTTTAGTCCTGGTTTAGTCCTGGTTTGGACCTCCTTTAGTCCTGGTTTAGTCCTGGTTTAGACCTGGTTTAGTCCTGGTTTAGTCCTGGTTTAGACCTGGTTTAGACCTGGTTTAGTCCTGGTTTAGTCCTGGTTTAGCCCTGGTTTAGTCCTGGTTTAGTCCTGGTTTAGTCCTGGTTTAGACCTGGTTTAGACCTGGTTTAGACCTGGTTTAGTCCTGGTTTAGACCTCCTTTAGTCCTGGTTTAGTCCTGGTTTAGACCTCCTTTAGTCCTGGTTTAGTCCTGGTTTGGACCTCCTTTAGTCCTGGTTTAGTCCTGGTTTAGACCTGGTTTAGTCCTGGTTTAGTCCTGGTTTAGACCTGGTTTAGACCTGGTTTAGACCTGGTTTAGTCCTGGTTTAGCCCTGGTTTAGTCCTGGTTTAGCCCTGGTTTAGTTCTGGTTTAGACCTGGTTTAGTCCTGGTTTAGTCCTGGTTTAGTCCTGGTTTAGTCCTGGTTTAGACCTGGTTTAGACCTGGTTTAGTCCTGGTTTAGTCCTGGTTTGCAACACAAGTAAAAGAACAGATAACTCCAATAGACGGAACCTCTCGTATTCTTAACAGGGAAAAGACATAAATACAAATAGCACAAGACAAAATAATACTAATACTAGAGGTAAAGTAAACAGTGACTTTACCTTGTATTCAATGTTTCCCTCTTCAGCCTGAAACAGAAGAACATTGAGCTTTAATCACAGTACACACAGTACACACAGTACACACAGTACACACAGTACACAGTACACACAGTACACACAGTACACACAGTACACAGTACACACAGTACACACAGTACACAGTACACAGTACACACAGTACACACAGTACACAGTACACACAGTACAAAGTACACACAGTACACACAGTACACACAGTACAAAGTACACAGTACACACAGTACACGCAGTACACAGTACACACAGTACACACAGTACACACAGTACACACAGTACACACAGTACACAGTACACACAGTACACACAGTACACACAGTACACAGTACACACAGTACACACAGTACACAGTACACACAGTACACACAGTACACAGTACACACAGTACACACAGTACACAGTACACACAGTACACACAGTACACACAGTACACAGTACACGCAGTACACGCAGTACACGCAGTACACAGTACACACAGTACACAGTACACACAGTACAAAGTACACACAGTACACACAGTACACACAGTACACACAGTACACACAGTACAAAGTACACAGTACACACAGTACACGCAGTACACAGTACACACAGTACACACAGTACACACAGTACACACAGTACACACAGTACACACAGTACACAGTACACACAGTACACACAGTACACAGTACACAGTACACACAGTACACAGTACACACAGTACACAGTACACACAGTACACAGTACACACAGTACACACAGTACACAGTACACACAGTACACAGTACACACAGTACACACAGTACACACAGTACACACAGTACACACAGTACACAGTACACAGTACACACAGTACACAGTACACACAGTACACAGTACACACAGTACACACAGTACACAGTACACACAGTACACACAGTACACAGTACACACAGTACACACAGTACACACAGTACACACAGTACACACAGTACACATAGTACACAGTACACACAGTACACACAGTACACACAGTACACACAGTACACACAGTACATACAGTACACACAGTACACACAGTACACACAGTACACGCAGTACACGCAGTACACGCAGTACACGCAGTACACGCAGTACACAGTACACACAGTACACACAGTACACACAGTACATACAGTACACACAGTACACAGTACACACAGTACACGCAGTACACGCAGTACACGCAGTACACACAGTACACACAGTACACGCAGTACACGCAGTACACAGTACACGCAGTACACACAGTACACACAGTACACGCAGTACACACAGTACACGCAGTACACACAGTACACACAGTACACAGTACACACAGTACACGCAGTACACAGTACACACAGTACACAAAGTACACAGTACACACAGTACACAAAGTACACAGTACACACAGTACACAGAGTACACACAATACACGCAGTACACGCAGTACACGCAGTAAACGCAGTACACACAGTACACAGTACACAGTACACACAGTACACAGTACACACAGTACACGCAGTACACGGTACACGCAGTACACACAGTACACACAGTACACAGTACACACAGTACACAGTACACAGTACACGCAGTACACACAGTACACAGTACACACAGTACACGCAGTACACAGTACACACAGTACACAGTACACAGTACACACAGTACACAGTACACACAGTACACAGTACACACAGTACACAGTACACACAGTACACACAGTACACACAGTACACACAGTACACACAGTACACACAGTACACACAGTACACAGTACACAGTACACAGTACACAGTACACACAGTACACAGTACACGCAGTACACAGTACACACAGTACACAGTAAACACAGTACACAGTACACGCAGTACACAGTACACACAGTACACAGTACATACAGTACACGCAGTACACAGTACACGCAGTACACAGTACACAGTACACGCAGTACACACAGTACACAGTACACACAGTACACACAGTACACACAGTACACACAGTACACACAGTACACAGTACACGCAGTACACAGTACACGCAGTACACAGTACAGGCAGTACACAGTACACACAGTACACAGTAAACACAGTACACAGTACACACAGTACACACAGTACGCAGTACACGCAGTACACGCAGTACACAGTACACGCAGTACATAGTACACGCAGTACACAGTACACGCAGTACACACAGTACACACAGTACACAGTACACGCAGTACACAGTACACGCAGTACACAGTACACGCAGTACACACAGTACACGCAGTACACGCAGTACACAGTACACACAGTACACGCAGTACACAGTACACGCAGTACACAGTACGCAGTACACACAGTACACAGTACACACAGTACACACAGTACACAGTACACACAGTACACACAGTACACAGTACACGGTACACGCAGTACACAGTACACGCAGTACACAGTACAGAGTACACGCAGTACACGCAGTACACAGTACACGCAGTACACAGTACACGCAGTACACAGTACACGCAGTACACGCAGTACACAGTACACACAGTACACACAGTACACAGTACACACAGTACACACAGTACACAGTACACGGTACACGCAGTACACAGTACACGCAGTACACAGTACAGAGTACACGCAGTACACGCAGTACACAGTACACGCAGTACACAGTACACGCAGTACACAGTACACGCAGTACACGCAGTACACAGTACACGCAGTAAACAGTACACGCAGTACACGCAGTACACAATACACGCAGTACACAGTACGCGCAGGACACGCAGTACACACAGTACACAGTACACGCAGTACACAGTACATGCAGTACACAGTACACGCAGTACACGCAGTACACACAGTACACGCAGTACACGCAGTACACACAGTACACAGTACACGCAGTACACAGTACACGCAGGACACGCAGTACACACAGTACACAGTACACGCAGTACACAGTAAAAGCAGTACACAGTAAAAGCAGTACACGCAATACACGCAGTACACTGTAACGTTTGTGTATTTTTACTTCTCTCGATTCCATTGTCGTGTAATTTGTGAGAATAATATAAACTAGGACTTCATTACTTAAGTACAAGTACGATTACAACAGGATTTACACGTTCCACCGTCTCAGGAAACCAAAACAGACACAAAAATACAGTATTGATACAAATAAATTGTGTCAAATTAACTTTTATAAACGTTGTGATGCTGATATGTCGTTTAAAATCATAATTAACACAGAAATAGGAAGAAAACTTAAAACGTACCGACTACTTAACATCAGTTTCATAATAATAGTGCAGCTCGTTGAAAACCTCACCTTTAGATTGACAATGACTTGCTGTAGTACAAGGCTCTGGAATAAAACCAGCAGGACCAGAACGAAATACAATAACAATAATAAGTGTTTTTATGTGTTTTATGGAGGATTTGAGCCGTTTGAAGGAGTAAACAAACCAGCATAATGCCATTTACAGCGAGGACAATATTTTAAAATCTTTGGCTTTCTAGCATCACTTAGTCCTGTAATAAATTATAACTTGTGCCGAATTATTGCTGGCTCATTCATTAAATAAGAAACACCTAAAAAACAATAGGAAACTTTTGTCCTCGTGGAGAAATTCTCGCGCACACAGTAAAATGCTTAAATATTGCGTGAGATTCAGTGTGACGTTGTTGTTGGGGGAAGAGATCGTGTGTTTACATCCTTTACACGTGGATCATTTGGCATTTCATTTAAATAACAAGTTGGTGAAGGTTTTTGGTGCGATATGTTCACAACTGTAGCTTTTAAACCGGAATATATGGGGAACGTAGCCGTGTTTCGCTGCGCTTTATGCGGCAGGACCAGACTCGGTTACGACGCGCCGCAGTTTTACCTCCGGAGGCAGGAACGGCGGCGGCGCGCGGTTCTTCTTGTTCTTATTCCGTTTTCTGCCGCCGCGTTTTCGTTTCCTCCGTTTGGACTTTTTGGCGGCTTCGGTCCCGGTCCCGGTCCCGGTCCCGGTGTCGTTGCCGCGCCGCTGCTGCTGCTGCTGCTGCTGCCGTGGCCCGGGGTTCGTGGCGCACTTCTCGGTCAGGTCCACCATCCTCCTCCGCCTCTTGCTCCGGGAGCCGAGTGTGAGCGGAGACTAGCGGCCGGAGGAGGAGCGCGGAGCGGCGGCCATGGGAGGCTCGAGGCCCCGGGGCAGAGCTGGAGCGGGGACCGGGGCTCACGGCCGGGGATGGAGCCGGGGATGGAGCACGGATCCCGGGCAGAGGAGGAGACCGAGGGAGGGATGCTCGCTCCTCAGCATCACGACCACACGAGCCTGTTCCGGGTGTCATTTCAAAGTAAAACCACAGCGGAAATGAATTAAAAAAGTAAAACTGGTCTTAGTACCGGAAGTAAATGTCCCATAGACTTTAAAAAATAAAAAAAAAATCTGGACGTTTTTGTCTGATTATGAAATGTTCAAAATGTAATGATGACACAGATTAAATCATTTTGTGTTTATAGTTTATTTATTTCATCATAAAAAATTAAATAGTAACATTTTATACAGACACAGACTGAATTTACAGTAAGAGACAGTTAGTCTGAGTTAAGTCCAGACCCAGACCCAGACCCAGACCCAGACCCAGACTCAGACTCAGACTCAGACCCAGACCCAGACCCAGACCCAGACCCAGACCCAGACCCAGACCCAGACCCAGACCCAGACCCAGACCCAGACCCAGACTCAGACTCAGACTCAGACTCAGACTCAGACTCAGACCCAGACCCAGACCCAGACCCAGACCCAGACCCAGACCCAGACCCAGACCCAGACCCAGACCCAGACTCAGACTCAGACTCAGACTCAGGTCCAGGTCCAGGTTCTAGCTGGTCTCAGTGGTCGAACTGATCTTGGACAAGTCTCCAAAAGAAACTGTGGCAGATCCTCGTTTGGACGGTTTAGCCTGAAAAGAGAGTTTGTGTTAAACAAGACTAAAGCAGGACTAAAGCAGGTCTAAAGCAGGACTAAAGCAGGACTAAAGCAGGTCTAAAGCAGGACTAAAGCAGGACTAAAGCAGGTCTAAAGCAGGACTAAAGCAGGACTAAAGCAGGACTAAAGCAGGACTAAAGCAGGTCTAAAGCAGGACTAAAGCAGGACTAAAGCAGGACTAAAGCAGGTCTAAAGCAGGTCTAAAGCAGGACTAAAGCAGGACTAAAGCAGGACTAAAGCGGGTCTAAAGCGGGTCTAAAGCGGGACTAAAGCGGGTCTAAAGCGGGTCTAAAGCGGGACTAAAGCGGGACTAAAGCGGGACTAAAGCGGGACTAAAGCAGGTCTAAAGCAGGACTAAAGCGGGACTAAAGCGGGACTAAAGCGGGACTAAAGCGGGACTAAAGCGGGACTAAAGCGGGTCTAAAGCGGGTCTAAAGCAGGACTAAAGCAGGACTAAAGCAGGTCTAAAGCAGGTCTAAAGCAGGACTAAAGCGGGTCTAAAGCGGGTCTAAAGCGGGTCTAAAGCGGGACTAAAGCGGGACTAAAGCGGGACTAAAGCGGGACTAAAGCAGGACTAAAGCAGGTCTAAAGCAGGACTAAAGCAGGTCTAAAGCAGGACTAAAGCAGGACTAAAGCAGGTCTAAAGCAGGTCTAAAGCAGGACTAAAGCAGGACTAAAGCGGGTCTAAAGCAGGACTAAAGCAGGCCTAAAGCGGGTCTAAAGCGGGTCTAAAGCGGGACTAAAGCGGGACTAAAGCGGGACTAAAGCGGGACTAAAGCAGGACTAAAGCAGGACTAAAGCAGGACTAAAGCAGGTCTAAAGCAGGACTAAAGCAGGACTAAAGCAGGACTAAAGCAGGTCTAAAGCAGGACTAAAGCAGGACTAAAGCGGGTCTAAAGCAGGTCTAAAGCAGGTCTAAAGCAGGTCTAAAGCAGGACTAAAGCAGGACTAAAGCAGGACTAAAGCAGGACTAATATTCTGGACAGTTTTGACCTGGGAGTCGTGAGGTTTCCAGCCAATCATATACAAAAGGTCAAATGTTGCAGGAATAGATCCATCTGGATTTCCGTACATCTCTGAAACACAAGAAAACAGGGTCAAACACAGGACCGGGACCGGGACCGGGACCAGGACAAGGACAAGGACTTGCCTTTGTAAACGGCGGCGGCTGCGAGGATGGAGTCTCGGTGCAGCAGTGATCTTCTGTTCCAGGCGCAGTTACTCTCCCCCATCCCTGAAACACAACCAGGTCCAGATTTGGTCCAAGTCCAGGACTAAAGACTCAGGAAAGGACTAAACCAGTACTCGACCAGGACTAACACAGCTCCACCTGTAAAGGCCCGTGCACACAGGACGCTGGGAGACAAAGAGGACTACTTCTCTTGGTTTTATCTTCTTTGAATATGACAAATACCATGTGCAGGGGTCAGTCAAGGTCACTCTGAGCCTCCTGAGTCTGGACATAAACCACATGTTTGTACCTTGTAAGTCGATGAGCAGTTCCATGAGTCCAGGATAATGAACCTGCAGCTCATCAGTGTCCTGCACAAACACACACAGCAGTGTGAAGAGGGGTCCATGTCCATGTCCATGTCCATGTCCATGTCCATGTCCTCGTCCATGTCGTAGTCCTGGTCCATGTCGTAGTCCTGGTCCATGTCGTAGTCCCGGTCCCGATCCTGGTCTAGTCTTGATCCTGGTCCTGGTCCCAGTCCTGGTCCAGTCCCGGGTCAGTACCACGGTCAGTACCACGGTCAGCACCACGGTCAGCACCACGGTCAGCACCACGGTCAGCAGGTCAGTTGCGGGTCAGCACCACGGTCAGCACCACGGTCAGCACCACGGTCAGCAGATCAGTCCCGGGTCAGTCCCACGGTCAGCAGGTCAGTGCCGGGTCAGTACCGCAGGTCAGTGCCGGGTCAGTACCGCAGGTCAGTGCCGGGTCAGTACCGCAGGTCAGTGCCGGGTCAGCACCGCAGGTCAGCACCACGGTCAGTTCCGGAGCAGCACCACGGGCAGCACCACGGGCAGCACCACGGGCAGCACCACGGGCAGCACCACGGGCAGCACCACGTGCAGTCGCGGGTCAGTACCACAGTCAGCAGGTCAGTCAGCGCCAAGGTCAACACCAAGGTCAACACCAAGGTCAACACCAAGGTCAGTCGCGGGTCAGTATCACGGTCAGCGGGTCAGTCCGGGTCAGCACCACGGTCAGCAGATCAGTCCCGGGTCAGTCCCACGGTCAGTTCCGGATCAGTACCACGGTCAGTACCGGATCAGTACCACGGTCAGCAGGTCAGTCCCGGGTCAGTACCACGGTCAGTTCCGGGTCAGCACCACGGTCAGTTCCATATCAGTACCACGGTCAGCAGGTCAGTCAGCACCACGGTCAGTTCCGGATCAGTACCACGGTCAGTCGCGGGTCAGTACCGCGGTCAGCGGGTCAGTACCGCCGTCAGCACCACGGTCATTACCACGGTCAGCAGGTCAGTCAGCACCATGGTCAGCACCACGGTCAGCACCACGGTCAGTTCCGGGTCAGCACCACGGCCAGCACCACGGCCAGCACCACGGCCAGCTCCGGGTCAGCAGGTCGGTCAGCAGGTCGGTCAGCACCAAGGTCAGCACCAAGGTCAGCACCAAGGTCAGTTCCGGATCAGCACCACGGTCAGCACCACGGTCAGCACCACAGTCAGTTCCGGATCAGTACCACGGTCAGCACCACGGTCAGCACCACGGTCAGCACCGCGGTCAGCACCACGGTCAGCACCACGGTCAGCACCACGGTCAGCACCACGGTCAGCACCACGGTCAGCAGGTCAGTCAGCACCATGGTCAGCACCACGGTCAGTCGCGGGTCAGTACCACGGTCAGCAGGTCAGTCCGGGTCAGTACCACGGTCAACAGGTCAGTCAGCACCATGGTCAGCACCACGGTCAGTCTCGGGTCAATACCACGGTCGGCAGGTCAGTCAGCACCATGGTCAGCACCACGGTCTGCACCACGGTCTGCACCACGGTCTGCACCACGGTCTGCACCACGGTCAGTCGCGGGTCAGTACCACGGTCAGCAGGTCAGTCCCAGGTCAGTCCGGGTCAGTACCACGGTCAGCAGGTCAGTCAGCACCACGGTCAACACCACGGTCAGTCCCGGGTCAGTACCACGGTCAGCAGGTCAGTCCCAGTCAGTACCACGGTCAGCATGGTGAAGCCGGTGCGTCCCAGCAGCTGTCCCAGGTCGGTGACGGCGGTGAACGGCGACACATGAGGCGAGAAGCCGCCCTCGCGCTCCGTCTGCGCCAGCTGCAGAGAACAGCGCAGCTCGTACAGAGAGTCGCCACCGGGCAGCGCCGCGATGAAGGCGCCGTCCGGCTTCAGCACGCGCCACACCTGAGGAGACGCTACAATCAGATGCCCTCCCAGAGACGGAGCAGGTCAAACGTCTCTGATTAAAAGACTTCCCAAAAGACGAGACGAGAGACAAAGTGTTCCAGATCATTGATCACATGTTGCTCTCATAGTTTGATCAGCGCTTTACATTTGGAGCCCATTATTATTCTCTCTCCTCCGTGTGACACATGAACATTTACTGCTGTAAAGCCCACACTTTACGGCAGGAAACTACTTTTGTTTTACACAACCTCACTCCACCTCACCCCGCCTCACTCCGCCTCACCTCGCCTCACTCCGCCTCACCTCGCCTCACCTCGCCTCACTCCGTCTCACCCCGCCTCACCCCGCCTCACTCCGCCTCACCTCGCCTCACTCCACCTCACCTCACTCCACCTCACTCCGCCTCACCTCGCCTCACTCCACCTCACCTCACTCCACCTCACTCCGCCTCACCTCGCCTCACCTCACCTGGCCTCACCTCACCTCACCCCACTCCGCCTCACTCCGCCTCACCCCGCCTCACCTCGCCTCACCCCACTCCACCTCACTCCGCCTCACCTCGCCTCACTCCACCTCACCTCACTCCACCTCACTCCGCCTCACCTCGCCTCACCTCACCTGGCCTCACCTCACCTCACCCCACTCCGCCTCACTCCGCCTCACCCCGCCTCACCTCGCCTCACCCCACTCCGCCTCACTCCGCCTCACCTCGCCTCACTCCGCCTCGCCCCGCCTCACTCCGCCTCACCCCGCCTCACCCCGCCTCACCCCGCCTCACTCCGCCTCACTCCACCTCACCCCGCCTCACTCCGCCTCACCTCACCTCGCCTCACCTCACCTCACCCTGCCTCGCCTCACCTCGCTTCACCACGCCTCACCACGCCTCACCTCGCCTCACCCCGCCTCACCTCGCCTCACCCCGCCTCACCACGCCTCACCTCGCCTCACTCCGCCTCACCCCGCCTCACCTCGCCTCACCTCGCCTCACCTCGCCTCACCCCGCCTCACCTCGCCCCGCCTCACTTCACCTCGCCCCGCCTCACCTCGCCTCACCCCACCTCACTCCACCTCACCCCGCCTCGCCTCACCCCGCCTCACCTCGCCTCACCACGCCTCACCCCGCCTCACCTCGCCTCACCCCGCCTCACCCCACCTCACTCCACCTCACTCCACCTCACCTCGCCTCACCTCACTCCACCTCACCCCGCCTCACCTCGCCTCACTCCGCCTCGCCTCACCTCACCTCACTCCACCTCACCCCGCCTCACCTCGCCTCACCTCGCCTCACCCCGCCTCACCTCGCCTCACCTCGCCTCACCCCCGCCTCACCCCGCCTCACCTCGCCTCGCCTCACCCCGCCTCACCTCGCCTCGCCTCACCTCGCCTCACCCCGCCTCACCCCGCCTCACCTCGCCTCACCTCGCCTCACCTCGCCTCCCCCCGCCTCACCTCACCACGCCTCACCCCGCCTCACCCCGCCTCACTCCGCCTCACCTCGCCTCGCCTCACCTCGCCTCACCTCGCCTCACCTCGCCTCACCACGCCTCACCCCGCCTCGCCCCGCCTCGCCTCGCCTCACCACGCCTCACCTCGCCTCACCACGCCTCACCCCGCCTCACCCCGCCTCACCACGCCTCACCTCGCCTCACCACGCCTCACCCCGCCTCACCCCGCCTCACCCCGCCTCACCCCGCCTCACCTCGCCTCACCCCGCCTCACCTCGCCTCACCACGCCTCACCCCGCCTCACCACGCCTCACCCCGCCTCACCCCGCCTCACCACGCCTCACCCCGCCTCACCTCGCCTCACCTCACCTCGCCTCACCCCGCCTCACCTCGCCTCACCTCACCCCGCCTCACCCCGCCTCACCCCGCCTCACCTCGCCTCACCTCACCACGCCTCACCCCGCCTAACCACGCCTCACCCCGCCTCACCTCGCCTCACCTCGCCTCACCTCGCCTCACCCCGCCTCACCTCGCCCCACCTCACTCCGCCTCACTCCACCTCACCTCGCCCCGCCTCACCTCGCCTCACCCCACCTCACTCCACCTCACCCCGCCTCGCCTCACCTCACCCCGCCTCACCTCGCCTCACCTCGCCTCACCACGCCTGACCCCGCCTCACCTCGCCTCACCCCGCCTCACCCCACCTCACTCCACCTCACTCCACCTCACCTCGCCCCGCCTCACTCCGCCTCGCCTCACCTCACTCCACCTCACCCCGCCTCACCTCGCCTCACCCCACCTCGCCTCACCCCGCCTCACCTCGCCTCGCCTCACCCCGCCTCACCTCGCCTCACCCCGCCTCACTCCACCTCACCCCGCCTCACCTCGCCTCACCCCGCCTCACCTCGCCTCACCTCGCCTCACCACGCCTCACCCCGCCTCACCTCGCCTCCCCCCGCCTCACCTCGCCTCACCTCACCACGCCTCACCCCGCCTCACCTCGCCTCACCCCGCCTCACCCCACCTCACTCCGCCTCACCTCGCCTCACCTCACCTCGCCTCACCTCGCCTCACCACGCCTCACCCCGCCTCACCCCGCCTCACCTCGCCTCGCCTCACCACGCCTCACCTCGCCTCACCACGCCTCACCCCGCCTCACCACGCCTCACCTCGCCTCACCACGCCTCACCCCGCCTCACCCCGCCTCGCCTCACCCCGCCTCACCCCGCCTCACCACGCCTCACCTCGCCTCACCCCGCCTCACCTCGCCTCACCTCACCCCGCCTCACCCCGCCTCACCCCGCCTCACCCCGCCTCACCTCGCCTCACCTCGCCTCACCACGCCTCACCCCGCCTCACCACGCCTCACCCCGCCTCACCCCGCCTCACCTCGCCTCACCCCGCCTCACCCCGCCTCACCTCGCCTCACCTCACCACGCCTCACCACGCCTCACCCCGCCTCACCCCGCCTCACCCCGCCTCACCTCGCCTCACCTCACCCCGCCTCACCCCGCCTCACCCCGCCTCACCCCGCCTCACCTCGCCTCACCCCGCCTCACCCCGCCTCACCCCGCCTCACCTCGCCTCACCTCGCCTCACCACGCCTCACCCCGCCTCACCCCGCCTCACCCCGCCTCACCACGCCTCACCTCGCCTCACCTCACCCCGCCTCACCCCGCCTCACCTCGCCTCACCCCGCCTCACCTCGCCCCGCCTCACTCCGCCTCACTCCACCTCACCTCGCCCCGCCTCACCTCGCCTCACCCCACCTCACCCCGCCTCGCCTCACCTCACCCCGCCTCACCTCGCCTCACCTCGCCTCACCACGCCTGACCCCGCCTCACCTCGCCTCACCCCGCCTCACCCCACCTCACTCCACCTCACTCCACCTCACCCCGCCTCACCTCGCCTCACCCCGCCTCACCTCGCCTCACCTCACTCCACCTCACCTCGCCTCACCCCCGCCTCACCCCGCCTCACCTCGCCTCGCCTCACCCCGCCTCACCCCGCCTCACTCCACCTCACCCCGCCTCGCCTCACCTCGCCTCACCCCGCCTCACCTCGCCTCACCTCGCCTCACCACGCCTCACCCCGCCTCACCTCGCCTCCCCTCGCCTCACCTCGCCTCACCTCACCACGCCTCACCCCGCCTCACCTCGCCTCACCCCGCCTCACCCCACCTCACTCCGCCTCCCCTCGCCTCACCTCGCCTCACCTCACCACGCCTCACCCCGCCTCACCTCGCCTCACCACGCCTCACCCCGCCTCACCCCGCCTCGCCTCACCACGCCTCACCTCGCCTCACCACGCCTCACCCCGCCTCACCTCGCCTCACCACGCCTCACCCCGCCTCGCCTCACCTCGCCTCACCTCACCCCGCCTCACCCCGCCTCACCTCGCCTCACCTCACCCCGCCTCACCCCGCCTCACCTCGCCTCACCACGCCTCACCCCGCCTCACCACGCCTCACCACGCCTCACCCCGCCTCACCTCGCCTCAACCCGCCTCACCTCGCCTCACCTCACCTCGCCTCACCCCGCCTCACCTCGCCTCACCTCACCCCGCCTCACCCCGCCTCACCCCGCCTCACCCCGCCTCACCTCGCCTCACCTCACCTCACCACGCCTCACCCCGCCTCACCACGCCTCACCCCGCCTCACCACGCCTCACCTCGCCTCGCCTCACCCCGCCTCACCCCGCCTCACCTCGCCTCACCTCACCACGCCTCACCCCGCCTCACCCCGCCTCACCCCGCCTCACCACGCCTCACCTCGCCTCGCCTCACCCCGCCTCACCACGCCTCACCACGCCTCACCCCGCCTCACCTCGCCTCACCCCGCCTCACCCCGCCTCACCTCACCCCGCCTCACCCCGCCTCACCCCGCCTCACCTCGCCTCACCTCGCCTCACCACGCCTCACCCCGCCTCACCACGCCTCACCCCGCCTCACCACGCCTCACCTCGCCTCACCCCGCCTCACCTCACCCCGCCTCACCCCGCCTCACCTCGCCTCACCTCACCACGCCTCACCCCGCCTCACCCCGCCTCACCTCGCCTCACCTCGCCTCACCCCGCCTCACCTCGCCTCACCTCACCCCGCCTCACCCCGCCTCACCTCGCCTCACCCCGCCTCACCACGCCTCACCCCGCCTCACCCCGCCTCACCACGCCTCACCTCGCCTCACCCCGCCTCACCTCACCCCGCCTCACCCCGCCTCACCTCGCCTCACCTCACCACGCCTCACCCCGCCTCACCCCGCCTCACCCCGCCTCACCCCGCCTGTCACAGCAGAGCCAGAGCAGATGAAGCATAAAATGCTTAATAACTGTGGCATCGACAAGCAACGCGTCGATGTAGCGACAAACGCTGCTAATGTGAAGAACGCCATGGGTGAGACGGGGGTGTGGTTTGGGCGGAGCACAGACACGGGGGTGTGGTTTGGGTGGAGCCTTGGACCCTGATCGGGACAAAAACCCTGATCGGGACAAATGATCGGGACAAAAACCCTGATCGGGACAAAAACCCTGATCGGGACAAATGATCGGGACAAAAACCCTGATCGGGACAAAAACCCTGATCGGGACGTCCCAAGTCCAAATACAACTTCTAATGAAAAAACTGGATTCAACTTTGATTGACAGTTGACAGTTTAGATCTGTGGACGTCGAGCTGTGGTTCTTTTGTTGAGTGACAGGTGCGTAGACAGGGGGCGGTGCTTGGTGCTCTTGCTGCCCTGTGATTGGCTGTTTCTCACCTGTCTGAGCGCTCCTGGCAGGTCGTTGACCCAGTGCAGACTGAAACACACGGGCAAAGTGTGAACTCAACATTCAATTATTACATTTTATTCTGTCTAAAAAGTAATAAAAAAATATGTTTTGAACCATTTTCCTGAAGCGAAACGACACAATTTAACACAAAAAACTGTAAAATGTCAATGGTTCTTGCATTTATGTTTTTATTAGAGAGAAATGAAGAGAGGAAAAGAGAAGAGTAGGTTTGTACCTCAAGTGGAATAAATAATAAAGACATTGTTAGAAAGGAAAGAATAAATGCGATTGTGATAAAAAGCGTGCGTTGACCTCATGCTGCTCAGGACCAGGTCAAAAGTGTCGTCTTTAAACGGCAAAAACTCTTCATCGGCCAAAACACGACGAGACGGGATTTCACTGGGTCTGAGACGCTTCTGAAGAACAGAGAGGTTTAGTCCTGGTTTAGTCCTGGTTTAGTCCTGGTTTAGTCCTGGTTTAGTCCTGGTTTAGTCCTGGTTTAGTCCTGGTTTAGTCCTGGTTTGGACCTGGTCCTGGTTTAGACCTGGTTTAGTCCTGGTTTAGACCTGGTTTAGACCTGGTTTAGTCCTGGTTTAGACCTGGTTTAGTCCTGGTTTAGACCTGGTTTAGTCCTGGTTTAGTCCTGGTTTAGTCCTGGTTTAGACCTGGTTTAGTCCTGGTTTAGTCCTGGTTTAGACCTGGTTTAGACCTGGTTTAGACCTGGTTTAGTCCTGGTTTAGACCTGGTTTAGTCCTGGTTTAGACCTGGTTTAGTCCTGGTTTAGACCTGGTTTAGTCCTGGTTTAGTCCTGGTTTAGTCCTGGTTTAGACCTGGTTTAGTCCTGGTTAAGTCCTGGTTTAGTCCTGGTTTAGTCCAGGTTTAGTCCAGGTTCAGTCCTGGTTTAGTCTGTTCTCACCAGACAGTTCGGGGAAATGTCGGTCAGATAAAACTGCTCCACTACGTCCTGGAAAACACAAGCAGATCAGTCAAAGTGTTTCAGACTCAGACTCAGACTCGGGACTCAAACCGGACTCACTGTGGTCAGGTGCTCTGCAATGAAGCTCCGCCCACAGCCCAGGTCCAGAGCCAATGGGAACGACCTGAGAGAGAGAGAGAGAAGGCAGAGTTTCACACTCAAGTCTTCCATTGAACGCTTCATGTGTTTCTATGGTTACGCTGTAACTCAGAGCCAGATCTCTCACATGCAGTTTCTCCCACAGAGACATAAAGACCGGCCCTTTAAGTGGTTCACCTGCAGTCTCTCACTTTAAAGTCTCAATCTGAACCCAGTCCGAGCCCGGTCCGAGCCCGGTCTAAAGCTGGTCTGAACCCGGTCTAAAGCTGGTCTGAACCCGGTCTAAAGCTGGTCTGAACCCGGTCTAAAGCTGGTCTGAACCCGGTCTAAAGGTCACTGACCGTGCCACGTCGTAGACTCTGTCGGCGACTCGACTGCCGACCTGTAAAAACACATGAACTCAGATTTTGACTTGTATTTGAGTAAAATCTAACACAACGTTTGAGTTCAAACTTAAATGACTCGTCCACGTTTAGTCTATATTATATTACACATATGTATTATTATACCACTATATTACACATATGTATTATTATACCACTATATTACACATATGTATTATTATACCACTATATTACACATATATATTATTATAACACTATATTACACATATATATTATTATACCACTATATTACACATATATATTATTATACCACTATATTACACATATATATTATTATAACACTATATTATATTACACATATATATTATTATAACACTATATTATATTACACATATATATTATTATACCACTATATTACACATATATATTATTATACCACTATATTACACATATATATTATTATAACACTATATTATATTACACATATATATTATTATAACACTATATTAT
>NW_027316056.1:42161889-42191889 GCF_026437365.1 Eucyclogobius newberryi
GAAAAGAAGCAAATGCCTTCGAAAAAGTGCAAAGCATGTTGGACTGTGAACACGAGACACTCGGGGGATCAGTACCACAGTACTGCAGTACTACAGTACTACAGTACTACAGTACTGCAGTACGACAGTACTACAGTACTACAGTACCGCAGTACCACAGTACCACAGTACTACAGTACTACAGTACTACAGTACCGCAGTACCACAGTACCACAGTACTACAGTACCCTAGTACCACAGTACCACCCTCGTGTTACAAGAGATACACCGAGAAGCGGCAACTATTTATGCCAGAGAGAGACATGTAAACCATCAGAAACCCGCACTAAATCTAGCAATGGTGAGTAGAAATAATCACCTTCACTACTAGTAGTGTATAAAATGATAAATTATTCATCATTGACTTTATTCTTTGTGTCGTCATTGTAGATTCCAGTAGTGATGAATATTCAGAATGTATTTTGCCCAAAAGACTTAAGATCTGCGAGTAGTGGAGTATATATATATATAGAAAAGCCCCAAGGACAAACAACAATTCTTCCTTGAATGACAAACTTGTCCAGGCTGAAACTGAATCATGTGGTATGTAAAATCTCATTCAAGAACATTTCATGAAATATAGCTTGTCAAAATGAATTTTCTAGTGAAATAAATAGATTAGCACTCACTAAAATTGTCATTTTTTGCAGGAAACCCCAGAAAAGCTGCCAAAGTGAAACAGTATGAGTGAATATGACTCCACATTAGAGAAAGTGACTGCATCACTATAGAAGTGCACTACCACTACAACTGCTATAAAAACTACACTCTTATCAAAGACAGTTGGGAAAATGAGGTGAAGATGAACATTTATGTTATTGTCATTATGATTTGCCACAGATTATCTCTGTTATACTTTATATAACAAGAATTATTAGAGTTACACCACATTGGAAAGTACGATTTTTTCCAGCTCCATTCATTTCATGGCAGCCTAAAGTACATTACATTTTCCCTTTTACTAAATCCATTTTAAATGTCTCTTTCAGCACCTGAAACCATCCGTACACCACAACATACAACATTTTCAGCAAAGATGTCATTATGAAACGGCTGAAAGTGGTGAAATCATGAGAATGAACAAGAAAACTGTGAAAAAGCAACGAGGATCTAATGCAACATCTTATACCATCTTATTGTATACCATCTTATTGTATATCATCTTATTGTATACCATCTTATTGTATATCATCTTATTGTATACCATCTTATTGTATACCATCTTATTGTATATCATCTTATTGTATACCATCTTATTGTATATCATCTTATTGTATACCATCTTATTGTATATCATCTTATTGTATACCATCTTATTGTATACCATCTTATTGTATATCATCTTATTGTATACCATCTTATTGTATATCATCTTATTGTATACCATCTTATTGTATACCATCTTATTGTATACCATCTTATTGTATATCATCTTATTGTATACCATCTTATTGTATATCATCTTATTGTATATCATCTTATTGTATATCATCTTATTGTATACCATCTTATTGTATACCATCTTATTGTATATCATCTTATTGTATACCATCTTATTGTATATCATCTTATTGTATATCATCTTATTGTATACCATCTTATTGTATACCATCTTATTGTATATCATCTTATTGTATATCATCTTATTGTATACCATCTTATTGTATATCATCTTATTGTATATCATCTTATTGTATATCATCTTATTGTATATCATCTTATTGTATACCATCTTATTGTATATCATCTTATTGTATATCATCTTGTTGTATATCATCTTATTGTATATCATCTTATTGTATATCATCTTGTTGTATATCATCTTATTGTATATCATCTTATTGAAGTGTTTGAGAATGACACCAAGTTGTAGAAATGTCAATATAAATTCAAATGTGGATTATTTTGTTTATACCAACAACTTTCCTTATAATAAAATGTAATTCTCATTAGAATTAGAAAGGGCCAGCATCATACATTTTTTTTTAGATTTTGATTCCCAGAAATATTTTGAAAAAAATCGAAATATTCTTTGTCTGCTTTCAAAACAGATCAGATCAGTCATCTCTCTGTAGACTCTCCACAGATCAGATCAGTCATCTCTCTGTAGACGCTCCACAGATCAGATCAGTCATCTCTCTGTAGACTCTCCACAGATCAGATCAGTCATCTCTCTGTAGACGCTCCACAGATCAGATCAGTCATCTCTCTGTAGACGCTCCACAGATCAGATCAGTCATCTCTCTGTAGACTCTCCACAGATCAGATCAGTCATCTCTCTGTAGACTCTCCACAGATCAGATCAGTCATCTCTCTGTAGACGCTCCACAGATCAGATCAGTCATCTCTCTGTAGACTCTCCACAGATCAGATCAGTCATCTCTCTGTAGACGCTCCACAGATCAGATCAGTCATCTCTCTGTAGACGCTCCACAGATCAGATCAGTCATCTCTCTGTAGACTCTCCACAGATCAGATCAGTCATCTCTCTGTAGACGCTCCACAGATCAGATCAGTCATCTCTCTGTAGACGCTCCACAGATCAGATCAGTCATCTCTCTGTAGACGCTCCACAGATCAGATCAGTCATCTCTCTGTAGACGCTCCACAGATCAGATCAGTCATCTCTCTGTAGACGCTCCACAGATCAGATCAGTCATCTCTCTGTAGACGCTCCACAGATCAGATCAGTCATCTCTCTGTAGACTCTCCACAGATCAGATCAGTCATCTCTCTGTAGACTCTCCACAGATCAGATCAGTCATCTCTCTGTAGACGCTCCACAGATCAGATCAGTCATCTCTCTGTAGACTGTCCACAGATCAGATCAGTCATCTCTCTGTAGACGCTCCACAGATCAGATCAGTCATCTCTCTGTAGACGCTCCACAGATCAGATCAGTCATCTCTCTGTAGACTGTCCACAGATCAGATCAGTCATCTCTCTGTAGACTCTCCACAGATCAGATCAGTCATCTCTCTGTAGACGCTCCACAGATCAGATCAGTCATCTCTCTGTAGACGCTCCACAGATCAGATCAGTCATCTCTCTGTAGACGCTCCACAGATCAGATCAGTCATCTCTCTGTAGACGCTCCACAGATCAGATCAGTCATCTCTCTGTAGACGCTCCACAGATCAGATCAGTCATCTCTCTGTAGACGCTCCACAGATCAGATCAGTCATCTCTCTGTAGACGCTCCACAGATCAGATCAGTCATCTCTCTGTAGACGCTCCACAGATCAGATCAGTCATCTCTCTGTAGACGCTCCACAGATCAGATCAGTCATCTCTCTGTAGACTCTCCACAGATCAGATCAGTCATCTCTCTGTAGACGCTCCACAGATCAGATCAGTCATCTCTCTGTAGACGCTCCACAGATCAGATCAGTCATCTCTCTGTAGACGCTCCACAGATCAGATCAGTCATCTCTCTGTAGACGCTCCACAGATCAGATCAGTCATCTCTCTGTAGACTCTCCACAGATCAGATCAGTCATCTCTCTGTAGACGCTCCACAGATCTCAGCCAATGGCTTAGTATTCATACTCTAACATGCTTTGCACTTTTTCGAAGGCATTTGCTTCTTTTCCGCCAAATTCAAGCCATTCCTTCGCAATCCGCCAAAAAGTATTCCAAGTTGATTTAGTTAGGACCTTAGTCTGCTCATTAGAAGTGTCGAGGATGTGCAAACAGCACAGATATTCTCCTTCATGTCGCTGTGAAGACGCGGAACCTCGCGGGTCAGCAGCCATGTTTGTTTACATACAAACCACATCACAACAAACTGCGCGCAAGGTTTTCAGGATTTAATCAACGCTCATTGGTCGAAATAGCGTCACTGCCACATCACTGCATACAGTTAGTCCACGGCGCTAGAAAAAATAGGTCTGTCTTTGGGAGCCGATTACAAGAAATTGGCAGCAAATCTTTTTTGTGGAATTTTGTTTTGGGGGTTATTGTTACGAGCTTTATATTATAGAATGTTAAAATTGTGTTCTCCACCTCGGTGGAACGAAACTGAACAATAGAAATTCTAGCCGATGGCCTTCTTGAGACCACCACTATGTCCTTTTGGTTCCATTACCATTCTGTCTGTATCTGGAAGTCCCAGAGGACCTTGACTCAGGCGTTCTCCACCTTTAGAGGTGTTTCCCACCTTGTCCTTGGGGTCTCCAGCCCGTGCTCTGCTCAGATGTTTCTTACACTATGTCAGCTCCTGGTGATGGAGCTCCATGTGTGCTGTCCCTGCAGCATCTGTCCCTGCAGCATCTGTCCCTGCAGCATCTGTCCCTGCAGCATCTGTCCCTGTAGCATCTGTCCCTGCAGCATCTGTCCCTGCAGCATCTGTCCCTGCAGCATCTGCACCTGCAGCATCTGTCCCTGCAGCATCTGTCCCTGCAGCATCTGCACCTGCAGCATCTGCACCTGCAGCATCTGCACCGGCAGCATCTGTCCCTGCAGAATCTGTCCCTGCAGCATCTGTCCCTGCAGCATCTGCACCTGCAGCATCTGTCCCTGCAGCATCTGCACCTGCAGCATCTGCACCGGCAGCATCTGTCCCTGCAGAATCTGTCCCTGCAGCATCTGTCCCTGCAGCATCTGCACCTGCAGAATCTGTCCCTGCAGCATCTGTCCCTGCAGCATCTGCACCTGCAGCATCTGTCCCTGCAGCATCTGCACCTGCAGCATCTGCACCTGCAGCATCTGCACCTGCAGCATCTGTCCCTGCAGCATCTGCACCTGCAGCATCTGCACCTGCAGCATCTGCACCTGCAGCATCTGCACCTGCAGCATCTGTCCCAGCATCTGTCCCTGCAGCATCTGTCCCTGCAGCATCTGCACCTGCAGCATCTGTCCCTGCAGCATCTGTCCCTGCAGCATCTGCACCTGCAGCATCTGTCCCTGCAGCATCTGTCCCTGCAGCATCTGCACCTGCAGCATCTGTCCCTGCAGCATCTGTCCCTGCAGCATCTGCACCTGCAGCATCTGTCCCTGCAGCATCTGTCCCAGCAGCATCTGCACCTGCAGCATCTGTCCCTGCAGCATCTGTCCCTGCAGCATCTGTCCCTGCAGCATCTGTCCCTGCAGCATCTGTCCCAGCAGCATCTGCACCTGCAGCATCTGTCCCTGCAGCATCTGTCCCTGCAGCATCTGTCCCAGCAGCATCTGCACCTGCAGCATCTGTCCCTGCAGCATCTGCACCTGCAGCATCTGTCCCTGCAGCATCTGCACCTGCAGCATCTGTCCCTGCAACATCTGTCCCTGCAGCATCTGCACCTGCAGCATCTGTCCCTGCAGCATCTGTCCCTGCAGCATCTGCACCTGCAGCATCTGTCCCTGCAGCATCTGTCCCTGCAGCATCTGTCCCTGCAGCATCTGCACCTGCAGCATCTGTCCCTGCAGCATCTGTCCCTGCAGCATCTGCACCTGCAGCATCTGTCCCTGCAGCATCTGTCCCTGCAGCATCTGTCCCAGCAGCATCTGCACCTGCAGCATCTGTCCCTGCAGCATCTGCACCTGCAGCATCTGTCCCTGCAGCATCTGCACCTGCAGCATCTGTCCCTGCAACATCTGCACCTGCAGCATCTGCACCTGCAGCATCTGTCCCTGCAGCATCTGCACCTGCAGCATCTGCACCTGCAGCATCTGTCCCTGCAGCATCTGTCCCTGCAGCATCTGTCCCTGCAGCATCTGCACCTGCAGCATCTGTCCCTGCAGCATCTGTCCCTGCAGCATCTGCACCTGCAGCATCTGTCCCTGCAGCATCTGTCCCTGCAGCATCTGTCCCTGCAGCATCTGTCCCTGCAGCATCTGCACCTGCAGCATCTGTCCCTGCAGCATCTGTCCCTGCAGCATCTGTCCCTGCAGCATCTGCACCTGCAGCATCTGCACCTGCAGCATCTGCACCTGCAGCATCTGCACCTGCAGCATCTGTCCCTGCAGCATCTGTCCCTGCAGCATCTGTCCCTGCAGCATCTGTCCCTGCAGCATCTGCACCTGCAGCATCTGCACCTGCAGCATCTGCACCTGCAGCATCTGCACCTGCAGCATCTGCACCTGCAGCATCTGCACCTGCAGCATCTGTCCCTGCAGCATCTGCACCTGCAGCATCTGCACCTGCAGCATCTGCACCTGCAGTTATGTGCAGGATTGTTTCAGGGGCACCTTTGCACAGCCTACACCTTGGGTCTTGTTTACACTCTGGTTTCTATGGTAACAGCTGTGGAATGACCTCTGCCAGGACTAAAGCAGGTCTAAAGCAGGTCTAAAGCAGGACTAAAGCAGGTCTAAAGCAGGACTAAAGCAGGACTAAAGCAGGTCTAAAGCAGGTCTAAAGCAGGTCTAAAGCAGGTCTAAAGCAGGTCTAAAGCAGGACTAAAGCAGGTCTAAAGCAGGACTAAAGCAGGACTAAAGCAGGACTAAAGCAGGACTAAAGCAGGTCTAAAGCAGGTCTAAAGCAGGACTAAAGCGGGTCTAAAGCAGGACTAAAGCAGGTCTAAAGCAGGACTAAACCAGGACTAAAGCAGGTCTAAAGCAGGTCTAAAGCAGGTCTAAAGCAGGACTAAAGCAGGTCTAAAGTAGGACTAAAGCAGGACTAAAGCAGGTCTAAAGCAGGACTAAAGCAGGACTAAATCAGGTCTAAACCAGGACTAAAGCAGGTCTAAAGCAGGACTAAAGCAGGACTAAAGCAGGTCTAAAGCAGGTCTAAAGCAGGTCTAAACCAGGACTAAAGCAGGTCTAAAGCAGGACTAAAGCAGGACTAAAGCAGGTCTAAAGCAGGACTAAAGCAGGACTAAACCAGGACTAAAGCAGGTCTAAAGAAGGTCTAAAGCAGGTCTAAAGCAGGTCTAAAGCAGGACTAAAGCAGGACTAAAGCAGGACTAAACCAGGACTAAAGCAGGTCTAAAGCAGGTCTAAAGCAGGACTAAAGCAGGACTAAAGCAGGTCTAAAGCAGGTCTAAAGCAGGTCTAAAGCAGGACTAAAGCAGGTCTAAACCAGGACTAAAGCAGGTCTAAAGCAGGTCTAAAGCAGGACTAAAGCAGGTCTATAGCAGGACTAAAGCAGGACTAAAGCAGGACTAAAGCAGGTCTAAAGCGGGACTAAAGCGGGTCTAAAGCGGGACTAAAGCAGGTCTAAAGCAGGACTAAAGCAGGACAAAAGCAGGTCCAAACCAGGTCTAAAGCAGGTCTAAAGCAGGTCTAAAGCGGGACTAAAGCAGGTCTAAAGCAGGTCTAAAGCAGGTCTAAAGCAGGACTAAAGCAGGTCTAAAGCAGGACTAAAGCAGGACTAAAGCAGGACTAAAGCAGGTCTAAAGCAGGACTAAAGCAGGACTAAAGCAGGTCTAAAGCAGGACTAAAGCTTAAAGCAGGACTAAAGCAGGTCTAAAGCAGGACTAAAGCTTAAAGCAGGACTAAAGCAGGACTAAAGCAGGTCTGAAGCAGGACTAAAGCAGGACTAAAGCAGGACTAACCAGGACTAAAGCTCAAAGCAGGTCTAAAGCAGGACTAAAGCAGGTCTAAACCAGGACCAGGCCTGTGTAACCTGCTTCCCGGCTCAGAGTCACCTGTGTTCCCGCTGAGTCTCTGCTCTGAGCCGCTGTGTGAGCTCCGGAGCAGCGGCGGGGCCCTCAGGAGCCTCGGGACCGGTCTGCAGGTCATGGCCCCGGTTCGGTGTGGCTCGGTTTGGCTCGGTATGGCTCGGTTCAGTTCTGACTCGTCCTGACCTCTTCCGCCATACTGTTTTTGCTCTTCGCGTTTTGGTTTGTCCCTGAGCGCGCTCCGTCCCGCATGCGCGCACGGAATTGTGGGTAAACGTGCAATGTGCGGAAGTCAGGCGGAAGTGTGCGGGAAATATGCATTTCAAGACTTTTACTGAGGATTTTACGCGTTATTTTCATTGACAAACACTCAGACTTTTGAACTGCGTCATCTGAGTTACAGCGAGAGGTAACAAGGGTCTAAAACGGGACTAAACCCGGACTAAACCGAGTCTAAACCTGGACTAAACCCGGACCAAACCGTGACTAAACCGGGACTGAACCGGGACTAAACCTGGTCTAAACCAGGTCTAAACCGGGACTGAACCGGGACTAAACCGGGACTAAACCAGGACTAAACCAGGACTAAACCGGGACTAAACCGGGACTAAACCGGGACTAAACCAGGTCTAAACCAGGACTAAACCAGGACTAAACCGGGACTAAACCTGGGCTCATTATGTTTGTCACTTGTTATTATCGTGAACTTACCTTCAGCTCAAAATAGATTTGTCTCTGGATTTTAAAATCTCGATATCGGTTTCTGCAAATATTGACTATCGAAAACAGCAGAAAACCGATATCGAGGTCGTATCGGCAGCGGTCGTCTTCAGTCGATTAATAAGATATTCTTTTATTGTCCACACATGGGGAAATTTCATTGTTGCAACGCAGGTAGATACAGAGGAAAAGGACAGATAATTTATAGGAAGTTTAAATACACTCTTAATAGAAGAACTCTTATAAACAAAACCTCATTTCCTAAAAAGGAATGGAGGGGGAAAATAAATAAAGATAAAAGTTAAATTAAATATTAAATTGAATAAAAACAGCGTAAGACAAGATAATAATAATAATAATGGTAAAATAAATCTATTTTCATCAGTTAATTCTGTGCGGCGCTCGTCTTTATTTGATTAATCTGTGCGGCGCTCGTCTTTATTGACCCCATGACCTCTGTGCCAGGTCTAAAGATGGCGTCTCAGAAGAAGGTGGACGAGCGGTTCTCACGCGTCCAGAGAGACCCGCGCTTCTGGGAAATGCCCGAAAAGCAGCACAAAGTGAAGATCGACAAACGCTTCAGGTCCATGTTCCACGACGAGCGCTTCAAAGTGCGACAGACGGTGGACAAGCGCGGGCGCCCGGTCCAGCACAGCACCAAGGAGGACCTGAAGAGGTTCTACCAGCTGGAGGACGAGGACCAGGACCAGGACCTGGAGGGGACTGTACCCGGACCGGGCCGGACCAAACCCGGACCGGGCCGGACCAAACCGGGACCCTCGGCAGAAGGTGAGGTGTTTAAGTACCAGTGTTTTGGCTGAGAAAGACTAAAACTATGACTAAATGTTAACGTTTTACTCCAATAAAAAGACATATAACAAATTGAAAACATAAACGAATGAAACTTTTCAACTGCAAAGATTTAAACTACAAAGAGCTCGTCTTTAAATACAAAGTATCATCTGAATAAAAGGTTTGAGCCTAGTTTAGTCCTGATGTAGTCCTGGTTTAGACCTGGTTTAGACCTGGTTTAGTCCTGGTTTAGTCCTGGTTTAGACCTGGTTTAGACCTGGTTTAGTCCTGGTTTAGTCCTGGTTTAGACCTGGTTTAGACCTGGTTTAGTCCTGGTTTAGTCCTGGTTTAGACCTGGTTTAGACCTGGTTTAGACCTGGTTTAGTCCCGGTTCAGACCTGGTTTATATCTTTCCAGGTTTAGTTCTGTAAATGAAAACTAGACTCGTCCATCTTCTTCTTCTTGTCCCGGGTCGCGGGGGCAACACTTCCTCCAGCTCCTCCCGAGGCGTTCCCAGGACACAGAGAGACATAGTCCCTCCAGTGTGTCCTGGGTCGTCCCCGGGGCCTCTTCCCGGTGGGACATGCCCGGAACCCCTCCCCAGGGAGGAGCAGCTGCTCTACTCCGAGCTCCCCCCGTGTGACTGAGCTCCTCCCCCTGTCTCTAAGGGAGCGCCCAGCCACCCGGCAGAGGACACTTATTTCGACCGCTTGTATCTGTGATCTTGTCCTTTGGGTCATTAAAGCTCATGACCATAGGTGAGGTCAGAACGTAGAGTGACCCATAAATCCAGAGCTTTGACTCTGATGGTCCCTCATCTGCCTGAAGAGTGTCTCCAGCTCCAGTCTCCCTCACGTCTGTGAGAGTCAGATCCTCCTTCATCTGGAACTAACCCAGGGACATACTTTTCCCCCCAAGGAGGTTTTTTGTAGTTTTTCCTGGCCGAGAAGGAGGAGCTAAGGACAGAAGGAGGGTCTAAGGACAGAAGGAGGGTCTAAGGACAGAGGGAGGGTCTAAGGACAGAGGAAGGAGCTAATGACAGAGGGGACAGAGGACTCTGGGACATCGTCCCTCGCCACCACAGACATTGTTGATTCATTTCTCACTGTCGCCCTCAGAGGAAACTGTTGTTGTGATTTTGGGCCTTACAAAAATAAATTGAATTGAATTTAGTCTCAGCTCCTTCTTCACCACAACAGTCGATGCAGCGACTGCATCACTGCAAGGACCCCCACCCACCTGGAGAGGACAAGGACCCCCACCCACCTGGAGAGGACAAGGACCCCCACCCACCTGGAGAGGACAAGGACCCCCACCCACCTGGAGAGGACAAGGACCCCCACCCACCTGGAGAGGTCAAGGACTCCACCCACCTGGAGAGGTCAAGGACCCCCACCCACCTGGAGAGGACAAGGACCTCCACCCACCTGGAGAGGTCCAGGACCCCCACCCACCTGGAGAGGACAAGGACCCCCACCCACCTGGAGAGGACAAGGACTCCACCCACCTGGAGAGGTCAAGGACCCCCACCCACCTGGAGAGGACAAGGACTCCACCCACCTGGAGAGGACAAGGACCTCCACCCACCTGGAGAGGTCCAGGACCCCCACCCACCTGGAGAGGACAAGGACCCCCACCCACCTGGAGAGGACAAGGACCCCCACCCACCTGGAGAGGACAAGGACCCCCACCCACCTGGAGAGGTCAAGGACCCCCACCCACCTGGAGAGGACAAGGACTCCACCCACCTGGAGAGGACAAGGACCCCCACCCACCTGGAGAGGACAAGGACCCCCACCCACCTGGAGAGGTCAAGGACCCCCACCCACCTGGAGAGGACAAGGACCCCCACCCACCTGGAGAGGACAAGGACTCCACCCACCTGGAGAGGACAAGGACCCCCACCCACCTGGAGAGGTCAAGGACCCCCACCCACCTGGAGAGGTCAAGGACCCCCACCCACCTGGAGAGGACAAGGACCCCCACCCACCAGGTCCTTCTCAACCTTTTTCCGGTTGAGAACCATGACCTCTGATTTGGAGCTGATTCTCATCCCAGACGCTTCCCTCTCGTCCCAGTGCAGCTGCAGGTCCAGGTTTGATGGAGCCTCAGGACAACATCGTCTGTAAACAGCAGAGTTGAGATCCTGTGGTCCCCAAACCAGACACACTCTGACCCCTGACCACACCCTCTGACCCCTGACCACACCCTCTGACCCCTGACCACACCCTCCGACCCCTGACTGCGCCTAGAAATTCTGTCCGTAAACACTATGAACAGAACCGGTGACAAAGCGCAGCCCTGAGGAGTCCCTCATGGGAACAGGTCTGACTTACTGCAGTGAACACAGCTCCTGCTCCTGTCAGACAGGGACCAGACAGCCCTGAGCAAAGGGCCCCGGACCCCGTACTCCCGGAGCACCCCCCAAAGGACACCCCGAGGGACACGGTGGAAAGCCTTCTCCAGATCCACAAATCACATGTGACAAACTCCCATGAACCCTGGAGCACCCGATGGAGGGTCTAGAGCTGGTCCAGTTCCACCACCAGGACCTAAACCTGCTCCTCCTGAATCTGAGGTTTTATCGGTCGGATTCTCCTCCAGGACCTGGAATAGACCTTATGGGAGGCTGAGGAGTGTGATCCCTCTGTAGTTGGAACACACCCTCCGGTCCCCCTTCCTGAACAGAGGGACCACCACCCCGGTCTGCACGTCCAGAGGCACGGTCCCCGAACGCCACGCCCTGTTGCAGAGACATGTCAGCCAAGACAGTCCTACAACATCCAGAGACTTTAGGTCCTCAGGATCTCATCCCGGAGCCACTGAGGAGCCACTGAGGAGCCACTGAGGAGCCACTGAGGAGCCACTGAGGAGCCACTGAGGAGCCAATGAGGAGCCAACAACCTCAATGACTTCAGCTTGGGTGATGGATAAGACGTGACAGAGGGATTAAGGAGGTCCTCAAAGTCCTTCCACCGTCCGACAACATCCCCAGTCGAGGTCAGCAGGTCTCCACCCGCACTGTAAACGGTGTTGGTGAAGCACTGCTTCCCATCACGTCAGAATTTCTTTGGGGCCGACCAATAGTCCTCCTCCATGGCCTCCCCGAACTCCTCCCCGAACTCCTCCCCGAACTCCTCCCCGAACTCCTCCCCGAACTCCTCCCCGAACTCCTCCCCGAACTCCTCCCAGCCCCGGGTTTTTGCCTCTGCGACAGCACGAGCTGCCGACACCTGTCGATGACCTCAGGAGACCTACAGGTCAGACTGGCCTGATAGGCCTCCTTCTTCAGTCTGACCACATCCCTTACTTCCGGTGTCCACCACCGGGTTCGGGTGTTGCTGCGGCGACAGGCACCGGAGACCTTGTGACCACAGCTCCGCAGCCACAGCAACAATGGAGGTGGAGAACATGGTCCAATCGGACTCAATGTCCCCAGCGTCCCCCGGGACATGGGAGAAGCTCTCCCGGAGGTGTGAGTTGAATTCACCACTGACAGAGGCTCCACAAGACGTTCCCAACAGACCCCCACAATCCACTTGGGTCTGCCAAGTCTGTCCGGCTTCCTCCTCCACCAGTGGATCCAACTCGCCACCAGGTGGTGCTCTACAGCTCCGCCCCTCTCTTCACCCGTGTGTCCAAGACACGCGGCCGGAGGTCAGAGGTCAGAGGACACGACAACAAAGTGGATCATTGACCTCCTGTGTCCTGGTGTCATGTGACCTGATGGACCTTGTGCTTGAACATGGTGTTCGTTCTGGACAATCCGTGGCACAGAAGTCCAATAACTGACCGCTCGGGTTCAGATCGGGGCTCCTCCCCTCTCCAGGAGTCACTGTCATTGTCCACGTGGGCGTTGAAGTCCCCCAGTAGAACAGAGTCCCCGGTCGGTGCACTGTGCAGTTCCCCTCCCAAGGACTCTGAGAAGACCGTGTCCTCTGCACTGCTGTTCGGCCCGTAGGCCGCCACAACAGTGAGAGACATGTCGCGTGACTTTGATGGTCCCTCATCTGCGACATCTGAGACATGTCCTCTCGTCCACCGGGTGAACCGGGACGTCCACGTGGCGGCTGAGCTGAGGGGCTATAAGCCCACACCAGCCCCGCCCACACCAGCCCTGCCCACACCAGCCCCACCCACACCAGCCCCACCCACACCAGCCCCGCCTCTCCCCGCGGGCAACACCAGAGAAGTGGAGCGTCCAGTCCCTCTGGAGGAGATGGTTCCAGAGCCCAAACTGTGCTGGAGCTGAGGCCGACTATATCTAGTCGATATCGCTCCACCTACCGCACAAGTTCAGGCTCCTCCCCCCAGAGAGGTGACATTCCATGTCCCCAGAGTTAGTCTCTGTGTCTGGACATCTGGTCGTCGAAGCCCCTGCCGTCGACTGCCGCCCAGATCTCTTTGCACCGGCCCCTTATGGATCCTCCTGCGGGTGGTGGGCTCACGGGAGGGCGGCTACACATCGCTCTTTCGGGCTGTGCCCGGCCGGACCCCGTGGGGAAAAACCCTGCCACCAGGCGCTCGCCGTTGAGCACCCACCCCAGGCCTGGCTCCAGGATGGGGCCCCGGTGACGCCGATCCGGGCGACGTAACTGGCCTTAATAATAATAATAATACCTTTTATTTATATAGCGCTTTTCAATGACCCAAAGACGCTTTGACATATACAAAAAGTTTTTTTTTTTACAGACCGGGGGGACAGCACGTACAATACACAATAATGTACACAATAATGTACACAATGTACACAATAATGTACACAATGTACACGATAATGTACACTGTCCGAAAAAAGAACAGATAAAATAAACAAGACAGAAGAAGTACAAAGAAAATGATGGGGATGTAACAGTGCAGTCAGTGGGGTAGAGGAGGCTATGGGTGGGGCAGGTCATAGGCTTGGGTGAAGAGGTATGTTTTCAGGCGGAATTTAATTTTTTTTAGTGAGGGAGAGTGGAGGACAGGTCGGGGGAGGGAGTTCCAGAGTCGGGGTTGTGTTCGGGAGAATGCTCCCCTCGGGAGGGGTGGTGGAGGAGGAGCGGAGGGCTCGCTAGGGGCGCTGGGGGATGAGGAGGTCAGACAGGTGGGGGGGTGGTGGAGGATGAGGAGGTCAGACAGGTAGGGGGGGTGGGGGATGAGGAGGTCAGACAGGTGGGGGGGTGGTGGAGGATGAGGAGGTCAGACAGGTGGGGGGGGGCGGTGGAGGATGAGGAGGTCAGACAGGTAGGGGGGGCCGTGGGGGATGAGGAGGTCAGACAGGTAGGGGGGGCCATGGGGGATGAGGAGGTCAGACAGGTGGGGGGGGCGGTGGGGGATGAGGTGGTCAGACAGGTAGGGGGGGTGGTGGGGGATGAGGTGGTCAGACAGGTAGGGGGGGTGGTGGGGGATGAGGAGGTCAGACAGGTAGGGGGGGCCGTGGGGGATGAGGAGGTCAGACAGGTGGGGGGCAGGCGGTGGGGGATGAGGAGGTCAGACAGGTAGGGGGGTTCTAAGTGGGGGATGAGGTCAGACAGGTAGGGGGGGCGGTGGGGGATGAGGAGGTCAGACAGGTGGGGGGGGCGGTGGGGGATGAGGTGGTCAGACAGGTAGGGGGGGTGGTGGGGGATGAGGAGGTCAGACAGGTAGGGGGGGCCGTGGGGGATGAGGAGGTCAGACAGGTAGGGGGGGCCGTGGGGGATGAGGAGGTCAGACAGGTGGGGGGGGGCGGTGGGGGATGAGGTGGTCAGACAGGTAGGGGGGGTGGTGGGGGATGAGGAGGTCAGACAGGTGGGGGGGGGGCGGTGGGGGATGAGGAGGTCAGACAGGTAGGGGGGGCGGTGGGGGATGAGGAGGTCAGACAGGTGGGGGGGGCGGTGGAGGATGAGGAGGTCAGACAGGTAGGGGGGGCCGTGGGGGATGAGGAGGTCAGACAGGTAGGGGGGGCCATGGGGGATGAGGAGGTCAGACAGGTGGGGGGGGCGGTGGGGGATGAGGTGGTCAGACAGGTAGGGGGGGTGGTGGGGGATGAGGAGGTCAGACAGGTAGGGGGGGCCGTGGGGGATGAGGAGGTCAGACAGGTGGGGGGGGGGGCGGTGGGGGATGAGGAGGTCAGACAGGTAGGGGGGTTCTAAGTGGGGGATGAGGAGGTCAGACAGGTAGGGGGGTTCTCAGGGACCGGCCTCCTGCTGGTGCCCAGAGTCAAGACAAAACATGGGGAATCTGCGTTTCAGTTTTATGCAGCTAAAATCTGGAACAGTCTTCCTGAAGATGTGAGACAGGCTTCTACTCTGACAATGTTCAAATCTAAGCTAAAAACAGTTTTGTTTAGCTGCGCATATGACTGAAAGGATTTTTTCTTTGCACTCTTCTCTTTTGTTTGTGATTTTATTAGTTTAGAAAATCAGTTGGATTGATAATTTTTAATTTAGTTAATTTTATTGTATTTCTGTAATTTCTTTGTGATTTGAATGCATTTTTCCTGCTGTGAAGCACTTTGAATTGCCTTGTGTATGAAATGTGCTCTACAAATAAACTTGCCTTGCCTTCTAAGTGGGGGATGAGGAGGTCAGACAGGTAGGGGGGCGGTGGGGGATGAGGAGGTCAGACAGGTAGGGGGGTTCTAAGTGGGGGATGAGGAGGTCAGACAGGTAGGGGGGTTCTAAGTGGGGGATGAGGAGGTCAGACAGGTAGGGGGGTTCTAGGTGATGAAGAGCTTTGTTGTTTTGTGCTTCATAAGGGGCTTCTGAGCCGCTCTTGGTCTGACCCATCACCCAGGACCTTGGGGGACCCTCCCAGGGGCTTGAAGCCCCCAACAACACAGCTCCTGGGATCATTGGGGCGCTCAAACCCCTCCACCACGTTAAGGTGTCGGTTCAAGGAGGAGACTTGTCTGAACAGTTTTGGATAATCACAAGAAGTACAAAGCAGTGGGCGGAGATAAGGGGTGAGTGAGTTTTCAGTATTTTCGTGTTAAACTAATCGCTCAGATCTTCTTTTTCAGATGAAGACGATGAAGAGTCTGAGCACGAGGATTCTGAACCCGACTCTGGACAGGACTCGGGTTCTGAGGGGTCGGGTTCTGAGGGGTCGGGTTCTGAGGGGTCGGGTTCTGAGGACTCTGGTCCGGACTTGGCCCGTGGCAAAGGGAACGTGGAGACCAGTTCTGATGAAGACTCCGAGGACGAAGTGGAGGCCATTCTGAGGCGAGAAGAAGAGGAGATCCAACACGACTGGGGCGATTTGTGCAAAGACGCTCCGCGAACCGAAGAGGTGACCCACATGAGCCAGTCTGTGGGCCGGACCTCGGCCCGGTCCACTGACTGTTGGGCCGGGTCTCGGTCCACTCACTGTCTTGGTCCGGTCCACTCACTGTTGTTCTTCTCAGGTGTCCCGTCGTCTGGCCGTGTGCAACATGGACTGGGATCGGATCAAAGCCAAAGACCTTCTGGCCTTGTTCCAGTCCTTCTGCCCCAAAGGGGGCGCCGTGCTCTCTGTGAAGGTCAGAAACGCTCCAAACATGGACATGTTTCAGACTGTCCCGTCGTGTTTCAGCTTGTCCCGTCGTGTTTCAGCCTGTCCCGTCGTGTTTCAGACTGTCCCGTCGTGTTTCAGCATGTCCCTTCGTGTTTCAGACTGTCCCGTCGCGTGTCAGACGGTCCCGTCGTGTTTCAGACGGTCCCGTCGTGTTTCAGACTGTCCCGTCGTGTTTCAGACTGTCCCGTCGCTTTGCAGCCTGTCCCGTCGCGTTGCAGCCTGTCCCGTCGCGTTGCAGCCTGTCCCGTCGCAGCCTGTCCCGTCGCGTTGCAGACTGTCCCGTCGTGTTGCAGACTGTCCCGTCGTGTTGCAGACTGTCCCGTCGCGTTGCAGCCTGTCCCGTCGCGTTTCAGACTGTCCCGTCGCGTTTCAGACTGTCCCGTCGCGTGTCAGACTGTCCCGTCGCGTTGCAGCCTGTCCCGTCGCTTTGCAGCCTGTCCCGTCGCTTTGCAGCCTGTCCCGTCGCGTTGCAGCCTGTCCCGTCGCGTTGCAGCCTGTCCCGTCGCGTTGCAGCCTGTCCCGTCGCGTTGCAGACTGTCCCGTCGCGTTGCAGACTGTCCCGTCGCGTTGCAGACTGTCCCGTCGCGTTGCAGCCTGTCCCGTCGCGTTGCAGACTGTCCCGTCGCGTTGCAGACTGTCCCGTCGCGTTGCAGACTGTCCCGTCGCGTTGCAGACTGTCCCGTCGTGTTGCAGACTGTCCCATCGTGTTGCAGACTGTCCCGTCGCGTTTCAGACTGTCCCGTCGCGTTTCAGACTGTCCCGTCGCGTGTCAGACTGTCCCGTCGTGTGTCAGACTGTCCCGTCGTGTTTCAGATTTTCCTGTCTCACTTTGGGAAAGAGCGTCTGCAGCAGGAGGTGAGCGAGGCTCCGCTGGAGCTCAAGGCTCTGCCGGAGGATTCAGAGGACGACACCGAAGAGGAAAAGTAAGTCGGATGTTTCCTATTTTCACAGCAGGAGATGTTTGAGTGGGACGAGCCATGGGGGACGGGCCATGGGGGACGGGCCAGGGCCCCGGGGGGACGGGCCAGGGCCCCGGGGGGACGGGGCCAGGACCCCGGGGGGACGGGGCCAGGACCCCGGGGGGACGGGGCCTTGGCCGCGGGGGGACGGGGCCTGGGCTGCGGGGGGACGGGGCCTGGGGGGACGGGCCGGGCCAGGGCCGCGCTTTAGTGACAGTTTCACCTTTGAACTCTGAACATTTGAATTATTTTAAATCTCGATGAAGAAATGACTGAACATTTACGTCCATAACCACGGTGACCTTTACGTGGGCGGGGCTCTAGAGGTCTGTGGTCCAACCTGGTCTCTCCTGGTCTCACTTGGTTTCTGGTCTCACCTGGTCTCTGGTCTTACCTGGTTTCTGGTCTCACCTGGTCTCACCTGGTCTCACCTGGTCTCACCTGGTCTCACCTGGTCTCACCTGGTCTCACCTGGTCCCTGGTCTCACCTGGTCTCTGGTCTCACCTGGTCTCACCTGGTCTCTGGTCTCACCTGGTCTCTGGTCTCACCTGGTCTCTGGTCTCACCTGGTCCCTGGTATCACCTGGTCCCTGGTATCACCTGGTCTCACCTGGTCTCTGGTCTCACCTGGTCTCACCTGGTCTCTGGTCTCACCTGGTCTCACCTGGTCTCTGGTCTCACCTGGTCTCACCTGGTCTCTGGTCTCACCTGGTCTCTGGTCTCACCTGGTCTCACCTGGTCTCTGGTCTCACCTGGTCTCACCTGGTCTCTGGTCTCACCTGGTCTCACCTGGTCTCTGGTCTCACCTGGTCTCTGGTTGCAGGTCATACCGTGAACGCATGCGTCAGTACCAGTTCGGTCGTCTGAAGTATCGTTATGCTGTGGTGGAGTGCGATGGTCCTGAGACGGCAGCTCAGATCTACTGCGAGTGCGACGGCTTTGAGTACGAGAGCAGCGGCTCCGTGCTCGACCTCAGGTGATGGCCACGCCCCTCACACACACTATCTTTAGCCACGCCCCTCACACACACACTTCCTGTGACTCGCTCTGTTTGTCTGGAGCAGGTTTATTCCTGACGAGTTGCAGTTTGAGGAGGAGCCAAAAGATGTTTCCACCGACGTGAACCTGGCGTCCTACAACCCCAACCTCTTCACCTCCACCGCCGCCTCCACCTCCAAGGTACTTTAGACCTGTTCTAGACCCGGTTCTAGACCCGGTTCTAGACCCGGTTCTAGACCTGCTTCAGGGTTCAGAATAAGCGGCATCGCAAAATGTGACTCAATTTCTCTCAAATGCGATGCGTTCGTCAGAAAAAAGTGCTTTTGTTTCGCAGCTTTTGCGATACAAAAATGTGTTCAATTGTATCACCAAAGCGCCTAAAAGTGTAGGACACTGTGTGGACATGACACATGTAGGACACTGTGTGGACATGACACATGTAGGACGCTGTGTGCACATGACACATGTGGACGCTGTGTGGACATGACACATGTAGGACACTGTGTGGACATGACAAATGTAGGACACTGTGTGGACATGACAAATGTAGGACGCTGTGTGCACATGACACATGTAGGACGCTGTGTGGACATGACACATGTAGGACACTGTGTGGACATGACACATGTAGGACGCTGTGTGGACATGACACATGTAGGACACTGTGTGGACATGACAAATGTAGGACGCTGTGTGCACATGACACATGTAGGACGCTGTGTGGACATGACACATGTAGGACACTGTGTGGACATGACACATGTAGGACGCTGTGTGCACATGACACATGTAGGACGCTGTGTGCACATGACACATGTAGGACGCTGTGTGGACATGACACATGTAGGACGCTGTGTGCACATGACACATGTAGGACGCTGTGTGCACATGACACATGTAGGACGCTGTGTGCACATGACACATGTAGGACGCTGTGTGCACATGACACATGTAGGACGCTGTGTGCACATGACACATGTAGGACGCTGTGTGCACATGACACATGTAGGACGCTGTGTGCACATGACACATGTAGGACGCTGTGTGCACATGACACATGTGGACACTGTGTGGACATGACACATGTAGGACACTGTATGGACATGACACATGTAGGACACTGTATGGACATGACACATGTAGGACACTGTATGGACATGACACATGTAGGACGCTGTGTGCACATGACACATGTAGGACACTGTGTGGACATGACACATGTAGGACGCTGCTGTCTCAGATGGAGTCTGAAAGTGGGAGGAGCCACAGGTAGAGTTAGCGTCACAGATTCAGACTCGGGTCAATAACTCTAAACACAAGTCTTTGCAGATCATTCACAGCCAAAATATTCATATTTACAGTGTCACGTGACACAACCTCGTTTTAACAATCAGATGTGTATTTTGGGCTCAGCGAATCACACGCTCCGAATGTGCAGCTGGAGCTGAGACGAGTGCTTAGGGACCGTCATCAAATAGCAAAACGAAAATTGGAATGGAACGTCAAATAGAGCGGTACAATGTGAATAACACGTAAAATACACAATGATGGTCGCCACGGCAACACTTATGTTTCCATCAGAAGCTTAAGACATATTTGTGTAACGACAGTTAATATGTAAATGAGACTCCTGCAAATAGTCATCTGATGATGATGATGTGGAAGAAAGTTGTAAATAAGTTAATCCAACTTTGTGTTAATTAATTTGTTCAACTAATTTTGTTTTTAATGTTTTAAAATGTTCTTTTTTTTAAATGTTTAATAAGTGTTTAAAAGTTAATTTGTTAAGAGTTTTTTTTTAAATAGAATGTTTTACAAATACATTTTAAATAAATAATCGTGTTATATCAATGGAAAATATTGATTGTTAGTCACTTTCGTGTTTTGCTCTGCAATTATCAAATTGCTTGACAAATTTGGAAAAAATTATGGATTTTTTAGCAGCTGCTGCTGCAGAAGTGAAAATCCTTCATCTGAGCCCTGTGCTTTATACCCTGTTCTAGACCTGCTTTATACCCTGTTCTAGACCTGCTTTATACCCTGTTCTAGACCTGCTTTATACCCTGTTCTAGACCTGCTTTATACCCTGTTCTAGACCTGCTTTATACCCTGTTCTAGACCTGCTTTATACCCTGTTCTAGACCTGCTTTATACCCTGTTCTAGACCTGCTTTATACCCTGTTCTAGACCTGCTTTATACCCTGTTCTAGACCCCGTTCTATACCTGCTTTATACCCCGTTCTAGATCCCGTTCTATACCTGCTTTATACCCGGTTCTAGACCCCGTTCTATACCTGCTTTATACCCGGTTCTAGACCTGGTTCTAGACCTGGTTCTAGGCCATATTCTAGACCATTTTCCAGACCTTTTTATATACCTGGTTCTAGACCTGCTTTATATCCTATTCTAGACCTGGTTCGGGACTTGCGCAGACCTGGCTCTAGACCATGTTCTGGACCCGGTTCTAGACCATGTTCTGGACCTGGTTCTAGACCATGTTCTGGACCCGGTTCTAGACCATGTTCTGGACCCGGTTCCAGACCCTGTTCTGGACCTGGTTCTAGACCCTGTTCTGGACCTGGTTCGGACCTTGTTCTGGTCCTGGTTCAGACCTGGTTCTAGACCTTGTTATATACCCGGTTCTAGACCCGGTTCTGGACCTGGTTCTAGAGCTTGTTATAGACCTGGTTCTAGACCTTATTATAGACCCTGTTCTAGACTGTGTTATAGACCTTGTTCTGGACCCTGTTCTGGACCTGGTTCTAGACCCTGTTCTGGACCTGGTTCAGACCTGGTTCTGGTCCTGGTTCTGGTCCTGGTTCTAGACCTTGTTATAGACCCGGTTCTGGACCTGGTTCTAGACCTTGTTATAGACCCGGTTCTGGACCTGGTTCTAGACCCTGTTATAGACCCGGTTCTGGACCTGGTTCTAGACCCTGTTATAGACCCGGTTCTGGACCTGGTTCTAGAGATTGTCATAGACCCAGTTCTAGACCCGGTTCTGGACCTGGTTCTAGACCTGATGTTCCCCTGGCTCCAGGTGGAGCTCACGTGGGATGAGACGGACCACCAGCGCGTCACGGCTCTAAACAGGAAGTTCAACAAAGACGAGCTCCTCAACCTGGACTTTAAGGCTTATCTGGCCTCCTCCAGCGAGGAGGAGGAGCAGGAAGAGGAGGGGCCTGTGGAGGAAGAGGCGGGGCCACAACAGGAAGAGGAGGGACAAGAAGGCGGCGCCGAGGACGAACACTCCAATCCAGGTCAGAAATGACTCGATGACGTCGGAAGGATTCAAACAAGTTCAATTAAAGTTATTTCCACAATAGAATCACTAATAAATAAAGCACAAATATGACCATGTTCTATATTTAAAATGACTCAAATGTCCAGAGCTTTGTCCCATAGTCCTGACTTTGGCACCAGCAGGAGGCCGGTCCATGTTTAGTCCTGACTCTGGCACCAGCAGGAGGCCGGTCCATGTTTAGTCCTGACTCTGGCACCAGCAGGAGGCCGGTCCATGTTTAGTCCTGACTCTGGCACCAGCAGGAGGCCGGTCCATGTTTAGTCCTGACTCTGGCACCAGCAGGAGGCCGGTCCATGTTTAGTCCTGACACTGGCACCAGCAGGAGGCCGCTCCATGTTTAGTCCTGACTCTGAGCACCAGCAGGAGGCCGGTCCATGTTTAGTCCTGACTCTGGCACCAGCAGGAGGCCGGTCCATCTTTAGTCCTGACTCTGGGCACCAGCAGGAGGCCGGTCCATGTTTAGTCCTGACTCTGGCACCAGCAGGAGGCCGGTCCATGTTTAGTCCTGACACTGGCACCAGCAGGAGGCCGGTCCATGTTTAGTCCTGACTCTGGCACCAGCAGGAGGCTGGTCCATGTTTAGTCCTGACTCTGGCACCAGCAGGAGGCCAGTCCATGTTTAGTCCTGACTCTGGCACCAGCAGGAGGCCGGTCCATGTTTAGTCCCGACTCTGGGCACCAGCAGGAGGCCGGTCCATGTTTAGTCCTGACTCTGGCACCAGCAGGAGGCCGGTCCATGTTTAGTCCCGACACTGGCACCAGCAGGAGGCCGGTCCATGTTTAGTCCCGACACTGGCACCAGCAGGAGGCCGCTCCATGTTTAGTCCTGACTCTGAGCACCAGCAGGAGGCCGGTCCATGTTTAGTCCTGACTCTGGCACCAGCAGGAGGCCGGTCCATGTTTAGTCCTGACTCTGGCACCAGCAGGAGACCGGTCCATGTTTAGTCCTGACTTTGGCACCAGCAGGAGGCCGGTCCATGTTTAGTCCTGACTCTGGCACCAGCAGGAGGCCGGTCCATGTTTAGTCCCGACACTGGCACCAGCAGGAGGCCGGTCCATGTTTAGTCCTGACACTGGCACCAGCAGGAGGCCGCTCCATGTTTAGTCCTGACTCTGGCACCAGCAGGAGGCCGGTCCATGTTTAGTCCTGACTCTGGCACCAGCAGGAGGCCGGTCCATGTTTAGTCCTGACTCTGGCACCAGCAGGAGGCCGGTCCATGTTTAGTCCTGACTCTGGCACCAGCAGGAGGCCGCTCCATGTTTAGTCCTGACTCTGGCACCAGCAGGAGGCCGGTCCATGTTTAGTCCCGACTCTGGCACCAGCAGGAGGCCGGTCCATGTTTAGTCCTGACTCTGGCACCAGCAGGAGGCCGGTCCATGTTTAGTCCTGACTCTGGCACCAGCAGGAGGCCGCTCCATGTTTAGTCCTGACTCTGGCACCAGCAGGAGGCCGCTCCATGTTTAGTCCTGACTCTGGCACCAGCAGGAGGCCGCTCCATGTTTAGTCCTGACTCTGGCACCAGCAGGAGGCCGGTCCATGTTTAGTCTTGACTCTGGCACCAGCAGGAGGCTGGTCCATGTTTAGTGCTGACTCTGGCACCAGCAGGAGGCCGGTCCATGTTTAGTCCTGACTCTGGCACCAGCAGGAGGCCAGTCAATGTTTAGTCCTGACTCTGGCACCAGCAGGAGGCCAGTCAATGTTTAGTCCTGACTCTGGCACCAGCAGGAGGCCGGTCCATGTTTAGTCCTGACTCTGGCACCAGCAGGAGGCCGGTCCATGTTTAGTCCTGACTCTGGCACCAGCAGGAGGCCGCTCCATGTTTAGTCCTGACTCTGGCACCAGCAGGAGGCCGGTCCATGTTTAGTCCCGACTCTGGCACCAGCAGGAGGCCGGTCCATGTTTAGTCCTGACTCTGGCACCAGCAGGAGGCCGGTCCATGTTTAGTCCTGACTCTGGCACCAGCAGGAGGCCGCTCCATGTTTAGTCCTGACTCTGGCACCAGCAGGAGGCCGCTCCATGTTTAGTCCTGACTCTGGCACCAGCAGGAGGCCGCTCCATGTTTAGTCTTGACTCTGGCACCAGCAGGAGGCTGGTCCATGTTTAGTGCTGACTCTGGCACCAGCAGGAGGCCGGTCCATGTTTAGTCCTGACTCTGGCACCAGCAGGAGGCCAGTCAATGTTTAGTCCTGACTCTGGCACCAGCAGGAGGCCGGTCCATGTTTAGTCCAGACTCTGGCACCAGCAGGAGGCCAGTCAATGTTTAGTCCTGACTCTGGCACCAGCAGGAGGACGGTTCTTCACGTTTGTTTCTTCACGTTTGTTTGTTTGTTTGTTTGTGAGTGACAGACGTCCTGCAGAAGGCCAAACGTGGTGAGCAGCAGATCCAGATGTACAGAGAGCTCCTGCAGGGCATCCGGGCCAAAGAGGAGCAGAGCCGGGAGCGCCAGGGCGGCATGGAGGTCACATGGGTCCCAGGTACAACCCGTGTGTGTGTGTCCCAGTCCGTGTGTGTGTGTCTGTGTGTCCCAGTCCGTGTGTGTGTGTGTCTGTGTGTCCCAGTCCGTGTGTGTGTGTGTCTGTGTGTCCCAGTCCGTGTGTGTGTGTCTGTGTGTCCCAGTCCGTCTGTGTGTGTCCCAGTCCGTGTGTGTGTGTGTCTGTGTGTCCCAGTCCGTGTGTGTGTGTCTGTGTGTCCCAGTCCGTGTGTGTGTATGTCTGTGTGTCCCAGTCCGTGTGTGTGTGTCTGTGTGTGTCCCAGTCCGTGTGTGTGTGTCTGTGTGTCCCAGTCCGTGTGTGTGTATGTCTGTGTGTCCCAGTCCGTGTGTGTGTGTGTCTGTGTGTCCCAGTCCGTGTGTGTGTGTCTGTGTGTGTCCCAGTCCGTGTGTGTGTGTCTGTGTGTGTCCCAGTCCGTGTGTGTGTGTCTGTGTGTGTCCCAGTCCGTGTGTGTGTGTCTGTGTGTGTCCCAGTCCGTGTGTGTGTGTCTGTGTGTGTCCCAGTCCGTGTGTGTGTGTCTGTGTGTGTCCCAGTCCGTGTGTGTGTGTCTGTGTGTGTCCCAGTCCGTGTGTGTGTGTGTGTCTGTGTGTCCCAGTCCGTGTGTGTGTGTGTGTCTGTGTGTGTGTCCCTGTGTGTGTGTGTGTGTGTGTCTGTGTGTGTGTGTGTGTGTCCCTGTGTGTGTGTGTCCCGTGTGTGTGTCCCGTGTGTGTCTGTGTGTGTCTTTGTGTGTCTGTGTGTGTGTGTGTGTGTGTGTGTGTGTGTGTGTGTGTATGTGTGTGTGTGTGTCCCTGTGTGTGTGTGTGTGTGTGTCCCTGTGTGTGTGTGTGTGTCCCTGTGTGTGTGTGTGTGTCCCTGTGTGTGTGTGTGTGTCCCTGTGTGTGTGTGTGTGTGTGTCCCTGTGTGTGTGTGTGTGTCCCTGTGTGTGTGTGTGTGTGTGTGTGTGTCCCTGTGTGTGTGTGTGTCCCGTGTGTGTGTCCCGTGTGTGTCTGTGTGTGTGTGTGTGTGTGTGTCCCTGTGTGTGTGTGTGTGTGTGTGTGTGTCCGTCCGTGTGTGTGTCCGTCCGTGTGTGTGTGTGTCTCTGTCTCTGTCTCTGTGCGCATGTGTGTCCCACGTGTCACATTGGCTCAGATGTCCTCCCTGTGCAGGGCTGAAGCAGAGCGCGGAGCAGAAGCTGAAGAAGCGTCTGGAGTCAGAGGAACTCAGGCCCTGGGAACAGTTTGTGCAGAAGAAGAAGGAGAAGAAGAAGGAGAGGAGGAAAGAGAGGAGGAACCAGGTCAGGACTAAACCGGGACTAAACCGGGACTAAACCGGGACTAAACCGGGACTAAACCGGGACTAAACCGGGACTAAACCGGGACTAAACCGGGACTAAACCGGGACTAAACCGGGACTAAACCGGGACTAAACCGGGACTAAACACTTTCTTTCGCTGATGTTCTTCAGGACTCTGAGGCTGGACTCAGTGATGATGATGAACTTCCCTCAGACGTGGATCTGAACGACCCTTTCTTCAAAGAGGAGCTGTCTGCAGCAGGTGAGGGTCTGACCCTGGGTCTGACCCTGGGTCTGACCCTGGGTCTGACCCTGGGTCTGAACCTGGGTCTGAACCAGGTCTTTAACTTGCCTGTCACTCTGGTCTGGTCTTGAATTTTAACTGGTGAAGAACAAGGCCCAGGTCCTCTCCGTGACCCAGGTCCAGGTCCTCTCCGTGACCCAGGTCCAGGTCCTCTCCGTGACCCAGGTCCAGGTCCTCTCCGTGACCCAGGTCCAGGTCCTCTCCGTGACCCAGGTCCAGGTCCTCTCCGTGACCCAGGTCTAGGTCCTCTCCGTGACCCAGGTCCAGGTCCTCTCCGTGACCCAGGTCCAGGTCCTCTCCGTGACCCAGGTCCAGGTCCTCTCCGTGACCCAGGTCTAGGTCCTCTCCGTGACCCAGGTCCAGGTCCTCTCCGTGACCCAGGTCCAGGTCCTCTCCGTGACCCAGGTCTAGGTCCTCTCCGTGACCCAGGTCCAGGTCTTCTCCGTGACCCAGGTCCAGGTCCTCTCCGTGACCCAGGTCCAGGTCCTCTCCGTGACCCAGGTCCAGGTCCTCTCCGTGACCCAGGTCTAGGTCCTCTCCGTGACCTAGGTCCTCTCAGTGACCCAGGTCCTCTCAGTGACCTAGGTCCAGGTCTTCTCCGTGACCCAGGTCCAGGTCCTCTCCGTGACCCAGGTCTAGGTCCTCTCCGTGACCTAGGTCCTCTCCGTGACCTAGGTCCTCTCAGTGACCTAGGTCCTCTCCGTGACCCAGGTCCAGGTCTTCTCCGTGACCCAGGTCCAGGTCCTCTCCGTGACCCAGGTCCAGGTCCTCTCCGTGACCCAGGTCCTCTCCGTGACCCAGGTCCTCTCCGTGACCCAGGTCCTCTCCGTGACCCAGGTCCAGGTCCTCTCCGTGACCCAGGTCTAGGTCCTCTCCGTGACCTAGGTCCTCTCCGTGACCTAGGTCCTCTCAGTGACCTAGGTCCTCTCCGTGACCCAGGTCCAGGTCTTCTCCGTGACCCAGGTCCAGGTCCTCTCCGTGACCCAGGTCCAGGTCCTCTCCGTGACCCAGGTCTAGGTCCTCTCAGTGACCCAGGTCCTCTCAGTGACCTAGGTCCAGGTCTTCTCCGTGACCCAGGTCCAGGTCCTCTCCGTGACCCAGGTCTAGGTCCTCTCCGTGACCTAGGTCCTCTCCGTGACCTAGGTCCTCTCAGTGACCTAGGTCCTCTCCGTGACCCAGGTCCAGGTCTTCTCCGTGACCCAGGTCCAGGTCCTCTCCGTGACCCAGGTCCAGGTCCTCTCCGTGACCCAGGTCTAGGTCCTCTCCGTGACCCAGGTCCTCTCCGTGACCCAGGTCCTCTCCGTGACCCAGGTCTAGGTCCTCTCCGTGACCCAGGTCTAGGTCCTCTCCGTGACCCAGGTCCAGGTCTAAACTCCACAAATACTCTCAAATCACCATCAGAACAACTGTGTTCTTAACCTGTTACCACCCACCTGCGCGCTGGCGAACATTTTCTATATCTCAAATATTCTCTTACATCATCACTTTTATTTCCGTGGTCAATACCATAAGTTATACATCATTTTAAAGGTCATTTTCTCAACAAAACGAATATGTCATTGAATAATTTGCCCCAAGAAGCAATTGCCAATAGTTTGTGAGAAAGTCTCAACTTTTACAAACGCATGTCCTGTTTGCTGTTTATGACGGACGAAACGGCTTTAATTCTGTTCATCCTTGTACTCAGTCTGTCCGTAAGGAATCATTGAAAAACAATATACACTTGTATTTTTCCTGAAGTTTTCCCATTTCAAGATATTGTCAAGTAAACAAACTTTTCTTTGTTTCTCGCCGGACGAGAATGCGCTTGTCTGCCGCATTTCTCCGTCCATAACAAATGACCTGTTTGACCTATAAGATAATGTTGGATATCCTTCTTTTCCTCAGACTGTTTCCTACAGAATGAGACCATCCACGATTTTTTCTGTCCACGGGTTTGTTTGCTACAGCCTCCGCAAAACAAAATGCGCCGCTTGCGACGCACATGGATTAGTCTGTTTACATCTAAATAGCGCCGCGTGCGAATGACGTATCAGACTATGATTGACATATTATTCTAGCGAATGAGAATAGCTTTAGAAAGAGAGGCGGGACAAAGGGCTCATTGACACAGAATCTTCTGTATTCTCGTGCGTAAGGCTCCGTGAAGGCTGTAAAGAGCCAGATTTCTCGGCAGGATTTTGCGCATAACGTTTTCTGTTTTTATTAGCCTTTTGGACGTACATTTTGTTTGATTTTGTTGTGTATTATTATACCAATATACAAATAAAATAAAAAATATTATAATTTTTTTTTTTTTTAACCTCTATATGGGAAATTCATGGGTAAACTCATATTTACACATTTTCACATTTTTTTAGCAGTTATAATTGCTATTAGTGGCCTACAAAACATCAAAATGTATGTTTTATGATCATAGAGGAGCTAAAATTGTAATAAAACAGTTTGGCACAGTTGGCACATATTTGGATCACTTGTTCCGAATATACTTTTTGATACAAAAAGGTCAACAGCACCAAAATGCCTGTTTCTAGAGCTCTGAAACTTTACACAGTTGTTGTCAACAAGATAATCATCATGTGCAGTGAACAGCATAAGCACACAATGAAGTATGTCCTGCTCAGGACCATTACAAATGGACAATATTCAGGCAAGACTAAAAAAGGATGTTTAGTTTATGTTTGGGCCTCTGTAGTGTGAGTTCTGAATCCCTGACAGTGTGACATGTGCACATCTGCAGAAACTAGAAGGCCTAAGCTTTCTAATGATGCATCACACTCACATGTGGAACATAAGATCCTCTTTTAATAAGCAATGCCATGTGGGTCTGACCAGTGTGCACAGGTCTGACCAGTGTGCACAGGTCTGACCAGTGTGCACAGGTCTGACCAGTGTGCACAGGTCTGACCAGTGTGCACAGGGCGAGAATAGGTGGATGGTAACGGGTTAAATACATTTGAATAAAATGTCAAATGTTATTTGTAGCTTCGGTTTTTCAGATTTTTAAGTACAAGAGGCTGATATTTCATCCGATGTTTTTTGTCTCAGACGTGAAGAAGAAGAAGAAGAAGAAGAGGAGAGCGAGTGACGCAGAGGAAGACGAGGACGAAGACGAGGAGAGAGGCAAGGTAAGAACAGATAAAACTGGTTTAGACCTGGTTTAGTCCTGATGCTGCGCTGTGATTGGTCTGACCCTGGTCCGACCCCGCTCTGACCTCGCTCTGACCCCGCTCTGACCCCGCTCTGACCCCGCTCTGACCTCGCTCTGACCTCGCTCTGACCCCGCTCTGACCCCGCTCTGACCCCGCTCTGACCCCGCTCTGACCCCGCTCTGACCTCGCTCTGACCCCGCTCTGACCCCGCTCTGACCTCGCTCTGACCCCGCTCTGACCCCGCTCTGACCTCGCTCTGACCTTGCTCTGACCTCGCTCTGACCCCGCTCTGACCCTGGTCCAGGTCCAGGCCCAGATGGAGCTGCTGATGGGAGAAGATCCTGACGAGTCGAGGCACAAACACTTCGACTTCACCCGAATCGTGGAGCAACAAAACCTGAGCAAGAACAAGAGGAAACGACTCAAGAAGTCTGGACTCCAGCCCGAGGAGGACGGCTTCCAGGTGAGTCCTGGTTCTGACCCGCTTTAGTCCTGGTTCTGACCCGCTTTAGTCCTGCTTTAGTCCCGCTTTAGTCCCGCTTTAGTCCCGCTTTAGTCCCGCTTTAGTCCCGCGTTAGTCCCGCGTTAGTCCCGCGTTAGTCCCGCGTTAGTCCCGCTTTAGTCCCGCTTTAGTCCCGCTTTAGTCCCGCTTTAGTCCCGCTTTAGTCCCGCTTTAGTCCCGCTTTAGTCCCGCTTTAGTCCTGGTTCTGACCCGGTCTCTCCTCAGGTGAACGTGTCTGACTCCAGGTTCCAGGCGGTCTACTCTTCTTCTCTGTTTAACTTGGATCCGTCTCATCCGAGCTTCAAGCGGACCAAAGGCACCGAGCGCCTCCTGCAGGAGAAACAGCGCCGCCGACAGGACAAACAGGGTACTGAGCGTAACTGTGGTTTAACTGTGGTTCTACGAGTCTC
>NW_027316056.1:42196889-42259389 GCF_026437365.1 Eucyclogobius newberryi
CATGAAACATGAAACACACATGAAACACACACGTGAAACACACACGTGAAACATGAAACACACACAAAACACACACACGTGAAAACATGAAACACACCTGAAACACACACACATGAAACATGAAACACACACGTGAAACACACATGAAACACGTGTGAAACATGAAACACATGTGAAACATGAAACACACGTGAAACATGAAACACATGTGAAACACACGTGAAACATGAAACACACGTGAAACATGAAACACACGTGAAACACACGTGAAACACACGTGAAACACACGTGAAACACATGTGAAACATGAAACACACGTGAAACACACGTGAAACATGAAACACATGTGAAACACACGTGAAACATGAAACACACACATGAAACACATGTGAAACACACGTGAAACATGAAACACACGTGAAACATGAAACACACGTGAAACACACGTGAAACATGAAACACACGTGAAACACACGTGAAACATGAAACACATGTGAAACACACGTGAAACATGAAACACACGTGAAACATGAAACACACACGTGAAACACACGTGAAACACAAACACACGTGAAACACACATGAAACACACGTGAAACATGGAAAACACACGCATGAAACACACGTGAAACATGAAACACACAACACACACGTGAAACACACGTGAAACACAAACACACACGTGAAACACACATGAAACACACGTGAAACATGAAACACACATGAAACAAACGTGAAACATGAAACACACGTGAAACACACGTGAAACACACGTGAAACATGAAACACACGTGAAACATGAAACACACGTGAAACATGAAACACACGTGAAACACAAACACACGTGAAACATGAAACACACGTGAAACATGAAACACATGTGAAACACACGTGAAACATGAAACACACACGTGAAACACACGTGAAACACACACACGTGAAACACACATGAAACATGAAACACACGTGAAACGTGAAACATGAAACACACACGTGAAACACAAACACACACATGAAACACACGTGAAACATGAAACACATGTGAAACACACGTGAAACATGAAACACACGTGAAACGTGAAACATGAAACACACACGTGAAACACACGTGAAACACACGTGAAACATGGAACACACGTGAAACACACAACACACGTGAAACATGAAACACACGTGAAACGTGAAACACACGTGAAACATGAAACACACGTGAAACGTGAAACATGAAACACACGTGAAACACAAACACACACGTGAAACACACATGAAACACACGTGAAACATGGAACACGCGTGAAACACACGCGTGAAACACACGTGAAACACACAACACACGTGAAACGTGAAACACAAACACACGTGAAACACATGTGAAACATGAAACACACGTGAAACACACGTGAAACACACGTGAAACATGAAACACACGTGAAACACACGTGAAACATGAAACAAACGTGAAACATGAAACACACGTGAAACACACGTGAAACACACGTGAAACATGAAACACACGTGAAACATAAAACACACACGTGAAACACACGTGAAACACACGTGAAACATGAAACACACGTGAAACATGAAACACACGTGAAACATGAAACACACGTGAAACACACGTGAAACATGAAACACACGTGAAACATGAAACACATGTGAAACACACGTGAAACATGAAACACACGTGAAACGTGAAACATGAAACACACACGTGAAACACACGTGGAACACAAACACACGTGAAACACGAAACACACGTGAAACACGAAACACACGTGAAACACATGTGAAACACACGTGAAACATGAAACACACACGTGAAACACGTGAAACACACGTGAAACATGAAACACATGTGAAACACACGTGAAACATGAAACACACGTGAAACGTGAAACATGAAACACACACGTGAAACACACATGAAACACACGTGAAACATGGAACACACGTGAAACACACGTGAAACATGAAACACACGTGAAACGTGAAACACACGTGAAACATGAAACACACGTGAAACATGAAACACACGTGAAACGTGAAACACACGTGAAACGTGAAACATGAAACACACACGTGAAACACACACGTGAAACACACAACACACGTGAAACATGAAACACACGTGAAACGTGAAACATGAAACACACGTGAAACACACACGTGAAACACACGTGAAACACAAACACACGTGAAACATGAAACACAAACACACGTGAAACACAAACACACGTGAAACACACGTGAAACACACGTGAAACACACGTGAAACATGAAACACAAACACACGTGAAACACAAACACACGTGAAACATGAAACACACGTGAAACACACGTGAAACACAAACGTGAAAGTAGGTTACAGACCTATTCCAAATCTTCCATTTGTCTCTAAAATCCTTGGAAAATTTGTAGTAAAACAGCTTTGTCGCCCCCTACAGGACAATAACTTATGTGATCACCACAGCAGGGTTCAGAGCCCACCACAGCAGGGTTCAGAGCCCACCACAGCAGGGTTCAGAGCCCACCACAGCAGGGTCCAGAGCCCACCACAGCAGGGTCCAGAGCCCACCACAGCAGGGTTCAGAGCCCACCACAGCAGGGTTCAGAGCCCACCACAGCAGGGTTCAGAGCCCACCACAGCAGGTTCAGAGCCCACCACAGCAGGGTTCAGAGCCCACCACAGCAGGGTTCAGAGCCCACCACAGCAGGTTCAGAGCCCACCACAGCAGGGTTCAGAGCCCACCACAGCAGGGTTCAGAGCCCACCACAGCAGGGTTCAGAGCCCACCACAGCAGGTTCAGAGCCCACCACAGCAGGGTTCAGAGCCCACCACAGCAGGGTTCAGAGCCCACCACAGCAGGGTTCAGAGCCCACCACAGCAGGGTTCAGACCAGTTATAACAGAAACAGAAACCCACAGCTTCAGCTCCGCTGCCCTAGCAGCAACTTCTTCTGACTTATTCTATCAAACAATATTTAATTTTTAATTCCACTTCCAAACTGTTCACCTCCTTCTTTGTCTCACTCCTGAGGACCTGTGGACCCAGATGTCCCTCTCCTGGTGAAGTGTCCCTGCCCCGTGTGGACGGTCCCTCAACAGCCTGAAGAGTGTCTCCAGCTCCAGTGTCTCACGTCTGTGAGAGTCACATCCTCCTTCACTGGAACTAACACAGGGACATACTTTGTCTCAAGGAGGTTTTTTGTAGTTTTTCCTGCAGGAGGAGGAGCTAAGGACAGAGGGAGGGTCTAAGGACAGAGGGAGGAGCTAAGGACAGAGGGGACAGAGGACTCTGGGACATCGTCTCTCGCCACCACAGACATTGTTGATTCGGCCTCAGAGGCGACTGTTGTTGTGATTTTGGGCCTGACAAAAATAAATTGAATTGAAATACACACGAGACACACACACACACGAGACACACACGAGACACACACACACACGAGACACACACACACACGAGACACACACACACACGAGACACACACACACACGAGACACACACACACACGAGACACACACACACACGAGACACACACACACACGAGACACACACACACACGAGACACACACACACACGAGACACACACACACACACGAGACACACACACACACACGAGACACACACACACGAGACACACACACACACACGAGACACACACACACACACGAGACACACACACACACACGAGACACACACACACACACGAGACACACACACACGAGACACACACACACGAGACACACACACACGAGACACACACACACACACGAGACACACACACACACACGAGACACACACACACACACGAGACACACACACACGAGACACACACACACACACGAGACACACACACACACACGAGACACACACACACGAGACACACACACACGAGACACACACACACGAGACACACACACACGAGACACACACACACACGAGACACACACACACACACGAGACACACACACACACACGAGACACACACACACACACGAGACACACACACACGAGACACACACACACGAGACACACACACACGAGACACACACACACGAGACACACACACACGAGACACACACACACGAGACACACACACACACGAGACACACACACACACGAGACACACACACACACACGAGACACACACACACACACGAGACACACACACACGAGACACACACACACGAGACACACACACACGAGACACACACACACGAGACACACACACACACACGAGACACACACACACACGAGACACACACACACACGAGACACACACACACACGAGACACACACACACGAGACACACACACACGAGACACACACACACGAGACACACACACACGAGACACACACACACGAGACACACACACACGAGACACACACACACACGAGACACACACACACACGAGACACACACACACACGAGACACACACACACACGAGACACACACACACACACGAGACACACACACACGAGACACACACACACACGAGACACACACACACACACGAGACACACACACACACACGAGACACACACACACACACGAGACACACACACACACACGAGACACACACACACGAGACACACACACACGAGACACACACACACGAGACACACACACACACGAGACACACACACACACGAGACACACACACACGAGACACACACACACGAGACACACACACACGAGACACACACACACGAGACACACACACGAGACACACACACACGAGACACACACACACGAGACACACACACACACGAGACACACACACACACGAGACACACACACACACGAGACACACACACACACGAGACACACACACACACGAGACACACACACACACACGAGACACACACACACACGAGACACACACGAGACACACACACACGAGACACACACACACGAGACACACACACACGAGACACACACACGAGACACACACACACACGAGACACACACACACACGAGACACACACACACACGAGACACACACACACACGAGACACACACACACACGAGACACACACACACGAGACACACACACACACGAGACACACACACACACGAGACACACACACACACGAGACACACACACACGAGACACACACACACGAGACACACACACACGAGACACACACACACGAGACACACACACGAGACACACACACGAGACACACACACACGAGACACACACACACACGAGACACACACACGAGACACACACACGAGACACACACACGAGACACACACACACGAGACACACACACACGAGACACACACACACGACACACACACGAGACACACACACGAGACACACACACACGAGACACACACACACACGAGACACACACGACACACACACACACGACACACACGAGACACACACACGAGACACACACACACGAGACACACACACGAGACACACACACGAGACACACACACACGAGACACACACACGAGACACACACACGAGACACACACACGAGACACACACACACGAGACACACACACACGAGACACACACACACACACGAGACACACACACACGAGACACACACACACGAGACACACACACACGAGACACACACACACACGACACACACACACACGAGACACACACACACACGAGACACACACACACACACGAGACACACACACACACGAGACACACACACACACGAGACACACACACACACGAGACACACACACACACGAGACACACACACGAGACACACACACACGAGACACACACACACACGAGACACACACACACGAGACACACACACACGAGACACACACACACGAGACACACACACACGAGACACACACACACGAGACACACACACACGAGACACACACACACGAGACACACACCCACAGGCCAGGCCCAGGTCCACGGTGCCACTGCGGATGGCTCCTGAAACACAAGGCATCATGGGAAATGTTCAGATGCGTCACTGTTTCACTCAAACTGCAGCACTTGTGAGAAGATCTGAGGTAACCATGGTGATAGTGTGGTAGTGTGGTAACCACGGTGACAGTGTGGTAACCACGGTGACAGTGTGGTAGTGTGGTAACCATGGTGACAGGTGTTGGTAACCATGGTGACAGGCGACAGTGTGGTAACCATGGTGATAGTGTTGGTAACCATGGTGACAGTGTGGTAGTGTGGTAACCATGGTGACAGTGTGGTAACCACGGTGACAGTGTGGTAGTGTGGTAACCATGGTGACAGGTGTTGGTAACCATGGTGACAGGCGACAGTGTGGTAACCATGGCGACAGTGTGGTAACCATGGTGACAGTGTGGTAGTGTGGTAACCATGGTGACAGTGTGGTAGTGTGGTAACCACGGTGACAGTGTGGTAACCACGGTGACAGTGTGGTAGTGTGGTAACCATGGTGACAATGTTGGTAACCATGGTGACAGTGTGGTGATCATGGTGACAGTGTGGTAGTGTGGTAACCATGGTGACAGTGTGGTGACAGTGTGGTGACAGTGTGGTAACCATGGTGACAGTGTGGTAACCATGGTGAAGTGTGGTGACCATGGTGACAGTGTGGTAGTGTGGTAACCATGGTGACAGTGTGGTGACCATGGTGACAGTGTGGTAACCATCGTGACAGTGTGGTAACCATGGTGACAGTGTGGTGACCATGGTGACAGTGTGGTGACCATAGTGACAGTGTGGTAGTGTGGTAACCATGGTGACAGTGTGGTGACCATGGTGACAGTGTGGTAACCATCGTGACAGTGTGGTAACCATGGTGACAGTGTGGTGACCATGGTGACAGTGTGGTGACCATGGTGACAGTGTGGTAACCATGGTGACAGTGTGGTAGTGTGGTGACCATGGTGACAGTGTGGTGACCATGGTGACAGTGTGGTGACCATGGTGACAGTGTGGTAGTGTGGTGACCATGGTGACAGTGTGGTGACCATGGTGACAGTGTGGTGACCATGGTGACAGTGTGGTAACCATGGTGACAGTGTGGTAGTGTGGTAACCATGGTGACAGTGTGGTAACCGCGGTGACAGTGTGGTAGTGTGGTAACCATGGTGACAATGTTGGTAACCATGGTGACAGTGTGGTGACAGTCAGGGCCGGCCCAGCCTATAAGCGAACTAAGCAGCCGCTTAGGGCCCCGAGGCGTTAATAGGGCCCCCAATCTGGCAACCCGTCTAATGAGGAGTGCAAGTGCAGCGTGAGCCACTCGTGCTACAGCGACACAACTGTAACCTATAAGGCACAAATCACATTTATTTGTAATGACAATCTGGCAACCAAGACACCAAACCTGCTCTGATTGGTCAACTTCATCGTGCACGAGGAGAACGAGAGCAAAACATAAACACAACACAACGTGGTCCTCATGTCCAGAGGAATATGTCCCCGGTGCCGAAAAAAGAAAGAAGAAACTTCTTGACGATGTAAAGAAACTGCAAACTCAACAAGACTCTCCAGGTTTTGAACTTCTCTCACACGATTCTGTCACGTTAGTTCGATCAGGCTGGAGGCGACGAGAGCTCTGCCCCGCGCACAATATGTGTGAATGAAGCATAATGAGCTTCACATTTACACCAGCCCCGTAGTGTCAGCTGCAGGTGAGGCCGGGGAGGGGCCCCTGTGCCCCGGGTCACGAAGAGGCGGAGATCCGGTCCGGACGAGCGCCGTCTCGTCCAGAACCTCTGACGTGAAACTTTGGAGTGAACAGTGTGCGGCCCCTGTCCCGGGCCCCTGTCCCGGGCCCCTGTCCCGGGCCCCTGTCCCGGGCCCCTGTCCCGGGCCCCTGTCCCGGGCCCCTGTGCAGCCTCAGTTAGAGATGAGCGGGTTTGAGTTTGCGTCCCCTCTCTCTCACATCACCATGTGTGCAGGGCCGGCCCAAGCCTTCAGGGGGCCCTAAGCGAAAACATTTTTGGGGGCCCCTCACCACGTCATCAGAATCAGTTTTATTGCCATTGTCAGTAAACAATTCACATATGGAACTTTCTTCAACACAAACAAAGCACCAAAACTCCAGGGCATCTGTTTGCCAGTTAGTTTATTCTCAACACCTCACAAGCTCAAATATTGATCACTTAAATCCCACAATGCAACTTGGTATTCCGCTGACATCACCTCTACTCCCTGAACAAATAACACACGTCCCACATATGTTTTTGGGCGTATTTGTGGGCGTTAAGGGTCGACAGCCACATGAGCAGTTTAAATGAATGAACAGGGGGGTCTGGGGGCCCCCCCCAGAGATGTTCAGACTTTAATGTGGTCCAGCCGCTAAAGTAAGAGTCAAATGTTGAGGTTGTAATGCTATAAAATGATGATGTGATGAAACTGTGCCAGGAGAAAATGACTAAAGCCAGTTATTAATACATTCGTACTTAATTACTCAATACAATATTGGCTATGAAAAATAATTATGATCAAATTGATTCATTTTAACTGAAAATGTAAAAGTATGTGACAGTGTGGTAACCATGGTGACAGTGTGGTAACCATGGTGACAGTGTGGTGACCATGGTGACAGTGTGGTGACAGTGTGGTGACAGTGTGGTGACAGTGTGGTGACCATGGTGACAGTGTGGTGACAGTGTGGTAACCATGGTGACAGTGTGGTGACCATGGTGACAGTGTGGTAACCATGGTGACAGTGTGGTGACCATGGTGACAGTGTGGTGACCATGGTGACAGTGTGGTGACCATGGTGACAGTGTGGTAACCATGGTGACAGTGTGGTGACCATGGTGACAGTGTGGTGACCATGGTGACAGTGTGGTGACCATGGTGACAGTGTGGTGACCATGGTGACAGTGTGGTAACCATGGTGACAGTGTGGTGACCATGGTGACAGTGTGGTGACCATGGTGACAGTGTGGTGACCATGGTGACAGTGTGGTAACCATGGTGACAGTGTGGTGACCGTGGTGACCATGGTGACAGTGTGGTGACCATGGTGACAGTGTGGTGACCATGGTGAGGTGACCATGGTGACAGTGTGGTAACCATGGTGACAGTGTGGTGACCATGGTGACAGTGTGGTGACCATGGTGACAGTGTGGTGACCATGGTGACAGTGTGGTGACCATGGTGACAGTGTGGTAACCATGGTGACATTGTGGTGACCATGGTGACAGTGTGGTAACCATGGTGACAGTGTGGTGACCATGGTGACAGTGTGGTAACCATGGTGACAGTGTGGTAACCATGGTGACAGTGTGGTGACAGTGTGGTGACCATGGTGACAGTGTGGTGACAGTGTGGTGACAGTGTGGTGACAGTGTGGTGACCATGGTGACAGTGTGGTGACAGTGTGGTGACCATGGTGACAGTGTGGTGACAGTGTGGTGACCATGGTGACAGTGTGGTGACAGTGTGGTGACAGTGTGGTGACCATGGTGACAGTGTGGTGACAGTGTGGTGACCATGGTGACAGTGTGGTGACAGTGTGGTGACCATGGTGACAGTGTGGTAACCATGGTGACAGTGTGGTGACCATGGTGACAGTGTGGTGACAGTGTGGTGACCATGGTGACAGTGTGGTGACAGTGTGGTAACCATGGTGACAGTGTGGCGACAGTGTGGTAACCATGGTGACAGTGTGGTAACCATGGTGACAGTGTGGTGACCATGGTGACAGTGTGGTAACCATGGTGACAGTGTGGTGACCATGGTGACAGTGTGGTGACAGTGTGGTGACCATGGTGACAGTGTGGTGACAGTGTGGTAACCATGGTGACAGTGTGGCGACAGTGTGGTAACCATGGTGACAGTGTGGTGACCATGGTGACAGTGTGGTGACCATGGTGACAGTGTGGCGACAGTGTGGTAACCATGGTGACAGTGTGGTACCTGCGATGTTGAGCAGCGCCTGAAGGCCAGAGGAGCACTGACGGTTCACGGTGTAGACAGGAACCTTATCAGGGAACTCACTGTAAGAACCAAGAACCAAGAGTATCAGGCACAGATAAAAAAAAAAGAGGAGGAGAGGAAGAGGAGGAGAGGAAGAGGAGGAGAGGAGGAGAGGAAGAGAGGAAGAGAGGAAGAGGGGGGAGAGGAGGAGAGGAAGAGGAGGAGAGGAAGCCAGGAAGAGAGGAGAGGAAGAGGAGGAGGAGGAGAGGAGAGGAAGAGGAGAGGAAGAGAGGAGAGGAGGAGAGGAAGAGGAGGAGGAGGAGGAGGAGAGGAGGAGAGGAAGAGGAGAGGAAGAGAGGAGAGGAGGAGAGGAAGAGGAGAGGAAGAGAGGAAGAGAGGAAGAGGAGGAAGCGAGGAAGAGAGGAGAGGAAGAGAGGAAGAGGGGGGAGAGCAGGAGAGGAGAGGAGGAGAGGAGGAAGAGAGGAAGAGAGGAAGAGGAGAAGAGGAAGCCAGGAAGAGGAGAGGAAGAGGAAGAGAGGAAGAGAGGAAGAGGGGGGAGAGGAGGAGAGGAAGAGGAGGAGAGGAGGAGAGGAAGAGAGGAGAGGAGGAGAGGAAGAGAGGAGGAGAGGAAGAGGAGAGGAAGAGAGGAAGAGAGGAAGAGAGGAAGAGGAGGAAGCGAGGAAGAGAGGAGAGGAAGAGAGGAAGAGAGGAAGAGGGGGGAGAGGAGGAGAGGAAGAGGAGGAGAGGAAGCGAGGAAGAGGAGATGAGAGGGTGAGGAGTTCTATTGGCCCACACTGGTCCACACTTATTCCCATATGTATGTGACGTTGCCATAGTGACGGGCGTCTCCAGGACACATCACTTTTAGATTGATTCTTTCCCATGTTTGAGCGTTTCTAGACGTCAATGCACTATCTGCCTCTGACCTGAGGCTCTGACCTGAGGCTCTGACCTGAGGCTCTGACCTGAGGCTCTGACCTGAGGCTCTGACCTGAAGCTCTGACCTGAGGCTCTGACCTGAGGCTCTGACCTGAGGCTCTGACCTGAGGCTCTGACCTGAAGCTCTGACCTGAGGCTCTGACCTGAGGCTCTGACCTGAGGCTCTGACCTGAGGCTCTGACCTGAGGCTCTGACCTGAGGCTCTGACCTGAAGCTCTGACCTGAGGCTCTGACCTGAGGCTCTGACCTGAGGCTCTGACCTGAGGCTCTGACCTGAAGCTCTGACCTGAGGCTCTGACCTGAGGCTCTGACCTGAAGCTCTGACCTGAGGCTCTGACCTGAGGCTCTGACCTGAAGCTCTGACCTGAAGCTCTGACCTGAGGCTCTGACCTGAAGCTCTGACCTGAGGCTCTGACCTGAGGCTCTGACCTGAGGCTCTGACCTGAGGCTCTGACCTGAGGAAGTGGGCGACTCGGGCCATGACGGCGCCGGCTCCAGGCTGAAGCACGTTACCTGAACACAAAGAACATGAGACACGATTAAAGCAGCTCCCGCTCTAGACCCACTTTAGACCTGCTTTAGTCCCGCTTTAGTCCCGCTTTAGTCCCGCTTTAGTCCCGCTTTAGTCCCGCTTTAGTCCTGCTTTAGTCCTGCTTTAGACCTGCTTTAGACCTGCTTTAGTCCCGCTTTAGACCCGCTTTAGTCCCGCTTTAGTCCCGCTTTAGTCCCGCTTTAGTCCTGCTTTAGTCCTGCTTTAGACCTGCTTTAGTCCTGCTTTAGTCCTGCTTTAGTCCTGCTTTACACCTGTTTTAGTCCTGCTTTAGTCCTGCTTTAGACCTGCTTTAGACCTGCTTTAGTCCTGCTTTAGTCCTGCTTTAGTCCTGCTTTAGACCTGCTTTAGTCCTGCTTTAGTCCTGCTTTAGTCCTGCTTTACACCTGTTTTAGTCCTGCTTTAGTCCTGCTTTAGACCTGCTTTAGACCTGCTTTAGACCTGCTTTAGTCCCGCTTTAGTCCCGCTTTAGACCCGCTTTAGTCCCGCTTTAGTCCCGCTTTAGTCCCGCTTAGACCCGCTTTAGTCCCGCTTTAGTCCCGCTTTAGTCCCGCTTTAGACCCGCTTTAGTCCCGCTTTAGTCCCGCTTTAGACCCGCTTTAGTCCCGCTTTAGTCCCGCTTTAGTCCCGCTTTAGACCCGCTTTAGTCCCGCTTTAGACCCGCTTTAGTCCCGCTTTAGTCCCGCTTTAGTCCCGCTTTAGTCCCGCTTTAGTCCCGCTTTAGTCACGCTTTAGTCACGCTTTAGTCACGCTTTAGACCCGCTTTAGTCCCGCTTTAGTCCCGCTTTAGTCCCGCTTTAGACCCGCTTTAGTCCCGCTTTAGTCCCGCTTTAGACCCGCTTTAGTCCCGCTTTAGTCCCGCTTTAGACCCGCTTTAGTCCCGCTTTAGTCCCGCTTTAGTCCCGCTTTAGACCCGCTTTAGTCCCGCTTTAGTCCCGCTTTAGACCCGCTTTAGACCCGCTTTAGTCCCGCTTTAGTCCCGCTTTAGACCCGCTTTAGTCCCGCTTTAGACCCGCTTTAGTCCCGCTTTAGTCCCGCTTTAGTCCCGCTTTAGTCCCGCTTTAGACCCGCTTTAGTCCCGCTTTAGTCCCGCTTTAGTCCCGCTTTAGACCCGCTTTAGTCCCGCTTTAGTCCCGCTTTAGACCCGCTTTAGACCCGCTTTAGTCCCGCTTTAGTCCCGCTTTAGTCCCGCTTTAGACCCGCTTTAGTCCCGCTTTAGACCCGCTTTAGTCCCGCTTTAGTCCCGCTTTAGACCCGCTTTAGTCCCGCTTTAGTCACGCTTTAGTCACGCTTTAGTCACGCTTTAGTCACGCTTTAGTCCCGCTTTAGTCCCGCTTTAGTCCCGCTTTAGACCCGCTTTAGTCCCGCTTTAGTCCCGCTTTAGACCCGCTTTAGTCCCGCTTTAGTCCCGCTTTAGACCCGCTTTAGTCCCGCTTTAGACCCGCTTTAGTCCCGCTTTAGTCCCGCTTTAGTCCCGCTTTAGACCCGCTTTAGTCCCGCTTTAGTCCCGCTTTAGTCCCGCTTTAGTCCCGCTTTAGTCCCGCTTTAGACCCGCTTTAGTCCCGCTTTAGTCCCGCTTTAGTCCCGCTTTAGTCCCGCTTTAGTCCCGCTTTAGTCACGCTTTAGTCCCGCTTTAGTCCCGCTTTAGACCCGCTTTAGTCCCGCTTTAGTCCCGCTTTAGTCCCGCTTTAGTCACGCTTTAGTCACGCTTTAGTCCCGCTTTAGTCACGCTTTAGTCCCGCTTTAGTCCCGCTTTAGTCCCGCTCCAGTTCTTACCCACACAGATGTCTCCCAGTTTGTCTGGACTCAGGTTGAGGTCTGAGAGAACGGCTTTCATCACAGCACTGAGCAGCTCGTCTGGAGTCGTGTCCTGAAACAAACAATGAACCAGGTCTAAACCAGGTCTAAACCAGGTCTAAACCAGGTCTAAACCAGGTCTAAACCAGGACTAAACCAGGACTAAACCAGGTCTAAACCAGGTCTAAACCAGGACTAAACCAGGACTAAACCAGGACTAAACCAGGTCTAAACCAGGTCTAAACCAGGACTAAACCAGGTCTAAACCAGGACTAAACCAGGACTAAACCAGGTCTAAACTAGGACTAAACCAGGACTAAACCAGGACTAAACCAGGACTAAACCAGGTCCAAACCAGGACTAAACCAGGTCTAAACTAGGACTAAACCAGGACTAAACCAGGACTAAACCAGGACTAAACCAGGTCCAAACCAGGACTAAACCAGGTCTAAACCAGGACTAAACCAGGTCTAAACCAGGACTAAACCAGGACTAAACCAGGTCTAAACCAGGACCTTGAAAGAGCCTCTTTTGGCCTTCCCGATCGCGGTCCTCAGTCCGTGGACGATCACCACGTCGTCGGGGCTTTCGGAGGCCGCGGCGCCGCACTCGGAGCTCCTGATCCCGGGTGAAGCTGCTCCGGGCCCCGGGGACAGGCCTGGAGGACGGAGGTGTCCCGAGAGGACCTGGAGCCGGTGCATGTTCCACAGAGAAGCGGCGTAGAGAGGAACCAGAACCAGAACCTGGAAGCAGGAAGCTGAGGCGGAAGTGGACTCTGGTTTGTTTACATGACGGAGCGCGCAAAGGGACAAACTACAAACGCGAAAAACCCCGCATTTGTTTATTGAATATTCTCTTGATTATATTTGTCATTTATTCATCTCGATTTATTTTATTTATACATGTTTTAATGACGTTGAAAAATATGGTCAGACTGATCTATTATAATAAGAGAATACAAAAGACAAACTGCCGTGAAGTACTTGAAGTACTTGAAGTACTTGAAGGATTGTTTTGGATAAGAATAAGATCAAATTACACTTGAAATGAGTAAAATATGTTTTTATTTAACACAGTTTAAGGCCACAATCTCACATTCAGATCCAGACAAACAGACAAGAGACTAAACCAGAACCGGGTCTAAACCAGGTCTAAACCAGGACTAAACCAGGTCTAAACCAGGACTAAACCAGGTCTAAACCAGGTCTAAACCAGGTCTAAACAAGGTCTAAACCAGGTCTAAACCAGGTCTAAACCAGGTCTAAACCAGGACTAAACCAGGACTAAACAAGGTCTAAACCAGGTCTAAACCAGGACTAAACCAGGTCTAAACCAGGTCTAAACCAGGACTAAACCAGGTCTAAACCAGGACTAAACCAGGTCTAAACCAGGTCTGAACCAGGACTAAACCAGGTCTAAACCAGGTCTGAACCAGGACTAAACCAGGTCTAAACCAGGTCTGAACCAGGACTAAACCAGGTCTAAACCAGGTCTAAACCAGGACTAAACCAGGTCTAAACCAGGTCTAAACCAGGTCTAAACCAGGACTAAACCAGGACTAAACCAGGTCTAAACCAGGTCTAAACCAGGTCTAAACCAGGTCTAAACCAGGACTAAACCAGGTCTAAACCAGGACTAAACCAGGTCTAAACCAGGTCTAAACCAGGTCTAAACCAGGACTAAACCAGGTCTAAACCAGGACTAAACCAGGTCTAAACCAGGTCTAAACCAGGTCTAAACCAGGTCTAAGATCAAGCGCTGCCTTCCCAGATTTTCACAAAAACATTGAAATGTCATTTAAAAATATATATTTCAGGTTAATAATAATAATAATAATAATAATAATAATAATGTAACATTTAAATTAGAAAAAAGGTTTGGATCATTTTTAGTCTTTGAAAAGGAAAAGTCTCATGTTTTTTACAGAAACACTTCAGTTTGTTTAAGACTGAGAAAGTCCCACCTACAGGTGTGGTAAAGAGGTCAGAGGTCAGGGGTCAGGCGTAGAAGATGAGCTCTGGGATCTGGCCCCCCTGCACTCCGGTGCTGTCAGAAGGGTCAGAGGTCAGGGGTCAGGCGTAGAAGATGAGCTCTGGGATCTGGCCCCCCTGCACTCCGGTGCGGTCAGAAGGGTCAGAGGTCAGGGGTCAGGCGTAGAAGATGAGCTCTGGGATCTGGCCCCCCTGCACTCCGGTGCGGTCAGAAGGGTCAGAGGTCAGGGGTCAGGCGTAGAAGATGAGCTCTGGGATCTGGCCCCCCTGCACTCCGGTGCTGTCAGAAGGGTCAGAGGTCAGGGGTCAGGCGTAGAAGATGAGCTCTGGGATCTGGCCCCCCTGCACTCCGGTGCGGTCAGAAGGGTCAGAGGTCAGGGGTCAGGCGTAGAAGATGAGCTCTGGGATCTGGCCCCCCTGCACTCCGGTGCGGTCAGAAGGGTCAGAGGTCAGGGGTCAGGCGTAGAAGATGAGCTCTGGGATCTGGCCCCCCTGCACTCCGGTGCCGTTGGTGCTGTCAGAAGAACACTGGAACTGGAAGGTGACCCTGCCGCTCTGGACCTCGGTCATTCCTTCTTGTCCGAAGTAGCTGAGCTCGTTTCCGTCCAGGACGACGCTGGCCGTGTAGAAGGTGTCGGCCTCGATCTGGACCGGATGGTCAAAGAACACGGGGAACGTGCTGGACGAGCCGTCGGAGAAGTACTTGATGAGTCGATGTGCCATGGCCACGCCCTGGCGCTTCAGCTCGATGCGAGCGCTGTACTCGGCCGAGCCGCAGCTGGAGCCGTACAGACCGAAGCCGGCGATGAACACGCGCTTGTCCACGGCGAACTGGATGCTGTCGCAGCGCCCCCTGTACCGCCACTGGTTACTGCGGTAGGCGCAGGACTGGAAGCGGTGGCAGCGCTGCGGCGCCAGGCCTTTGCGAGGTTTGGTGCAGAACAGGAGCTCGGGTTTGTTGGCCGCCGTGTACCAGAGGAAGATGTCGTTGGTCTCGGTGAGCGTGAGGACGCCGGACTGCGCCGCTCCGTTGGCGAAGTCGTCCAGGCCCATGGTGGGCACGCGGATCATGTAGATGGCTTTGCCCAGGACCCGCCTCTTGTTCTCGATGCTGGGCTCCAGGTCCTGGCGCCCGCACTCGGCCTCGGCCCAGCTCAGCGCTGCCTCGAACACCACCATCTCTTTGGCGTTGAGCGTCTCGCGCTGCAGGATGCTCTCCAGCGTCGCCGTGTCGATGTCACAGAAACCCTCAGACTTGAGTGACAGCTCGGCCTGAGCGTCGATCACCTCCCAGCACCGCTCCGTCAGCTCGGGCTCCTCGAACAAACAGCTCTGAGACAGAAGCACACAGGCGTTCTTGGCACTCAGGCTCGTCTCCAGGAAGTTCACGCAGGCGCGCGCCAAGTGAGGGACGATGTACTTCTTTGCAGCGTAAAGAGTCGCCAAAACGGTGTCTGCGCAAAGGTCGATCTCGTCACAGTAAATGTACCTGAGGAAACAAGAGCAACAGTTCTTAACACGTTTATTCATCTGTCCCGAGCGGCGCACGCTCCGACCTACTTCAACATGGCCAGGAAAGAAGGCGGCTCCACGTCAGGGATCCGGATCTCCTCCTGGTCTTCTGCCAGTTCTCCATAGAACATGGCATGGAACACAGAGCTGCCCACAGCCAGAACGTACTGCAGAGACAACACACTTCAGACAAGGAGCTGGAGCTAAGAGCTAAGAGCTAAGAGCTAAGAGCTAAGAGCTAAGAGCTAAGAGCTAAGAGCTAGGAGCTAGGAGCTAAGAGCTAGGAGCTAGGAGCTAGGAGCTAGGAGCTAAGAGCTAAGAGCTAAGAGCTAAGAGCTAAGAGCTAAGAGCTAGGAGCTAGGAGCTAGGAGCTAAGAGCTAAGAGCTAAGAGCTAAGAGCTAAGAGCTAAGAGCTAGGAGCTAGGAGCTAGGAGCTAGGAGCTAGGAGCAGGGATGTCCTGGTCACGTGGTTTCAGACTCGATGGGAACCGGGCGTGGCCTCCAGATCATTGATCACATGTTGCTCTCATAGTTTGATCAGCGCTTTACATTTGGAGCCCATTATTATTCTCTCTCCTCCGTGTGACACATGAACATTTACTGCTGTAAAGCCCACACTTTACGGCAGGAAACTACTTTTGTTTTACACAACCTCACTCCACCTCACCCCTCGTCACTCCACCTCACCCCTCGTCACTCCACCTCACCCCTCGTCACCCCTCCTCACCCCTCCTCACCCCACCTCACTCCTCGTCACCCCCGTCTAACTCCACCTCACTCAGCCTCACCCCTCGCCACCCCCGCCTCACCCCGCCTCACCCCTCGTCACCCCGCCTCACCCCCCACATCACCCCTCGTCACCCCGCCTCACCCCCGCCTGGTCCTGGTCTAGTCCTGGTCTAGTCCTAGTCCTGGTTCAGGTTCAGTACCTTGTGTCCCGGGACCCTCTGTGTTCCTCCTGGAGGCCCCACCACAAAGTGCACGTCTGCCATCATCTCATTGTTGAACATGACCGAGTTCCTGTGAACACAGTTCAAGCTCATTTACACCAGAGCGGTCCCCAGACCGGCCCCGATCCCCCCCTAAAGCTAGAGTGTGAGGGGCGTGGCTAAAGCGAGTGTGTGTGAGGGGCGTGGCTAAAGCTAGAGAGTGTGAGGGGCGTGGCTAAAGCTAGTGCGTGTGAGGGGCGTGGCTAAAGCTAGTGCGTGTGAGGGGCGTGGCTAAAGCTAGTGCGTGTGAGGGGCGTGGCTAAAGCTAGTGTGTGAGGGGCGTGGCTAAAGCTAGTGTGTCTGAGGGGCGTGGCTAAAGCTAGTGTGTGAGGGGCGTGGCTAAAGCTAGTGTGTGTGAGGGGCGTGGCTAAAGCTAGTGTGTGTGAGGGGCGTGGCTAAAGCTAGTGTGTGAGGGGCGTGGCTAAAGCTAGTGTGTGAGGGGCGTGGCTAAAGCTAGTGTGTCTGAGGGGCGTGGCTAAAGCTAGTGTGTGTGAGGGGCGTGGCTAAAGCTAGTGTGTGAGGGGCGTGGCTAAAGCTAGTGTGTCTGAGGGGCGTGGCTAAAGCTAGTGTGTGTGAGGGGCGTGGCTAAAGCTAGTGTGTGAGGGGCGTGGCTAAAGCTAGTGCGTGTGAGGGGCGTGGCTAAAGCTAGTGCGTGTGAGGGGCGTGGCTAAAGCTAGTGTGTGAGGGGCGTGGCTAAAGCTAGTGTGTGTGAGGGGCGTGGCTAAAGCTAGTGTGTGTGAGGGGCGTGGCTAAAGCTAGTGTGTGTGAGGGGCGTGGCTAAAGCTAGTGTGTGTGAGGGGCGTGGCTAAAGCTAGTGTGTGTGAGGGGCGTGGCTAAAGCTAGTGTGTGTGAGGGGCGTGGCTAAAGCTAGTGTGTGTGAGGGGCGTGGCTAAAGCTAGTGTGTGTGAGGGGCATGGCTAAAGCTAGTGTGTGTGAGGGGCGTGGCTAAAGCTAGTGTGTGTGAGGGGCGTGGCTAAAGCTAGTGTGTGTGAGGGGCGTGGCTAAAGCTAGTGTGTGTGAGGGGCATGGCTAAAGCTAGTGTGTGTGAGGGGCGTGGCTAAAGCTAGTGTGTGTGAGGGGCGTGTCTAAACCTAGTGTGTGAGGGGCGTGGCTAAAGCTAGTGTGTGTGAGGGGCGTGTCTAAACCTAGTGTGTGAGGGGCGTGGCTAAAGCTAGTGTGTGTGAGGGGCGTGTCTAAACCTAGTGTGTGAGGGGCATGGCTAAAGCTAGCTTTTTCTTCACATTTTTGTACTTTTTTGTGTTTGTTGTAAGATTTTCTGAGCTCTTACCTCTCCCTGATGGAGCTCTGTGGGTGCTGTAGGTGCTCTGTAGGTGCTCTGTAGGTGTTCTTACCTCTCCCTGATGGTGGGGAACAGGCCCTGCCAGCTGCTTCCTGCCCCTGCGCTGCCCCCGCTGGCTGCACTGGAGGCTGCACTGGAGCTGCTGATGCTGAGGCTGAGGGTCTGCAGGACGCTGCTGCTGCTGCTGCTGCTGCTGCTGCTGCTGCTGCTGCTGCTCTCGGGGGGCTTCTGGGAGGGGAACAGCTCTCCTGCCATCCTCCGCCCGGGGCCTCGGCGCTGGGGCCCTCAGAGCAGGGGCCCCGGACACATGGCTCCACACACACTGACTCTGCTGAGGGAAGACAACCTGATGATGATGTCATTTCCTGAGGATCGAAACAGAGCGACAAACTAATGTGTCCAGAACGTTCTCCGCTCTGACCTTGGACTTGGTTTAGTCCTGGTCCAGACCTGGTTTAGTCCTGGTCCAGACCTGGTTTAGTCCTGGTCCAGACCTGGTTTAGTCCTGGTCCAGACCTGGTTTATTCCTGGTCCAGACTTGGTTTAGTCCTGGTCCAGACTTGGTTTAGTCCTGGTCCAGACTTGGTTTAGTCCTGGTCCAGACTTGGTTTAGTCCTGGTCCAGACTTGGTTTAGTCCTGGTCCAGACCTGGTTTAGTCCTGGTCCAGACCTGGTTTAGTCCTGGTCTAGTCCTGGTCCAGACTTGGTTTAGTCCTGGTCCAGACCTGGTTTAGTCCTGGTCCAGACTTGGTCCAGACCTAGTCTAGTCCTGGTCCAGACCTGGTTCAGTCCTGGTTTAGTCCTGGTTTAGTCCTGGTCCAGACCTGGTTTAGTCCTGGTCCTGGTCCAGACCTGGTCCAGTCCTGGTCCAGACCTGGTCCAGACCTGGTTTAGTCCTGGTTTAGTCCTGGTCCAGACCTGGTCCAGACCTGGTCTAGTCCTGGTCCAGACCTGGTCCAGACCTGGTCTAGTCCTGGTCTAGTCCTGGTCCAGACCTGGTCCAGACCTGGTCTAGTCCTGGTCCAGACCTGGTCCTGGTTTAGTCCTGGTCCAGACCTGGTTTAGTCCTGGTCCAGACCTTGTCCAGTCCTGGTCCAGACCTGGTTTAGTCCTGGTTTAGTCCTGGTCCAGACCTGGTCCTGGTTTAGTCCTGGTCTAGTCCTGGTCCAGACCTGGTTTAGTCCTGGTTTAGTTCTACAAACCGGAAACGCAGCAAACGGGCTGTAATTTAAATAAAGTATAAAGAAAACGTCGCCTCAGAACGTTTAATTGTTGCTAAAGCTAATGTAGCCATTGAATCCTCAAATCCAAACGTATTAAGCTCAAATAAACCATATATTTCAGTGTGAATAAGGACGAGCCGCTGGTTGAGCAAAACTACTTCTAAGACACTTAAAACCCGGCCGCGTTTGAAAGTGTAAACACGGCTAACCCGCGCGTCACGTCATCAGGCTAATGCTACGTTAGCTCCCGTAAACCCGTCACTGTCGCGCCAGACCCGAGTCAAACTTCACATAAACAGCGGGACTTACTGCACTGAGGCTCGGCTTGGATCAGAACAAATGTCCCGGGGGAGAGCTCATGTTTTATCCCGTGAAAAGTGTGTCGTTTGCGGGCTCCGTGGGGCTCGGTGTGTTAGCCTGGAGTTAGCGGATGTTAGCCTGGAGTTAGCGGATGTTAGCCTGCCGTGAGCCTGCTGTTAGCTGGGTGTTAGCTGGGTGTTAGCTGGGTGTTAGCTGGGTGTTAGCCTGCTGTTAATTATTTTGTATTTCATATGATGTAAAATAAAAAAAACAGAAAAAATAGAGGTTCTATAAGCCACAATAAAAAAGTTAGCCTGCTGTTAGCTGGGTGTTAGCCTGCTGCGAATTATTTTGTATTTCATATGATGTAAGATTAAAAAAAAATTAAAAACAGAGGTTCTATAAGCCGTTAAAAAAAAAAAAAGTTAGCCTGCTGTTAGCTTGCTGTTAGCCGGGTGTTAGCTGGATGTTAGCTTGCTGTTAGCCAGGTGTTAGCCGGGTGTTAGCTGGGTGTTAGCTTGCTGTTAGCCGGGTGTTAGCTGGGTGTTAGCCGGGTGTTAGCTGAGTGTTAGCTGAGTGTTAGCTGGGTGTTAGCTTGCTGTTAGCTGGGTGTTAGCCTGCCTCCTTTTGCGATCTCTATCCCGCTCGGGAGATCGGGTGCGCTTGTTTTCAATACCATCTTCGCCCTGCTTATGAAATTCACCACGGAACGATACAACCGCTATTTCATCGATCTTTTAAGTCTTCTGGGCGCGTTAAGCACCTTGACAAATGATTGCTCGTCAAAAAAGAAGTTCAATTATGCCACGTTCTAGTACATGTGTCAATAATAATTTTACCAAAAGATATTATGCATTACTAAGCTGAAGCTGTTGTGTTTAATGTATTTTTGTAAAGATGTGTTGTATAAATAATATTTGATACATTCCACACACTCTCATATGTATTACAGACGAATGTATGTCATGTATGTTCATTAACATACACTGTCCCAATCAGATAAATACATATAATAATGATGATGATGATGATGATGATGATGATGATAATAATGATGATGATGATGATAATAATGATGATATCCATCCATCCATCCATTTTCTACCGCTTGTTCCCTTTTTGGGGTCGCGGGTGACTGGAGCCTATCCCAGTGACTTTGGGCCTTAGGCAATGATAATATCTATTATTAGTATTATTAGTATCAATTATAATAATAATAATAATGCATTTCATCAATAGTGAAACAAGCACTTTTACATTGTAATAACAACACAATTCCCAATTTGAGAATAATAATTCCCATTTGGACACATAGTGGACATGACTCTCAACATGTCCTAGAAAGATTGACCCATTGGCCGTGGATTTTTACAGTAAAAGCCCATTTTGTTCGGCCGCACTGCCACTTTAAAACAGGCTCTTTTACGGTGTAATAACAATTACAAATCTTATTTATATTTATGGATAAATCACAGACAAAGCCCTGAAATTATTACAACAATCCAATATAATACATCTGATTGGGAAATAGACAATAAACGCTCATTTTTATTGCATTACATTTCAATTACATTTCCATTACTTCTTCATCCTCTTTTTACTTAATTTTACGTTATACAGGTGAATATATATATTTGATTGTCATAATGGGTCTTTTTTCTCAGGAAAGATACTCTTATCACTTGCTAATAGTGAGCAGCGCCACGCCCTGTGGACAATAAGATCAGATAACATATGCCTTTAATGTCCACACATGGGGAAATTTCGTTGTTGCAACGCAGGTAGATACAGAGGAAAAGGACAGATAACTTATAGGAAGTTTAATAAACACTCTTAATAGAAGAACTCTTACAAACAACATCAAATGGCTTCTAAATGGCTTATAAACAAAATCAAATCAAGCCCCATAGAGATTTGCTCACCTGTCACACAGGCCGACAGAGGTGGACACACCGATGATCATCCCAGTCTGCTGCATCAATCCACCACAGTAGGAATAGTAATAAACTTTAGTCAAGTTTCAGAATAAACTGACTAAACCAAACCAGCACAGATTGTATACTAGCTTTATACTTTACTTTATGCAAACACCTTTAATCTTCCAAGAACTCACAGCAGTTTATTTATTGTTGTACACATACATCTGACATGCTCATACCAAGTCCATTTGAACTCCAAAGTATCTACGCAATGAGATTTGTTAAATGACCTGTCCCTGTACACATATCATGGCTTTTATTGTCCTGGGGTCTACTACAGCCTCTTCACTTGGCATTGTCTCACCAATCTTTAACATCTTTCATCTTTTGCTGGACAATTCACATAGCGTGGGTAGTTGATAGGTCTTATTATGGTTCCTCATCTGCTATTAGCCACTTGATACCTTCTACTTGCGATAAGGCTACCACATGTTTGAAACTTCATTACCCTTGTTCACTCACTTGTATGTGCAGCAGGAAATTAGACACTTACATTTTATATTAATCAAAAATAGTATAAATATGGATAGCTCATATAGGTGTATCGATTTGAAATGTCTGCTAAAAGACATCCGAAAACATGATATTTATGCCTAGTTTAGGTCAGAGGATCTTCAACAGATGATGCAACAGATCAGTCATATTCACAACCTAATCAACTGATGGCTTCTCCGTAATGGCAGCTCGCACTTACGAGTACGAGAAACTTCAATCTGGCATATATACACAATGATCAGATTTATTACTTCAATTTCAATTCACTTTATTTTTGCAACGCCTGAAATCAGAACAAAGGTTGCCTCAAAGGGTGACTGTCAAAAACAGATTTCACAACATACATAGGATATTGTCAAATGTCGCAGCGTCCCCCGTCCTCCTCCTTCTCGGCCAGGAAAAACTAAAAAACCTCTTTGGGAAAAAGTAGAAACCTGGAGGAGTTCCGCGGTGAAGCAGAGATCTGACTCCCTCAGACGGACAGATGAACGTGAAGGAGACAGAGAGTGGAGGTGGAGCCACTCAGGAGGAGAACCAGAGAGTTGAGGAGCATCTGGTTCCACAGGTCATTGATGAGCCTCTTCCACTCCTGGAGGGGAAGTGGGAGAAGAAGAAAAGGCAATGAACAGTTTGCAAGTGAAATTAAATATTGTTGATCGAATAAGTCAGAAGAAGAGGACAGAGCTCAAGCTGCCATACTTCCCCCAGCACAGTTGCTGCTAGGGCAGCGGAGCTGAAACTTATATTTCTGTTATAACTGGTCTGACCATAAGTCATTTCAAAGAGGAACGTTTTAAGCCGAGACTTAAATGAAGAGACTGTGTCGGCCTCTTTAACAAGGACAGGAGCTCTACCTCCTTCTGTGCTTTTAGAGACTCTTGGGACCACCAGAAGGCTCTACCTCCTTCTGTGCTTTTAGAGACTCTTGGGACCACCAGAAGGCTCTACCTCCTACTGTGCTTTTAGAGACTCTTGGGACCACCAGAAGGCTCTACCTCCTACTGTGCTTTTAGAGACTCTTGGGACCACCAGAAGGCTCTACCTCCTACTGTGCTTTTAGAGACTCTTGGGACCACCAGAAGGCTCTACCTCCTACTGTGCTTTTAGAGACTCTTGGGACCACCAGAAGGCTCTACCTCCTACTGTGCTTTTAGAGACTCTTGGGACCACCAGAAGGCCAGCATTTTGAGAGCGAAGAGCTCTGTTTGGATGATAATGAAAATGAGTAGCAAAAATGAGTCGAACTGGAGGCTACACGGACATTGTCCAGTGAGACTATCAGCTCAGATAAAGCGTCTCGTAGACGTTTTGGGCCCACCACAATAACCTTGGCTTTTTTCAGGATTAAGAAGCAGATGATTTAGTGGCATCCAGGTTTTTATCTCCTTCACACAAGCACTAAGTCTGTCCACTTGATCAGGTTTCATTGCTAAATACAGCTGAGTGTCGTCTGCAGAGCAGTGGAAGTTAATGCCTGTGACCTGATCATGTGACCTAACGGCAGCATGTAAAGAGGAAACAGAACTGGACCAAGTACTGACCCCTGTGGCACACACCATACGTTACCGTACATTACAAAATGGACACATCCAGTGTTCCCTCCGGACTTTTTCCAGTTGGTCGATGGGGACGCCATCTTTCACAAGCGTCGTGGGACCATCTTTCACAAGCGTTGCACCTTCAACCCATAAGCCATATGAATTATTCCTTCACCTCAGCAAGATTTCACTACAGTTTGATAATACATACCCACGGAAATACTTCATCGCCGTTGTCCTCTAAATAGAAACAAAATAGAAAAACATTGCTTTTAGAGCAGCAAATCAGTGTTATTTCAGGACAGAACACAACTCCTCAATAACCACCATATTTCCAAGCTTTATGTAAATGTCGGAATTACAACAAGCCAATTGCAATTGCAGCAATCCCCACTTCTCATCTTAGATACAAAATAAGAAATCCTAACCAGATTGATTCATGATCTGCAGTGGCAGACTCTCCCTCGCACTGGCCATTCGGACGATGGACGTGTCCAGCTGCAGCTCTTGGACAAAAGGGAAAGTCTTTTACAGCTCTTTAGCCATCTACATCACAAAAAGCCTCGGATAATCATAGATCATGCCACCTGTTGCTTACATGTGTTCAATCATGTATGAAAGTGTGAAGTATTGTCACAAAATGGGGAAACTCACTCGGCAAACTACATTGTAAAGGCAGAATGTGGATGAAACAATTACACACTATTCATTCAAATAGTTAGGTTCCCAGAACCACCAGAATCCACAGTTGTTGCTGTGCAGACCACCACAACTGCTCCATGCCATTTCTTTCCTATCCAATCCATTTTGGAATAGGAATTCCTCCTCATTTTCAGGTATTCACTGTAACACACATTATCAGAACTTCCACTGCTCTGGACACTACACTGTATTTATCAATGAACCCGATCAGAGCCATCAAGGAGATGGACTTAGTACTTGTGTGAAGGAGATAAAAACCTGGATGACACTTAATTATCTGCTTCTTAACACTTAAAAAAGGCCAAGGTCATTGTGCTGGTCCTAAACATGTACGAGGCCCTTTATCTGAGCAGATAGTCTCACTGAAGCCTCCAGTTCTACTGTAAGAAACCTCAGAGTCTGATTGGACCAGGAGCTCTCATTTACAGCTCATAAAAAAACACCTGAAAAGCTATTGTGAAAAATCAGGTACAAATCCAGGTTTACTGTGTCCTAAACGCTCCGTAAAAAGCATTCCACTGGTTCAAAACGCATCAGCACGAGAGCTACAGGAACTAGGAGAGCATATGATGCATATGATGCATATGATGCATATGATGCATATGATGCATATGATGCATATGATGCATATGATGCATATGATGCATATCATGCATATGATGCATATGATGCATATGATGCATATGATGCATATCATGCATATGATGCATATGATGCATATGATGCATATCATGCATATGATGCATATGATGCATATCATGCATATGATGCATATCATGCATATCATGCATATCATGCATATGATGCATATTCTGTTGCTTAAAACAATGTTTGGGAAGCCCTCCAACACAACTGTTGTCATGATTTACAACTGTACATTTAAAAAAAAAAATTGCAAGGGGGAATGAAAGCACTCACATTTGTAAACTTGAAATTCACACAAAAAGTGACATCACACAGACCTCAGTCTTTTAGCTGCACGATCTGAGTCCTCCTGCTCAGTTTGGCTCTGTGCAGGATCAACAAAGTACACCTTGTCGCTTCTGGCATTTATGTACTAAAAAATAAAAAGGCAGCATCTTACACATAATATTAGAACATAATTGAATAGTATTGTAACATAATTGCTCAATTTGTTTACATCTTACCAACAACTTCCAATGAGCATTGTTTATGTTGACACATGCCATCATACTCTTCAAAATTGACCTGCAAAAGACCGAAGACTTCAGAAATCCTTGCCTTACACACACACACACACACACACACACACACATCATTAGGTTCTATACTTAAAATAGGCATCACAGTGATGTTAGAGGTTTGACCAAAGCTCTGCTTCTGTGCATTACCTCTGAAAGAGCTGAGCGGGCTACGGCTTCCCTCTCTCGAAAAAGGACATGTGTATGTATTGTAAAAGTTAGATTTTGATGAAATTATGCCAAAATTACACATGGCATCATTACATATACATCTGCAGTCCCCAGCAATAAAAGTCCCCAGCAATAAAAGGGACAACCCACATATTTGGATCTAATGAATTAAGGAAATGCACATACGAGTCAAACTTGATTACCTCCCCATTTAGCCATAGATGTGGTCGCAGGGTACACAGCTCGCTATGCCGAATTGTGATGGTGTCCCCTATGGGAGTCTTAATGGCTGCCACGGCTACTTCAGTTCTTGGCCTCTGCCACAAACTGTGAAGCTTTTGTACAGTATATTAGGAATGGTATAATGTATATATATATATATATATATATATATATATATATAAATATATATTACACACACACACACACACACATATATATTACTAACTAGTATGTCGGCCATCTTGTATATACCTGTTTCTGGAAAAGAAAGGGCTTCTGGATTGCTGACACATAGATTCCTTTCCAGGACCTGCTTTTCCGTGACTTCCTCCACTTTTCAATAAGGACCTGATAGGTCTGCATCACATTGTGTTGAAGTTACTGAACTGCATTCATGTCTAGGGTACTACAAATTTCTGTTTGACACCAACTACATGTGGATTGCCCATCAATAACTAACAAAATAAGTAATAAGATGAAGTACCCTTGTGGTGAAGTCGCGGAGGGAATCTTTGTATTCAGGCAACAGAGTGCGATGGCTGCTGCGTACTGGACCACATCATCCAGTCTCGTGTAGCGCCTTGAATGGAACCTAAAATGAAGTGACATACATCAATAGTAATGTGTTAAGGCAAGAAAGCAGTCAGGAGGACTATTTTGTCCCCTGCAAGGCCTGAGCAATAAGTCATCCAAAGTGCTTTCCAGACATGTAACATTCATTCCATTCACAGTCCACAATATACTCAAGACTGAAATACATATAACATTGGCTTAGTCATGGGTCACTAGTACGGTCATATGACTAGAAGGTCAAGGCTGTTGTTGAATCATCTCCCACAGAAAAGTCTCTCATCCTCTTAAAGTGATCGGCTCCCAGTTATTTCACAACTCAACGCTTTAAAAAAATGGATACAGTTTTTGCCAACCATTCACCTCAAATGCTTGAGGTGCCATTGGCTCTTCTCCATGAACCCTTGACTTTTATTGTCTGTGGTGATGTTCTACAGAAAGTTCATAAAGTCAAAAGGTACATGGGTTAGTGGCTCCTCATTTGCAGATGAATATTTATGGAAATGCAATGTGATTACTTGTTTTTAAAGGTTTTGGAGGAGTCTGTATTTGTTGGACGCCTTCAAGTGCAGCGCACCCTTCAAGTGCAGCGCACCCTTCAAGTACAGCGCACCCTTCAAGTACACCGCACCCTTCAAGTACACCGCACCCTTCAAGTACACCGCACCCTTCAAGTGCAGCGCACCCTTCAAGTACACCGCACCCTTCAAGTACACCGCACCCTTCAAGTACACCGCACCCTTCAAGTGCAGCGCACCCTTCAAGTGCAGCGCACCCTTCAAGTGCAGCGCACCCTTCAAGTACAGCGCACCCTTCAAGTGCAGCGCACCCTTCAAGTGCAGCGCACCCTTCAAGTACACCGCACCCTTCAAGTACACCGCACCCTTCAAGTACACCGCACCCTTCAAGTACACCGCACCCTTCAAGTACACCGCACCCTTCAAGTGCAGCGCACCCTTCAAGTACACCGCACCCTTCAAGTACACCGCACCCTTCAAGTACACCGCACCCTTCAAGTGCAGCGCACCCTTCAAGTGCAGCGCACCCTTCAAGTACAGCGCACCCTTCAAGTACACCGCACCCTTCAAGTACACCGCACCCTTCAAGTGCAGCGCACCCTTCAAGTACAGCGCACCCTTCAAGTACAGCGCACCCTTCAAGTACACCGCACCCTTCAAGTACACCGCACCCTTCAAGTGCAGCGCACCCTTCAAGTACAGCGCACCCTTCAAGTACACCGCACCCTTCAAGTACACCGCACCCTTCAAGTGCAGCGCACCCTTCAAGTACAGCGCACCCTTCAAGTACACCGCACCCTTCAAGTACACCGCACCCTTCAAGTGCAGCGCACCCTTCAAGTAAACCGCACCCTTCAAGTACACCGCACCCTTCAAGTACACCGCACCCTTCAAGTGCAGCGCACCCTTCAAGTACACCGCACCCTTCAAGTACAGCGCACCCTTCAAGTACACCGCACCCTTCAAGTACACCGCACCCTTCAAGTACACCGCACCCTTCAAGTGCAGCGCACCCTTCAAGTACACTGCACCCTTCAAGTGCAGCGCACCCTTCAAGTACACCGCACCCTTCAAGTACACCGCACCCTTCAAGTACAGCGCACCCTTCAAGTACACCGCACCCTTCAAGTACACCGCACCCTTCAAGTACACCGCACCCTCAAGTGCAGCGCACCCTTCAAGTACACCGCACCCTTCAAGTGCAGCGCACCCTTCAAGTACACCGCACCCTTCAAGTACACCGCACCCTTCAAGTACACCGCACCCTTCAAGTACACCGCACCCTTCAAGTGCAGCGCACCCTTCAAGTACACCGCACCCTTCAAGTACAGCGCACCCTTCAAGTACACCGCACCCTTCAAGTACACCGCACCCTTCAAGTACACCGCACCCTTCAAGTACACCGCACCCTTCAAGTACACCGCACCCTTCAAGTGCAGCGCACCCTTCAAGTACACCGCACCCTTCAAGTACACCGCACCCTTCAAGTACACCGCACCCTTCAAGTACAGCGTACCCTTCAAGTACACCGCACCCTTCAAGTGCAGCGCACCCTTCAAGTACACCGCACCCTTCAAGTACACCGCACCCTTCAAGTACACCGCACCCTTCAAGTGCAGCTCACCCTTCAAGTGCAGCGCACCCTTCAAGTACACCGCACCCTTCAAGTACAGCGCACCCTTCAAGTACACCGCACCCTTCAAGTACACCGCACCCTTCAAGTACGCCGCACCCTTCAAGTACACCGCACCCTTCAAGTACAGCGTACCCTTCAAGTACACCGCACCCTTCAAGTACACCGCACCCTTCAAGTGCACCGCACCCTTCAAGTGCAGCGCACCCTTCAAGTACACCGCACCCTTCAAGTACAGCGTACCCTTCAAGTACAGCGCACCCTTCAAGTACACCGCACCCTTCAAGTACACCGCACCCTTCAAGTACAGCGTACCCTTCAAGTGCAGCGCACCCTTCAAGTACACCGCACCCTTCAAGTACACCGCACCCTTCAAGTACACCGCACCCTTCAAGTACAGCGTACCCTTCAAGTACACCGCACCCTTCAAGTACACCGCACCCTTCATGTACACCGCACCCTTCAAGTACACCGCACCCTTCAAGTACACCGCACCCTTCAAGTGCAGCGCACCCCTCAAGTACACCGCACCCTTCAAGTGCAGCACACCCTTCAAGTACACCGCACCCTTCAAGTGCAGCGCACCCTTCAAGTACACCGCACCCTTCAAGTACACCGCACCCTTCAAGTACACCGCACCCTTCAAGTGCAGCGCACCCTTCAAGTACACCGCACCCTTCAAGTACAGCGTACCCTTCAAGTACACCGCACCCTTCAAGTACACCGCACCCTTCAAGTACACCGCACCCTTCAAGTGCAGCGCACCCTTCAAGTACACCGCACCCTTCAAGTACACCGCACCCTTCAAGTACACCGCACCCTTCAAGTGCAGCGCACCCTTCAAGTGCAGCGCACCCTTCAAGTACAGCGCACCCTTCAAGTACACCGCACCCTTCAAGTACACCGCACCCTTCAAGTGCAGCGCACCCTTCAAGTACAGCGCACCCTTCAAGTACAGCGCACCCTTCAAGTACACCGCACCCTTCAAGTACACCGCACCCTTCAAGTGCAGCGCACCCTTCAAGTACAGCGCACCCTTCAAGTACACCGCACCCTTCAAGTACACCGCACCCTTCAAGTGCAGCGCACCCTTCAAGTGCAGCGCACCCTTCAAGTAAACCGCACCCTTCAAGTACACCGCACCCTTCAAGTACACCGCACCCTTCAAGTACACCGCACCCTTCAAGTGCAGCGCACCCTTCATGTACACCGCACCCTTCAAGTACAGCGCACCCTTCAAGTACACCGCACCCTTCAAGTACACCGCACCCTTCAAGTACACCGCACCCTTCAAGTGCAGCGCACCCTTCAAGTACACCGCACCCTTCAAGTGCAGCGCACCCTTCAAGTACACCGCACCCTTCAAGTACACCGCACCCTTCAAGTACAGCGCACCCTTCAAGTACACCGCACCCTTCAAGTACACCGCACCCTTCAAGTACACCGCACCCTTCAAGTACACCGCACCCTTCAAGTGCAGCTCACCCTTCAAGTGCAGCGCACCCTTCAAGTACACCGCACCCTTCAAGTACAGCGTACCCTTCAAGTACACCGCACCCTTCAAGTGCAGCGCACCCTTCAAGTACACCGCACCCTTCAAGTACACCGCACCCTTCAAGTGCAGCGCACCCTTCAAGTACACCGCACCCTTCAAGTGCAGCGCACCCTTCAAGTACACCGCACCCTTCAAGTACACCGCACCCTTCAAGTACAGCGCACCCTTCAAGTACACCGCACCCTTCAAGTACACCGCACCCTTCAAGTACACCGCACCCTTCAAGTGCAGCGCACCCCTCAAGTACACCGCACCCTTCAAGTGCAGCACACCCTTCAAGTACACCGCACCCTTCAAGTGCAGCGCACCCTTCAAGTACACCGCACCCTTCAAGTACACCGCACCCTTCAAGTACACCGCACCCTTCAAGTACACCGCACCCTTCAAGTGCAGCGCACCCTTCAAGTACACCGCACCCTTCAAGTACACCGCACCCTTCAAGTACACCGCACCCTTCAAGTGCAGCGCACCCTTCAAGTGCAGCGCACCCTTCAAGTACAGCGCACCCTTCAAGTACACCGCACCCTTCAAGTACACCGCACCCTTCAAGTGCAGCGCACCCTTCAAGTACACCGCACCCTTCAAGTACAGCGCACCCTTCAAGTACACCGCACCCTTCAAGTACACCGCACCCTTCAAGTACACCGCACCCTTCAAGTACACCGCACCCTTCAAGTACAGCGTACCCTTCAAGTACACCGCACCCTTCAAGTACACCGCACCCTTCAAGTGCACCGCACCCTTCAAGTGCAGCGCACCCTTCAAGTACACCGCACCCTTCAAGTACAGCGTACCCTTCAAGTACAGCGCACCCTTCAAGTACACCGCACCCTTCAAGTACACCGCACCCTTCAAGTACAGCGTACCCTTCAAGTGCAGCGCACCCTTCAAGTACACCGCACCCTTCAAGTACAACGCACCCTTCAAGTACACCGCACCCTTCAAGTACAGCGTACCCTTCAAGTACACCGCACCCTTCAAGTACACCGCACCCTTCATGTACACCGCACCCTTCAAGTACACCGCACCCTTCAAGTACACCGCACCCTTCAAGTGCAGCGCACCCCTCAAGTACACCGCACCCTTCAAGTGCAGCACACCCTTCAAGTACACCGCACCCTTCAAGTGCAGCGCACCCTTCAAGTACACCGCACCCTTCAAGTACACCGCACCCTTCAAGTACACCGCACCCTTCAAGTGCAGCGCACCCTTCAAGTACACCGCACCCTTCAAGTACAGCGTACCCTTCAAGTACACCGCACCCTTCAAGTACACCGCACCCTTCAAGTACACCGCACCCTTCAAGTGCAGCGCACCCTTCAAGTACACCGCACCCTTCAAGTACACCGCACCCTTCAAGTACACCGCACCCTTCAAGTGCAGCGCACCCTTCAAGTGCAGCGCACCCTTCAAGTACAGCGCACCCTTCAAGTACACCGCACCCTTCAAGTACACCGCACCCTTCAAGTGCAGCGCACCCTTCAAGTACAGCGCACCCTTCAAGTACAGCGCACCCTTCAAGTACACCGCACCCTTCAAGTACACCGCACCCTTCAAGTGCAGCGCACCCTTCAAGTACAGCGCACCCTTCAAGTACACCGCACCCTTCAAGTACACCGCACCCTTCAAGTGCAGCGCACCCTTCAAGTGCAGCGCACCCTTCAAGTAAACCGCACCCTTCAAGTACACCGCACCCTTCAAGTACACCGCACCCTTCAAGTACACCGCACCCTTCAAGTGCAGCGCACCCTTCATGTACACCGCACCCTTCAAGTACAGCGCACCCTTCAAGTACACCGCACCCTTCAAGTACACCGCACCCTTCAAGTACACCGCACCCTTCAAGTGCAGCGCACCCTTCAAGTACACCGCACCCTTCAAGTGCAGCGCACCCTTCAAGTACACCGCACCCTTCAAGTACACCGCACCCTTCAAGTACAGCGCACCCTTCAAGTACACCGCACCCTTCAAGTACACCGCACCCTTCAAGTACACCGCACCCTTCAAGTACACCGCACCCTTCAAGTGCAGCTCACCCTTCAAGTGCAGCGCACCCTTCAAGTACACCGCACCCTTCAAGTACAGCGTACCCTTCAAGTACACCGCACCCTTCAAGTGCAGCGCACCCTTCAAGTACACCGCACCCTTCAAGTACACCGCACCCTTCAAGTGCAGCGCACCCTTCAAGTACACCGCACCCTTCAAGTGCAGCGCACCCTTCAAGTACACCGCACCCTTCAAGTACACCGCACCCTTCAAGTACAGCGCACCCTTCAAGTACACCGCACCCTTCAAGTACACCGCACCCTTCAAGTACACCGCACCCTTCAAGTGCAGCGCACCCCTCAAGTACACCGCACCCTTCAAGTGCAGCACACCCTTCAAGTACACCGCACCCTTCAAGTGCAGCGCACCCTTCAAGTACAGCGCACCCTTCAAGTACACCGCACCCTTCAAGTACACCGCACCCTTCAAGTACACCGCACCCTTCAAGTGCAGCGCACCCTTCAAGTACACCGCACCCTTCAAGTACACCGCACCCTTCAAGTACACCGCACCCTTCAAGTGCAGCGCACCCTTCAAGTGCAGCGCACCCTTCAAGTACAGCGCACCCTTCAAGTACACCGCACCCTTCAAGTACACCGCACCCTTCAAGTGCAGCGCACCCTTCAAGTACAGCGCACCCTTCAAGTACAGCGCACCCTTCAAGTACACCGCACCCTTCAAGTACACCGCACCCTTCAAGTGCAGCGCACCCTTCAAGTACAGCGCACCCTTCAAGTACACCGCACCCTTCAAGTACACCGCACCCTTCAAGTGCAGCGCACCCTTCAAGTGCAGCGCACCCTTCAAGTAAACCGCACCCTTCAAGTACACCGCACCCTTCAAGTACACCGCACCCTTCAAGTACACCGCACCCTTCAAGTGCAGCGCACCCTTCAAGTACACCGCACCCTTCAAGTACAGCGCACCCTTCAAGTACACCGCACCCTTCAAGTACACCGCACCCTTCAAGTACACCGCACCCTTCAAGTGCAGCGCACCCTTCAAGTACACCGCACCCTTCAAGTGCAGCGCACCCTTCAAGTACACCGCACCCTTCAAGTACACCGCACCCTTCAAGTACAGCGCACCCTTCAAGTACACCGCACCCTTCAAGTACACCGCACCCTTCAAGTACACCGCACCCTTCAAGTACACCGCACCCTTCAAGTGCAGCTCACCCTTCAAGTGCAGCGCACCCTTCAAGTACACCGCACCCTTCAAGTACAGCGTACCCTTCAAGTACACCGCACCCTTCAAGTGCAGCGCACCCTTCAAGTACACCGCACCCTTCAAGTACACCGCACCCTTCAAGTACGCCGCACCCTTCAAGTACACCGCACCCTTCAAGTACAGCGTACCCTTCAAGTACACCGCACCCTTCAAGTACACCGCACCCTTCAAGTACACCGCACCCTTCACGTGCAGCTCACCCTTCAAGTGCAGCGCACCCTTCAAGTACACCGCACCCTTCAAGTACACCGCACCCTTCAAGTGCAGCTCACCCTTCAAGTGCAGCGCACCCTTCAAGTACACCGCACCCTTCAAGTACAGCGCACCCTTCAAGTACACCGCACCCTTCAAGTACAGCGTACCCTTCAAGTACACCGCACCCTTCAAATACACCGCACCCTTCAAGTACACCGCACCCTTCAAGTACACCGCACCCTTCAAGTACACCGCACCCTTCAAATGCAGCGCACCCTTCAAGTACACCGCACCCTTCAAGTGCAGCGCACCCTTCAAGTACACCGCACCCTTCAAGTGCAGCGCACCCTTCAAGTACACCGCACCTTTCAAGTACACCGCACCCTTCAAGTACACCGCACCCTTCAAGTACAGCGCACCCTTCAAGTACACCGCACCCTTCAAGTACAGCGTACCCTTCAAGTACACCGCACCCTTCAAGTACACCGCACCCTTCAAGTACACCGCACCCTTCAAATGCAGCGCACCCTTCAAGTACACCGCACCCTTCAAGTACACCGCACCCTTCAAGTACACCGCACCCTTCAAGTACAGCGTACCCTTCAAGTACACCGCACCCTTCAAGTGCAGCCCACCCTTCAAGTACACCGCACCTTTCAAGTACAGCGCACCCTTCAAGTACACCGCACCCTTCAAGTACACCGCACCCTTCAAGTGCAGCGCACCCTTCAAGTACACCGCACCCTTCAAGTACACCGCACCCTTCAAGTACACCGCACCCTTCAAGTACAGCGTACCCTTCAAGTGCAGCGCACCCTTCAAGTACACCGCACCCTTCAAGTACACCGCACCCTTCAAGTACACCGCACCCTTCAAGTACAGCGTACCCTTCAAGTACACCGCACCCTTCAAGTACACCGCACCCTTCAAGTACACCGCACCCTCCAAGTACACCGCACCCTTCAAGTACACCGCACCCTTCAAGTACACCGCACCCTTCAAGTGCAGCGCACCCCTCAAGTACACCGCACCCTTCAAGTGCAGCACACCCTTCAAGTACACCGCACCCTTCAAGTGCAGCGCACCCTTCAAGTACACCGCACCCTTCAAGTACACCGCACCCTTCAAGTACACCGCACCCTTCAAGTGCAGCGCACCCTTCAAGTACACCGCACCCTTCAAGTACAGCGTACCCTTCAAGTACACCGCACCCTTCAAGTACACCGCACCCTTCAAGTACACCGCACCCTTCAAGTGCAGCGCACCCTTCAAGTACACCGCACCCTTCAAGTACACCGCACCCTTCAAGTACACCGCACCCTTCAAGTGCAGCTCACCCTTCAAGTGCAGCGCACCCTTCAAGTACACCGTACCCTTCAAGTACACCGCACCCTTCAAGTACACCGCACCCTTCAAGTGCAGCGCACCCTTCAAGTACACCGCACCCTTCAAGTACAGCGCACCCTTCAAGTACACCGCACCCTTCAAGTACAGCGTACCCTTCAAGTACACCGCACCCTTCAAGTACACCGCACCCTTCAAGTACACCGCACCCTTCAAGTACAGCGTACCCTCCAAGTGCAGCGCACCCTTCAAGTACACCGCACCCTTCAAGTACACCGCACCCTTCAAGTACACCGCACCCTTCAAGTACACCGCACCCTTCAAGTACAGCGCACCCTTCAAGTACACCGCACCCTTCAAGTACAGCGTACCCTTCAAGTACACCGCACCCTTCAAGTACACCGCACCCTTCAAGTACACCGCACCCTTCAAGTACAGCGTACCCTTCAAGTGCAGCGCACCCTTCAAGTACACCGCACCCTTCAAGTACACCGCACCCTTCAAGTACACCGCACCCTTCAAGTACACCGCACCCTTCAAGTACAGCGTACCCTTCAAGTACACCGCACCTTTCAAGTACAGCGCACCTTTCAAGTACACCGCACCCTTCAAGTACACCGCACCCTTCAAGTACACCGCACCCTTCAAGTGCAGCGCACCCTTCAAGTACACCGCACCCTTCAAGTACAGCGTACCCTTCAAGTACACCGCACCCTTCAAGTACACCGCACCCTTCAAGTACACCGCACCCTTCAAGTACACCGCACCCTTCAAGTACACCGCACCCTTCAAGTACACCGCACCCTTCAAGTACACCGCACCCTTCAAGTACACCGCACCCTTCAAGTGCAGCGCACCCTTCAAGTACACCGCACCCTTCAAGTACAGCGTACCCTTCAAGTACAGCGTACCCTTCAAGTACACCGCACCCTTCAAGTACACCGCACCCTTCAAGTGCAGCGCACCCTTCAAGTACACCGCACCCTTCAAGTACACCGCACCCTTCAAGTACACCGCACCCTTCAAGTGCAGCTCACCCTTCAAGTGCAGCGCACCCTTCAAGTACAGCGTACCCTTCAAGTACACCGCACCCTTCAAGTACACCGCACCCTTCAAGTACACCGCACCCTTCAAGTACAGCGTACCCTTGAAGTGCAGCGCACCCTTCAAGTACACCGCACCCTTCAAGTACACCGCACCCTTCAAGTACACCGCACCCTTCAAGTACACCGCACCCTTCAAGTACAGCGCACCCTTCAAGTACACCGCACCCTTCAAGTACAGCGTACCCTTCAAGTACACCGCACCCTTCAAGTACACCGCACCCTTCAAGTACACCGCACCCTTCAAGTACAGCGTACCCTTCAATTGCAGCGCACCCTTCAAGTACACCGCACCCTTCAAGTACACCGCACCCTTCAAGTACACCGCACCCTTCAAGTACACCGCACCCTTCAAGTACAGCGTACCCTTCAAGTACACCGCACCTTTCAAGTACAGCGCACCTTTCAAGTACACCGCACCCTTCAAGTACACCGCACCCTTCAAGTACACCGCACCCTTCAAGTGCAGCGCACCCTTCAAGTACACCGCACCCTTCAAGTACAGCGTACCCTTCAAGTACACCGCACCCTTCAAGTACACCGCACCCTTCAAGTACACCGCACCCTTCAAGTGCAGCGCACCCTTCAAGTACACCGCACCCTTCAAGTACACCGCACCCTTCAAGTACACCGCACCCTTCAAGTACAGCGTACCCTTCAAGTACACCGCACCCTTCAAGTGCAGCGCACCCTTCAAGTACACCGCACCCTTCAAGTACACCGCACCCTTCAAGTACACCGCACCCTTCAAGTGCAGCTCACCCTTCAAGTGCAGCGCACCCTTCAAGTACACCGCACCCTTCAAGTACAGCGTACCCTTCAAGTACACCGCACCCTTCAAGTGCAGCGCACCCTTCAAGTACACCGCACCCTTCAAGTACACCGCACCCTTCAAGTACGCCGCACCCTTCAAGTACACCGCACCCTTCAAGTACAGCGTACACTTCAAGTACACCGCACCCTTCAAGTACACCGCACCCTTCAAGTACACCGCACCCTTCAAGTGCAGCGCACCCTTCAAGTACACCGCACCCTTCAAGTACAGCGTACCCTTCAAGTACAGCGCACCCTTCAAGTACACCGCACCCTTCAAGTACACCGCACCCTTCAAGTACAGCGTACCCTTCAAGTGCAGCGCACCCTTCAAGTACACCGCACCCTTCAAGTACACCGCACCCTTCAAGTACACCGCACCCTTCAAGTGCAGCGCACCCTTCAAGTACACCGCACCCTTCAAGTACACCGCACCCTTCAAGTACACCGCACCCTTCAAGTGCAGCGCACCCTTCAAGTGCAGCGCACCCTTCAAGTACAGCGCACCCTTCAAGTACACCGCACCCTTCAAGTACACCGCACCCTTCAAGTGCAGCGCACCCTTCAAGTACAGCGCACCCTTCAAGTACAGCGCACCCTTCAAGTACACCGCACCCTTCAAGTACACCGCACCCTTCAAGTGCAGCGCACCCTTCAAGTACAGCGCACCCTTCAAGTACACCGCACCCTTCAAGTACACCGCACCCTTCAAGTGCAGCGCACCCTTCAAGTACAGCGCACCCTTCAAGTACACCGCACCCTTCAAGTACACCGCACCCTTCAAGTGCAGCGCACCCTTCAAGTAAACCGCACCCTTCAAGTACACCGCACCCTTCAAGTACACCGCACCCTTCAAGTACACCGCACCCTTCAAGTACACCGCACCCTTCAAGTACACCGCACCCTTCAAGTGCAGCGCACCCTTCAAGTACACCGCACCCTTCAAGTGCAGCGCACCCTTCAAGTGCACCGCACCCTTCAAGTGCAGCGCACCCTTCAAGTACACCGCACCGTTCAAGTACAGCGCACCCTTCAAGTACACCGCACCCTTCAAGTACACCGCACCCTTCAAGTACACCGCACCCTTCAAGTGCAGCGCACCCTTCAAGTACACCGCACCCTTCAAGTGCAGCGCACCCTTCAAGTACACCGCACCCTTCAAGTACACCGCACCCTTCAAGTACAGCGCACCCTTCAAGTACACCGCACCCTTCAAGTACACCGCACCCTTCAAGTACACCGCACCCTCAAGTGCAGCGCACCCTTCAAGTACACCGCACCCTTCAAGTGCAGCGCACCCTTCAAGTACACCGCACCCTTCAAGTACACCGCACCCTTCAAGTACACCGCACCCTTCAAGTACACCGCACCCTCAAGTGCACCGCACCCTTCAAGTACACCGCACCCTTCAAGTGCAGCGCACCCTTCAAGTACACCGCACCCTTCAAGTACACCGCACCTTTCAAGTACAGCGTACCTGTTAGAGCAATAATGGAATTAATTAAGAAAAGTAATTTTTTGATTAAGTATAAATAAGTATCAAATTAATGTAATTACAATCTCAATCTTTAGTATAAATTCCTAATTTTCTAATTATTAACAAAGTCTAATCCTTAAGTTAAATGTATAATTTATGTCATGCTTCAGTCTGGAGCGGGAGAGGGCGGGGCCAGAGCGGGAGAGGGAGGGGCCAGAGAAGTAGGCCAAACTTAATTGGTAAAAGGGGAACAGGTGAGACGGGTCGAGATGGAAGTCAGAGGGCGACCGACACGGTCTTTGACCGCGCACATCCCGCACATCGCAGAACATCGTGCATCTTTTTGATTGTGCAAAATAAAAGAAATAAACGCACCACGGACTACGTGAGTTTTTGTTCGTGAGGATTTTGTGTGAGTCAAGAAACGGACCCAAAGGAGGAAACTAAGCAGTTTTTGAGCGAAGATTGACTAGAAGCCAAAACAAAGTCAAAGACCCGGTGAAGCTGGAATCCGGAGCAAAGACGCAACGGGGCGTGGCACACGTTTGGAATTCTGAATGAATCAGAGACGCCGCTGGATGAGCGCCAGGCTCGCGCCGTGTGAGGATCAATAGCGCAATTGTGGCTTTGGACATTTGAACAATCTCGCGCTTTCTGACCAAATGCGTGGATTGTAAATGAAACGGAAAATATTCTTGGAAAAAGTTGGAACAATCACTAAAGTTGTGCAAACGGATCTGGACAATGAATGAAACGGAGGAACGTGGAAATGAGGAGGAAATGGCTCAAAACAGCCACGGAGACGAAAAGGAAATGGAAAATGACCTCAAAAGGCTCAGTGCCAGTCGCAGAGGAAGAGGAAGAGGAAGAGGAAGAGGAAGAGGCTGGCGCATGTACAAGACGAATGAATGAAATGAAAGCGCTTCTTTCTAATCCTCTCAATACAAACTATGTCACAAATATTTTTGAACATTTTAAAGTGGCATTGAGGGAGTTTAAATCATGTCATGAAGCAAAGACTATTACCTCCAGAAATACAAGAACATGAAACAATTGATTGGTATGAGCCTAAAATGGAAATCTTTAATCCTTTTATGATGGAAGTTGACTCATGGATTATGAGTCCAGACCAACAAGTAGAACCAAAGGACAGTGCATCAAATGTGTCACAAGTGTCTGTTCGATCAAGAGGAAGCTCAAATTCTGGAAAATCACAGGGCTCCAGTGCCTCTAGAGAGCGCCTGAAACTCGCCTCTGAAAAGGCTCTGGAAGCTGGGATGGCTGTGCTAACTGAAAAACATGCAGTGGAAGCTGAGGAGGCCAAAATCAACGCTAAACTTGAGACAATGGAGCTGGCAGCTAATATCGCTGCATCTGACGCCATGTTAAAGGTTTTGGACAATTGCACTCAAGGTGCCGAAAATGCAATGTTACACAAAGCACTGAGTGAGAGTGAAAACAAACATGATCAATATATCACAAGCATCAAAGAACACAATGTGTCGATGGTCATTTCTGAGGCTCATCTGTTCATTATCCTGACATTGCTACGATACCCAAAACTCCACTTCAACACGTTATAAATCAACTACCGGATGGAGGGAAATCTAGAAATCCCAAGTCCAACCCCACTCCACCTGTATTTGTGAGAGCCACACCTGTACATGTGAGAGCCACACCTGTACATGTGAGAGCCACACCTGTACATGTGAGAGCCACACCTGTACATGTGAGAGCCACACCTGTACATGTGAGAGCCACACCTGTACATGTGAGAGCCACACCTGTACATGTGACAGCCACACCTGTACATGTGAGAGCCACACCTGTACATGTGAGAGCCACACCTGTACATGTGAGAGCCACACCTGTATTTGTGAGAGCCACACCTGTACATGTGAGAGCCACACCTGTACATGTGAGAGCCACACCTGTACATGTGAGAGCCACACCTGTACATGTGAGAGCCACACCTGTACATGTGAGAGCCACACCTGTACATGTGAGAGCCACACCTGTACATGTGAGAGCCACACCTGTACATGTGAGAGCCACACCTGTATGTGAGAGCCACACCTGTATTTGTGAGAGCCACACCTGTATTTGTGAGAGCCACACCTGTACATGTGAGAGCCACACCTGTACATGTGAGAGCCACACCTGTACATGTGAGAGCCACACCTGTACATGTGAGAGCCACACCTGTACATGTGAGAGCCACACCTGTATGTGAGAGCCACACCTGTACATGTGAGAGCCACACCTGGAAGAGAAAGTGACTCTGAAAGTGACTCGAGCACAGGTTCTGAAGCATCACTTTCTCTGTTATTCAAAAACAAAATGACATGACCAGTCTCCTAATGTCACAGCAGCAACAGTCCTCACTCCCCTCCAGACAAATCCAAGTGTTTGATGGAAATCCTTTACATTTGAAACATTTATAAGAGCATTTAAGTTTGGCATTGAGAATAAAACAAATCATGATGATGACAGACTCTATTATTTGGAACAATATACAAGTGGCCAAGCAAAAGAGCTTGTAAGGAGCTGTTTTCATCTGGATATAACTCTGGGATATAAAGAAGCACAAAAACTCTTGAAAAGACATTTTGGAGATGAAATCAAAATAGCAAATGCAAACATGGAAAAGGCTCTGAACTGGAACAATATCAAACCAGAGGATGAAATGCACTTTATCTGAGAGGAAGTTGTAACACAATGAAACAGTTGAAGACAATTCAAGAATTGAATCTAACATCGAATCTCAAGCTGATTCTGTCAAAACTGCCATATAAACTCAAAGAAAAGTGGAGAACAGTGGCACATGAGCTCTTAGAGACAAATAAAACCCGAGCAGGATTTTCTGACCTGGTGATATTTATTGAAAAACAAGCTAGTATTTTACTAGACCCTCTCTTTGGTGAAATCCAAGATGTCTCCAGAAAAACCTCTCAAAAACCCACTGTGGCAATAGACTCAAGACCTCAGCTGCTCCAGAGAAATAAGAGCAGCAGTTTTGTCATGACCATAAACAACTGTAAAACTGTGTGTTGTATTTGTGGAAAAGCAAATCATTCTCTGGATCAGTGTGAAAACCTAAAAGCACAAAAACATGATGTAAAAGTACAACTGCTTAAACAAGGGACATGTGAGTAAATTATGTAAAAGAAGAATGACTTGTGAAAACTGTCAAGGCCGACATCCAAGTGTGCTACATGTACATCCAAGTGTGCTACATGTACATCCAAGTGTGCTACATGTACATCCAAGTGTGCTACATGTACATCCAAGTGTGCTACATGTACATCCAAGTGTGCTACACGTACATCCAAGTGTGCTACACGTACATCCAAGTGTGCTACACGTACATCCAAGTGTGCTACACGTACATCCAAGTGTGCTACACGTACATCCAAGTGTGCTACACGTACATCCAAGTGTGCTACACGTACATCCAAGTGTGCTACACGTACATCCAAGTGTGCTGACAGAGAACCTGCTCCACGCTCTGAGGCATTGGACTGGGCCTGGACAGGGTCCTGAGCAGATAGTTAGAGAAGAGAGGAATGAGAGAAGAATTCCTGCTCCATCAGCCAGAGACCGAGCCAATGTTTCAACATCAAAAGCATCACAACCTCAGCCTCCACCAAAGGATTCATCAGCAGCTGCTCCACCACCACCAGCAAAGGATTCAGCTCCAGCTGCTCCACATTCACCTCCACCGCCTCCAGCAAAGGAACAATCTTCAAAGGCCTTGGACCCATCTGTGACAAGCCCAACAACATCCCTGTCATCGCCCCTGCCTTCACACCAGCCCTGGGTTCCCCCTGCAACATCTACTCCCACTAAAGATTCTTCATTCTCCTTCTCATCTCCACTCTCACCCATGGGCCTTCCCAGCCATTTTGAAAGTCTGATCAAATCAGGCATTAAGATGGCTCCACTCACGCCCAATATAGCAAGGGCTATGTCAATACTTATCAACTCTTCCCTGCACAAGCCGACTACACCAACAAAAGCCCCACCACCCATCCCCCCTCGTCTCTCACCTGGTATCTCCCATAGCTAGGATGCACTGGGTCTCAGCGTTGCCGGGATTTATTGTCACATTAAAAATCAAACCAACCCGCGGCCCTATGTAAAAAGAGCCCCCCCTAGTGCTATTTCTGTAGTCACATCATCACACAGATGGAAAAACAAAATGCGAGTCAGGCCCAATCTGGGAAATGTGATTCATATTCCCTGTGAGAAGATAAAGCCCAGTCTCACTGAAACTAGTCTGAAACTTGCTGTGCTAAATGTCAGATCCTTATGTAACAAATCTCTCTTAATTAATAATTTTATTTCTTCTTATAATCTTGATTTTATGTTTTTAACTGAAACATGGCTTGACAAAAACACAGGAAATGTAGTTCTGATAGAATCTGCTCCACCCAACTTTAAGTTTGAATCTGAAACACGAGAAAACAAAAAAGGGGGTGGAGTCTGTGCTGTCTTTAGAGATGAAATAATTACCCGCAGGTTGTTCTTTTGGGGTGTTTTCATCATTTGAGTATGTATCCTTTAAAATGGAGCTAAAACGGTCTCCATCCGTTCTCTTCATTGTTTTATACAAGCCTCCCCAGCACTGCCAAAGTTTTATTGATGATTTTACTGAGATGCTTTCAGTCATATGCACAGACTTTGATGGTTTGGTCATTACAGGTGATTTCAATGTGCATGTTGATAATATTTGTGACAGAAACGCTAAAGAGCTTGATGCTTGATGTGAGAGGCCCCACCCACAGCAAAGGACACACTCTAGATCTCATAATTACAAAGGGGGTAAATATTTCAAATGTTAATGTGATCGATGTTGCTCTGTCTGATCATTTCTGTGTCTTCTTTGACCTGTCTGTTTCTCCCCAACCTCCGGTTGGTCCTGCAGTTGTTCAGAGGAGACACATAGGTGATGGCACAGGTGCACTGTTTATGGAAATGATAAACTTTGAAAATGTCTCATGTTCTAATGTAAATGATTTGTTGAACTCTGTTACATCTAGTGTTTTGAATGTTCTGGACACCATCGCCCCTATAAAGGCTAAAATGGTTAAAAATAAGCAGAAGGCGCCGTGGAGAAATGATGATTCGGTCAGGGCACAGAAAAGGGAGTGCCGCAGGGCCGAACGGAAATGGCGCAAGTCAAAGCTCCAGGTTCAAAAAGAGATTTACAAAGAAAAGCTGAATATGTACAACCTAATCTTATGTAGAACTAGGGAAAGATATTTTTCTGAAATAATTGGAAGCTGCAGTAACAACTCGCGTGTCCTGTTTGCCACAGTAAACAGATTAACAAACCCTCCAGCTCAGCTGCCGTTAGAACTCATTTCCACATCCAAGTGTAATGAGTTTTCATTATTCTTTAATGACAAAGTTCAGGGCATTAAAAATGCTATAAATCCCACAATGCAAAAAATTACCCTAAAACCACCAAGACACTTAGAGCTAACTCACTTTGCACCAGTAACTGACAATGAGATCATCACCAGTCTGAGTTCATCTACATGCTGCCTTGATGTGTTACCCACCAAATTTCTAAAGTCTGTGCTGAACAGTTTGTTAGCACCACTCACTCACATAGTTAACATGTCGCTTCAATCTGGAACATTCCCAATGTCTTTGAAAACTGCGGTCATAAAGCCTCTCCTAAAGAAGAGCAGTCTTGATGCCGCAGTACTGAGTCATTACCGGCCCATCTCTAATCTGCCATTTTGGGGCAAAGTCCTTGAAAAGGTTGTTTACCAACAGCTCACAGATTTCCTCTTAATAAACAACTCATTTGATGTTTTTCAGTCAGGTTTTAGACCTCATCACAGCACTGAGACTGCTCTTGTCAAGGTGACAAATGACATCCGCCTGAACACTGACACGGGCAAAGCCTCAGTCTTAATTCTGTTAGATCTGAGTGCTGCTTTTGACACTGTCGATCATGGGGTCCTCTTACAGAGACTAGAGGACTGGGTGGGCATCACTGGCACTGCCCTAAACTGGTTAAGGTCCTATCTGGAAGACAGGAAGTACTTTGTTGAAATTGGTAGCTGTGTCTCAGACCACATGACCCTGACCTGTGGAGTGCCCCAAGGGTCAGTCCTGGGTCCCCTTCTGTTCAACCTCTACATGCTGCCGTTGGGTCAGTTGATACGCAGTGAAAATGTGTCCTATCACAATTATGCAGACGACACTCAGATCTATGTTTCACTGTCGGCAGGTGACTATGGACCAGTAGATTCACTCTGTCACTGCATCCAACAGATCAGTTTGTGGAGCAAAACAACTTTCTCCAGCTGAACTCAGACAAGACTGAAATAATCGTCTTTGTCACAGAAACAAAGAGAAAGTGTTGGCGGTCACCTCCAGAGTCTCGCTCTAAAACCTACAAACCAAATTAGAAATCTGGGGGTAATAATGGACTCAGACTTGAACTTTAATAGCCACGTCAAATCAATAACATCAGCAGCTTTTTATCATCTAAAAAACATTGCCAAAATCAAAAATATAGTGTCAAAACCAGATTTAGAGAGACTTATCCACGCGTTTGTCTCCAGTAGATTAGACTACTGTAACGGCCGCTCACTGGTCTCTCCAAACGAGCTGTAAAACAGCTGCAGTACATCCAGAACGCTGCTGCTCGGGTCCTGACTAGAACCAGGAAGTATGATCACATTAGTCCTGTTCTCAGGTCTCTGCACTGGCTCCCTGTGGCTCAGAGAATAGACTTTAAAGCAGCTCTGCTTGTGTACAAGTCTCTTCATGGCCTAGCACCAAAGTACATCTTGGATATGTTAGTGCCATATGAACCATCTCAGACTCTGAGGACCTCAGGGACCGGCCTCCTGCTGGTGCCCAGAGTCAGGACAAAACATGGGGAATCTGCGTTTCAGTTTTATGCAGCTAAAATCTGGAACAGTCTTCCTGAAGATGTGAGACAGGTTCTACTCTGACAATGTTCAAATCTAAGCTAAAAACAGTTTTGTTTAGCTGCGCATATGACTGAAAGGATTTTTTCTTTGCACTCTTCTCTTTTGTTTGTGATTTTATTAGTTTAGAAAATCAGTTGGATTGATAATTTTTAATTTAGTTAATTTTATTGTATTTCTGTAATTTCTTTGTGATTTGAATGCATTTTTCCTGCTGTGAAGCACTTTGAATTGCCTTGTGTATGAAATGTGCTCTACAAATAAACTTGCCCTTGCCTTGCCTTGCTACACGTACATCCAAGTGTGCTACACGTACATCCAAGTGTGCTACACGTACATCCAAGTGTGCTACACGTACATCCAAGTGTGCTACATATACATCCAAGTGTGCTACATATACACCGCTCAATGGACAGTTCAAATCTGCAACAGAAACAATCGGTCAGTGGCACATTATTTTCAATGGAAAAGAGAAAGATGTGATACTGGGGCTGGAAGTGACTGTAAACTGTGGATAGTGACTGTAAACTGTGGATAGTGACTGTAAACTGTGGACAGTGACTGTAAACTGTGGATAGTGACTGTAAACTGTGGACAGTGACTGTAAACTGTGGATAGTGACTGTAAACTGTGGACAGTGACTGTAAACTGTGGACAGTGACTGTAAACTGTGGATAGTGACTGTAAACTGTGGATAGTGACTGTAAACTGTGGACAGTGACTGTAAACTGTGGATAGTGACTGTAAACTGTGGACAGTGACTGTAAACTGTGGACAGTGACTGTAAACTGTGGATAGTGACTGTAAACTGTGGACAGTGACTGTAAACTGTGGACAGTGACTGTAAACTGTGGACAGTGACTGTAAACTGTGGATAGTGACTGTAAACTGTGGATAGTGACTGTAAACTGTGGATAGTGACTGTAAACTGTGGACAGTGACTGTAAACTGTGGATAGTGACTGTAAACTGTGGATAGTGACTGTAAACTGTGGACAGTGACTGTAAACAGTGGATAGTGACTGTAAACTGTGGATAGTGACTGTAAACTGTGGACAGTGACTGTAAACTGTGGACAGTGACTGTAAACTGTGGACAGTGACTGTAAACTGTGGATAGTGACTGTAAACTGTGGACAGTGACTGTAAACTGTGGATAGTGACTGTAAACTGTGGATAGTGCCTGTAAACTGTGGACAGTGACGGTAAACTGTGGATAGTGACTGTAAACTGTGGATAGTGACTGTAAACTGTGGATAGTGGCTGTAAACTGTGGACAGTGACTGTAAACTGTGGATAGTGACTGTAAACTGTGGATAGTGGCTGTAAACTGTGGACAGTGACTGTAAACTGTGGACAGTGACTGTAAACTGTGGATAGTGACTGTAAACTGTGGATATTGACTGTAAACTGTGGATAGTGCCTGTAAACTGTGGATAGTGACTGTAAACTGTGGACAGTGACTGTAAACTGTGGATAGTGACTGTAAACTGTGGATATTGACTGTAAACTGTGGATAGTGCCTGTAAACTGTGGATAGTGACTGTAAACTGTGGACAGTGACTGTAAACTGTGGATAGTGACTGTAAACTGTGGATATTGACTGTAAACTGTGGATAGTGCCTGTAAACTGTGGATAGTGACTGTAAACTGTGGATAGTGACTGTAAACTGTGGATAGTGACTGTAAACTGTGGATAGTGACTGTAAACTGTGGACAGTGACTGTAAACTGTGGATAGTGACTGTAAACTGTGGATATTGACTGTAAACTGTGGATAGTGCCTGTAAACTGTGGATAGTGACTGTAAACTGTGGATAGTGACTGTAAACTGTGGACAGTGACTGTAAACTGTGGATAGTGACTGTAAACTGTGGATAGTGACTGTAAACTGTGGACAGTGACTGTAAACTGTGGACAGTGACTGTAAACTGTGGATAGTGACTGTAAACTGTGGACAGTGACTGTAAACTGTGGATAGTGACTGTAAACTGTGGATAGTGACTGTAAACTGTGGATAGTGACTGTAAACTGTGGACAGTGACTGTAAACTGTGGACAGTGACTGTAAACTGTGGATAGTGACTGTAAACTGTGGATAGTGACTGTAAACTGTGGACAGTGACTGTAAACAGTGGATAGTGACTGTAAACTGTGGATAGTGACTGTAAACTGTGGACAGTGACTGTAAACTGTGGACAGTGACTGTAAACTGTGGATAGTGACTGTAAACTGTGGACAGTGACTGTAAACTGTGGATAGTGACTGTAAACTGTGGATAGTGCCTGTAAACTGTGGACAGTGACTGTAAACTGTGGATAGTGACTGTAAACTGTGGATAGTGACTGTAAACTGTGGATAGTGACTGTAAACTGTGGATAGTGGCTGTAAACTGTGGACAGTGACTGTAAACTGTGGACAGTGACTGTAAACTGTGGATAGTGACTGTAAACTGTGGATATTGACTGTAAACTGTGGATAGTGCCTGTAAACTGTGGATAGTGACTGTAAACTGTGGACAGTGACTGTAAACTGTGGATAGTGACTGTAAACTGTGGATATTGACTGTAAACTGTGGATAGTGCCTGTAAACTGTGGATAGTGACTGTAAACTGTGGATAGTGACTGTAAACTGTGGATAGTGACTGTAAACTGTGGACAGTGACTGTAAACTGTGGATAGTGACTGTAAACTGTGGATAGTGACTGTAAACTGTGGATATTGACTGTAAACTGTGGATAGTGCCTGTAAACTGTGGATAGTGACTGTAAACTGTGGATAGTGACTGTAAACTGTGGACAGTGACTGTAAACTGTGGATAGTGACTGTAAACTGTGGATAGTGACTGTAAACTGTGGATAGTGACTGTACAGCTAAAAGCGGCAAAAGGAGACAAGACAATGGTGACATACTTTCCTTGACCCTGGAAGTACAGCCACATTCTGCACAGAAAACATCATGAGACAACTTAATATCAACGGGAAAAAGACACAAGTTTTGTTGCAAACAATGGGACAAAGAAAGCCCGTTGATGCTATGAATAAGTGGTTTACAAGTTAGTGATGTAAATGGAAATAACTTTATCGACCTGGGAAAAACGTAAACTCAGACAAATATTCCAGTGACGAAACGAAACATCTTCACACAAACTGACATCGACAAATGGCCTGATCTGAAGGAAATACAACTCAAACAAATTGATGCGGACGTGGAACTCCTGATTGGAGGAGATGTGCCAAAGGCAATGGAACCATGGCAGATGATAAATCGTCATGGTAACGGCCCCTATGCTGTAAGAACTTGACTTGGATGGTGGTGAATGGGCCACTCACACTGCAGCTGTGGAACCACATGGTCGACCTGTGGCATCAGTGAACCGCATTTCAATTGAAAACTTGGAGACTATTTTGAGGCAACAATATAGTCATGACTTTCCTGAAAAAGAATATGAAGAAAGGCCCCAAATGTCAGTGGAGGACACGAAGTTCATGAATATGACACAAGACGCCACATGAAAAGATGATCACTATTACTTACCATTGCAGCGCTGCAACAGCGACACTGTCAGGCCTGAGAACTCTCATCCTGCTGAACAAAGAGCTCAATATCTGGCCAAAAAGTTCAAACACAACAACAGTTTTGCAGAGGAATACACATCATTTATGGATGACATCATAACTAAAGGTTCTGCTGAAAAGGTGCCATCAAAGGAGCTGCACATAGTGTGGTACATCCCCCATCATGGTGTGTATCACAGGCGGAAAAAGACTCTCCGAGTTGTGTTTGATTGTACGTCATGGTTTGAAGGCAGGTGCCTCATAAAGAGCTGCTGCAGGACCTGATCTGACAAACTCACGACTTGTGCTGCTAAGATTCCGTCAAGAACAAGTGGCAGAAATGGCAGATATTGAAGGAATGTTTCACCAGGTGAGAGTGAATGAAGAGGATTCAAATTTTCTGAGATTTCTATGTTGCCAAATGGAGATGTGAGCCAACCCTTGCAGCAAAACAGAATGAAAGTTCATCTATTTGGTTCCATCTCTTCACAAGCTGCGCCAATTTTGCACTGACAAAGACAGCAGATGACAACAAGCAAAGTTTTACAGCTACAGCAGTCGACACCATCAAATCAAACTTCTATGTGGACGACTGCCTCAAATCTGTCCCAACAGAAAAGGAAGCGTTTCATCTAGTCAAAGAGTTGAGTGAGCTATGCGCCAAAGGTGGATTCAAACTGACTAAATGGGTCAGCAATAGTCGTCCTGTTCTGTTTTCTATTCCAGAAGAAAATCAAGCTAAACAGATTAAAGCACTTGACTTGGACAGAGACAAAGTACCAGTGGAAAGAGCCTTGGGCAGGACATGGACTATAGAGAGTGACACCTTTGGCTTTCACATTTCAGTCAAAACTAAATCACTAACCAGAAGAGCATTGTCTCTACTGTAAGTTCTGTCTCTGATCCCTGGGGCCTGGCAGCACCATTCGTGTTGAAAGCAAAACTTATTCTACAAACACTCTGTCAGCTGAAATGTGGATGGGAGACAATAATTCCCGATGAACTGTCACAACGTTATGAAAGATGTTTGAACTGGAACAACTCAAACATTTTCAAATAAATCGATGCCTAAACCCAAAAGACTTTGGCAAACCAGTGACCGCTCAATGACATCACTTCTCTGATGCAAGCGAACAAGGGGCCGGCCCTGCAGGCTCCTGAGGGCCACCAACAGCTCAGGACACCTTCATGTGGCTTTAATTTTGGGAAAAGCAAGAGTAACACCTCTAAAGAAAATGACTCTCCCCAGACTGGAGCTCACAGCTGCCACTCTTGTCTCCGTGTGGATCGCATGTTGAAAGCAGAGCTAAAAAGGGACTTAAAAGAATCCGTTTACTGGACAGACAGTCAGTCTGTTTTGAAATACATTCCAAACCAGTCAAGAAGATTTCAAACTTTTGTTGCAAACCGTATTGCCGTTATCCAGGCATTGTCTTTTGTGGACCAGTGGAGACATGTGGACTCAGTGGACCAGTGGAGACATGTGGACTCAGTGGACCAGTGGAGACATGTGGACTCAGTGGACCAGTGGAGATATGTGGACTCAGTGGACCAGTGGAGACATGTGGACTCAGTGGACCAGTGGAGACATGTGGACTCAGTGGACCAGTGGAGACATGTGGACTCAGTGGACCAGTGGAGACATGTGGACTCAGTGGACCAGTGGAGACATGTGGACTCAGTGGACCAGTGGAGACATGTGGACTCAGTGGACCAGTGGAGACATGTGGACTCAGTGGACCAGTGGAGACATGTGGACTCAGTGGACCAGTGGAGACATGTGGACTCAGTGGACCAGTGGAGATATGTGGACTCAGTGGACCAGTGGAGACATGTGGACTCAGTGGACCAGTGGAGACATGTGGACTCAGTGGACCAGTGGAGACATGTGGACTCAGTGGACCAGTGGAGACATGTGGACTCAGTGGACCAGTGGAGACATGTGGACTCAGTGGACCAGTGGAGATATGTGGACTCAGTGGACCAGTGGAGACATGTGGACTCAGTGGACCAGTGGAGACATGTGGACTCAGTGGACCAGTGGAGACATGTGGACTCAGTGGACCAGTGGAGACATGTGGACTCAGTGGACCAGTGGAGACATGTGGACTCAGTGGACCAGTGGAGACATGTGGACTCAGTGGACCAGTGGAGACATGTGGACTCAGTGGACCAGTGGAGACATGTGGACTCAGTGGACCAGTGGAGACATGTGGACTCAGTGGACCAGTGGAGACATGTGGACTCAGTGGACCAGTGGAGACATGTGGACTCAAGGCAAAACCCTGCAGATGATGCCTCACGTGGTTTGAGCATTGAGGCTTTCCTAAAATCCAAAAGATGGATAAAAGGACCAGCTTTCTTAGAACAAAATGAAAACCAATGGCCACCGATTCCAGAGGCAATGAAATATCCTGTTTCAAATGAGGACCCGAGGTCAAAAAGGACGTCTTTGTGAAGTGTCAATGTTGCACAAATAAGTCCCACCAGCAAAACTAATGGAGTATTTTTCGGATTGGAATAAACTCAAAAGAAGTGTTGCATGGATCCTGAAGTTTAAGGGACTGTTACTGAAAAGGACAAAAAGAAAAAAGGAAAATTTGAAAGAAAATGAGAATAATTTGACAGTGAAAGATGTTGAATCTGCTGAACAATGTATTATTGCATATGAACAAAGACAACATTACAAACAGGAAATTGACCTTATTGAACGGAAAAAATACAGCCCTAAGAACAGTTCAATCTACAAAATGGACCCCAGGCTGGACCACGAGGGACTGTTGAGAGTTGGTGGCAGGATCAACAAACTGTCTCTGCCATAGAAATAAAAAATCCTATCATTTTGCCTAAAAGGTCCCACATCTCTAAACTGATCCTCAAAGCCATGAGCAAATGAGTCATACCGGTCGAAACCATATGTTGTCAAAATTACATCAAAAATACTGGATGTCCTCTGCTAAAGACTGTCCTCTGCTAAAGACTGTCCTCTGCTAAAGACTGTCCTCTGCTAAAGACTGTCCTCTGCTAATGCTGCCGCACGCAACATCATCACAACCTGTGTTTATGGCGGCGAATGCAGTCGGCGGCTGGAGAGCAGAAGATGGCAGATCTTCCAGAAGATGGAGTATTGCCTAACATGCCATTCAGCACAGTTGGTGTGGACTATTTTGGACCATTTGAAACAAAACGGGGTCGAGCTACTGTGAAAAGATGGGGTGTGATCTTCACTTGTTTAAACACTGGAGCAGTGCATTTGGAAGTGTCCATCAGTCTGGACACGAGCTCATGTATAAATGCAGTAGATTCATATGTGGCAGAGGAACTGTATCAAGTATCAGATCAGACCAAGGCACAAACCTCGTTGGTGCAGATAAAGAACTTAAAAGATCACTGGAAGAGTTAAATCACAACAAGATTAGTGAAACACTCCTAAACAAAGGCATAAACTGGATATTCAACCCTGCAGGAGGAGCAGGAGGAGCCCACCATGGAGGAGGAGCCCACCATGGAGGAGGAGCCCACCCTGGAGGTGTATGGGAGAGACTTATCCGAACCCTGAAAAGGATATTGTGCTCTATAATGAAGGAACAAGTCATGGATGATGAGGCCCTACAAACAGTGCTCTGTGAAGTGGAAGCAATAATGAATGACAGGCCCATCACAACAGTAACACATGACAACAATGATGTGGAACCATTAACACCAAACCATCTCCTGCTGCTTCAAACAAAGCCTGTTCTGCCTCCAGCATCATGTGACAAAGATGACATATATATATATATATATATATATATATATATATATATATATATATATATATATATATATATATATATATATATATATATGACATATACTCTAGGAAAAGATGGAGACAAGTGCAGTACCTCGCTGACCTTTTCTGGAGAAGATGGGTCAGAGAATATCTCCCAATAATGCAGCAAAGGAACAAAGTCAAAAGAAATTTACAACCAGGTGATGTTGTTATTGTGGATCACACGGCTCCAGGAACTCATGGATCCTGGAACTCATGGATCCTGGGACGGGTCCTGCAAACAGGGCCTGAAGTAAAGGATTAGTGCAAAGTGTTCTTATTAAAACTAAGACTGGTATTCTGCAACGTCCTGTGACCAAACTATGCTTGGTATTGGAGAATGAAGATGAATGAACATTGAACCTGCCTCAGAACTAACTGACTGGACCCAAACTTTCTTATTTAAAACAAAGGAAAACCTAAGTCTTAATTGAGTATTAGATTTAAATATTAGTATAAAATTATGCGTTGTTGTGTTATATTTGTAATTGCTAGGCCAGCAATTAGGGGCTGGAGATGTTAGAGCAATAATGGAATTAATTAAGAAAAGTAATTTTTTGATTAAGTATAAATAAGTATCAAATTAATGTAATTACAATCTCAATCTTTAGTATAAATTCCTAATTTTCTAATTATTAACAAAGTCTAATCCTTAAGTTAAATGTATAATTTATGTCATGCTTCAGTCTGGAGCGGGAGAGGGCGGGGCCAGAGCGGGAGAGGGCGGGGCCAGAGAAGTAGGCCAAACTTAATTGGTAAAAGGGGAACAGGTGAGACGGGTCGAGATGGAAGTCAGAGGGCGACCGACACGGTCTTTGACTTTGTTTTGGCTTCTTGTCAATCTTCGCTAAAAACTGCTTAGTTTCCTCCTTTGGGTCCGTTTCTTGACTCACACAAAATCCTCACGAACAAAAACTCACGTAGTCCGTGGTGCGTTTATTTCTTTTATTTTGCACAATCAAAAAGATGCTGCCATGTTCTGCGATGTGCGTGCATATCCCGCACATCAGTTCATGGGGGACCTCTCTTTTGTGAAAGGAGAAGACTCCCTGTGGCACCTCTGCTGGTGCATGATGCCACAGGGAGACCACAGCATGACCCCCAGGGCTCCAGCAGGACTTTTTGGAGGACAGAATAGGATGTTTTTTTGTCCGCCACCATTTTCTGTCGACTTATCATCTCATTTGGATGCCGTACTTCATGTGAAATGTTTTTTAGCACATGAACGGGTTGAGCTTCCTCTCAGAGTGGAAGACGTCCTGTGAGACATGACCTAAGTCTTTCAGGCGCATGGCTCGAGGCATCTCTGATTGTAGGCGGCTCCCCAGTTTGTCCCGGTCTGAAGCTCGCACAGGTCTGGACTTTAGTTCAGCCAAATTGTGCACCGCTTTCTCACCCTGAAATAACACGAGTGCTCGGAGGACCAGTGACGATGGCAGGGTTACTGTGACTGTGACAGGGCAATCTTCAAAGCGACAGTGACCCTGGCAAAAGAACACTGGCCCTTTTCGTGTTGAATTTGTCTTCTTGAGACGATGTCTTCGAAATCCAAAGGAGCAATAGGGGAACACAGATCTTATTCCCCTTGCCATGATCATGGTCGCCTGAGCATGAGGGACCCATTCATGTGGCAGGATATGGAAGTAAGAGGGCAAGGGGATTGTTATTGTGGCCACACCGTTTGATGGAGTCTTGAAATATAGAATAATATGTTAAGAGTATGACCGGAGCAGGAGCTGTGTTCGCATTGCCGGCAGTAAGTCAGACCTGTTCCCAGTGCATGTTGGACTCCGCCAGGGCTGCCCTGTGTCACCGGTTCTGTTCATAATTTTTATGGACAGAATTTCTAGGCGCCGTCAGGGGTCGGAGGGGGTCCGGTTTGGGGACCACAGGATCTCATCTCTGCTGTTTGCAGACGATGATGTCCTGGTGGCTCCATCAAACCCGGACTTGCAACATGCACTGGGACGGTTTGCAGCCGAGTGTGAAGCGGCTGGGATGAGAATCAGCTCCAAATCTGAGGCCATGGTTCTCGACCGGAAAAAGGTGGCTTGCCCTCTCCAGGTGGGTGGGGAGTCCTTGCCCCAAGTGGAGGAGTTCAAGTATCTCGGGGTCTTGTTCACGAGTGAGGGAAGGATGGAGCGTGAGATCGACAGGCGGATCGGTGCAGCGGCTGCAGTGATGCAGTCGCTGCATCCGACCGTTGTGGTGAAGAAGGAGCTGAGCCCAAAGGCAAAGCTCTCTATTTACCGGTCGCTCTACGTTCTGACCTCACCTATGGTCATGAGCTTTGGGTAGTGACCGAAAGAACAAGATCGCGGATACAAGCGGTCGAAATGAGTTTCCTCCGCCGTGTGGCTGGGCGCTCCCTTAGAGATAAGGTGAGGAGCTCGGCCACACGGGGGGAGCTCGGAGTAGAGCCGCTGCTCCTCCACGTCGAGAGGAGCCAGTTGAGGTGGCTCGGGCATCTGTTCCAGATGCCTCCTGGGCGCCTCCCTCGGGAGGTGTTTCAGGCATGTCCCACCGGGAAGAGGCCCCGGGGAAGACCCAGGACACGCTGGAGAGACTATGTCTCTCGGCTGGCCTGGTAACGCCTCGGGATCCCCCCGGAGGAGTTAGAGGAAGTGTCTGGGGAGGAGGAAGTCTGGGAGTCCCTGCTCAGACTGCTGCCCCCGCGACCCGGCCCCGGATAAAGCGGCAGAAGATGGATGGATGTTAAGAGTATGAAACATACATTTTAAATGTCACAATAAGAAATATAGAAAACACCTCTCCACTGGACTCGGACTCTTTGACTCCTGCTCCGTTCTCTTCCCAGGAGTGTCCAATGTTGTCTGATCAGATTCACAACTGGGCTGTAGATGAAGAAGACAGAGCTGAACTTTCTCCAGGATGAACAGAAGTTATGGCATGATCCTGGCACAGATATGATTCTGTATATTAAAGGCAGTAATGTGAGTTACAATCACAAAAACATCTCTACCGATCATCATTTGGGTCATTGTTTGGAACCTGAGGGATACTGGCCCTGTCAATATTCAGTATGAGAACATGTGGCAGGTGACACCTGACCCAAATTTTCGCAAATGCAAATGATGTATATAGTTTATCAAATTGATTTGTATTCAAGCATGTTAGTGTTTTTCTCCATAATGTGTTGTCTTTTGAGGGTATAAAAAGCCAAATGCTTACAATCAGTGAAAACAATTCATACCTTTTCAACTTCTGGTATATTTTCTGCCGGTTCACTTCTGGATGCAGGATAAAGATACAACACAGAGTGACACACAGAATAACTAGGCATGTTATATTTACCACATTTGGTCCAAAGGCATATTTCAGACGATGGCGATGATTTGGACAGTTTGGGATGCCCAGAAACCCTCTTTGGCCATGTTGAGGGCCTATTGGGCCCCTTCAATTAATACGCCAATGTGGGGTAGGATGTCATCACTTTGAAAGGGATTGAACTGACCCCATACAACCTGAGATGTGCATTCTGTCGACAGAAGGTGAAACAATCGTCAAAGCACATTTATGATCTGATACAGATGGAAATGTAACTTTTTGTTATTGGGATGATTATAACATTGTTATAACGAGCGTCATAATATTTGCTGCGGCGAAATTCTGTCTGAATATCTCGTAAACATTGTCATTTGTGGTGTTGCAATGTGTTTAAAACATGACTTACTGTTTGTGAAGGGATGTCTTTTACAATACACTTTGTGGTGGAAACTAAGTTACTAATTGTGGGCGTGTCCCTCATTGGTCCAGGCGTGTTCCATAGTAGAAAAAGCTTCAGTTGTTTCATCTGGACTCAGTTAGAAAAAATAGACGTTTCGACTTCATCCAAGAGTCATTGTCAATAAAAGAATTTAGGTGGAGAACTCCCATATTTGTACTATTCTGTGGTAAGTCCCGCCCATTGGGCGGAGCCTCCTGAAGTGGAAAGAGTTGTTTGTTTCAACACAAACTCCCCTCTTTGTATCTACCGAGCCTATTCAACCATCAAACATCACATCTGAAGAGAGAAAAGCACTTTCAGCACTAGAAAAAGATCACAGCATCAACATCCTCCAGCAGACAGGGGGCGCTGCACTGTGATTCTCAACGCAGCTGATTATGAAGCCAAAGTCCACACCCTCCTGGAGGACACGCCCTCCTGGAGGACACGCCCACATACGAACGCTTGAAAAGAGATCTGACCAGTGGCTCCAAGAAGAAGGTGATAAACTGTTTACAAAGTCTGGAAAAGAGGAAGTGATGGAGCGGGCTCTGTATTACAGACTGTGTCCTGGTGAAGCCGTGCCATTTATGGCCTTCCAAAAAGACACAAAAAGGATGTTCCACTCAGACCATCGTGTGCAGCACAGATTCCATCACTTACAATGTGGCCAAGCATTTAACAACTATCTTGGCTCCACTTGTGGGGAATTCAGAACATCATGTGGAAAACACACATCACTTTGTGGATAAAGTGAAACATCTCCAACTGGAGCCAGATGACCTCATGGTTTCATATGATGTCGTGTCCCTCTTCACCTGCATCTGACCTCTGACCTCTGAGGCAGTAGCTGCAGTGAGGACCAGACTGCAGGAGGACACCACCTACAGGAAAGGACCAAACTGACTCCTGAACACATATGTAAACTGTTGGACATCTGTCTGAACACCACTTACTTTCAATTCCGGGGACAATTTTACAGATTCATGGCTGTGCCATGGGCTCGCCCGTCTCTCCCATAGTGGCCAACCTGTACATGGAGCACTTTGAGAAGAAGGCACTGGCCTCTTTCTCAGGCTCCGCCCCAAAGCTGTGGCTTCGCTATGTCGATGATACTTTTGTAACAATCAAGAAACAAGAGCTGGAAACCTTAAGGAGAACCGCTTGGCCTTTCTTGATTGTTCCACGATCAGAGGAGAGGACGGGAAACTCCAAATAGAAGTATAAAGGAAACACACACGGACCAGTATCTGCTCTTTGGTTCCAACCACCCACTACAGCACAAGCTGTGATCAGAACCTTACAACACAGAGCTCAAGGTGTGCCCACCAGCTCAGAGGGCAAGAAGAAAGAGGAAAAACATGTCCGAAATGCCCTCTCAGCCTGTGGTTACCCCGCTTGGGCTCTCAACAGAGTGAAGAGAACCAAGAAGCAGGACAAAAGGGAAACTGAACAGAGAAGGAAGGGTGTTTCTATCCCTTATGTGTCTGGCCTGTCGGAAAAACTGCAGAGAATTTTTAGACAACACAAAGTCCCTGTTTATTTTAAACCAGGAAACACTTTAAGACAAAAACTGGTTCATCCTAAGGACAAGATGCCGACTCAAAAACAGAGCAATGTAGTTTATTCTGTCCAATGCAGTGAAGAAAGCTGTAAAGAACGTTACATAGAGAGACTAAACAGCCTCTACACAAGAGGCTCTATCAGCACAGAAGACACTGGAGTTCAGGACCACAGAGCGACGTGCATCTCTATCTTGAAGCCTCTAATCACTCGTTTGAAGACGTGAGGTGAAGGTTTAAGCAGGAGAAAAGATGGTTTGAAAGAGGAGTCAAGGAAGCTATTTTTGTTAAAAAAGAAAGACCTTCTTTAAACAGAAATGGAGGGCTTAGGTTTAATCTTCCTGTTATTTATAATGGGATTCTGAACCCCTGGAAAGGTAAAGGACATTCAGATGCTAATCAGGTACTCAGGGTGGTTGAGCCAGGGTCTCACAAAGACAAAGAGGATTCTAATAGCCCATTAAGTTTCTGAATAGGCTCGGTAGATACAAGGGGGAGTTTCTGTTGAAACAAACAACTCTTTCTACTTCAGGAAGGCTCCGCCCAATGGGCGGGGCTTACCACAGAACAGTATTAATATCGGAGTTCTCGATCTAAATTCTGTTATTGACAATGACTCTTGGATGAAGTCGAAACGTCTACTTTTTCAAACTGAGTCCAGATGAAACAACTGAAGCTTTTTCTTAGTTAATGAATTAATTAGTGACTATAACATAGATCTTCAGCTCTAACTGAAACGTGGCTTCAACAAGACGACTACGTCAGACTAAATGAGTCCACCCCACCCACCCATGTTAACCCCACCCACCCATGTTAACCCCACCCACCCATGTTAACCCCACCCACTCATGTTAACCCCACCCACCCATGTTAACCCCACCCACCCATGTTAACCCCACCCACCCATGTAAACCCCACCCACCCATGTTAACCCCACCCACCCATGTTAACCCCACCCACCCATGTTAACCCCACCCACCCATGTAAACCCCACCCACCCATGTTAACCCCACCCACCCATGTTAACCCCACCCACCCATGTTAACTTTCAGACCTCCAGGAGCAGTGATCTCACACTCAAGCGACTCATGAGCCCTAAAACTAACAATGCATTTCACTCATTTAAAGCCTTATGCTGTCGATCACATGTCCAAATATGAAAAACCAAAAAGGAGTTTTGTTCATAGTTTTCTACCGACCTCCTGGTCCCTATTCAGAGTTTTTAACAGAGTTTTCTGACTTTATATCAAACTTAGTGTTAGCCTGGGATAAAATAGTTATAGTTGGAGACTTTAATATCCACGTGAACATGAGTGATGACTCTCTCAGTAATGCCTTCAGCGCCTTGTTAGACAGCATTGGTTTCACTCAGAATGTAAATAAACCGACTCACACTCACAAGAACACTCTGGATCTTGTCCTAACGTATGGAACAGAGATTAGTGACCTCATTGTCCTCCCTCAAAACCCTATATTGTCAGATCATTTCATAATTACCTTTCAGTTTATTCTTAAAGATCATCCAGTCCCACAAAATAAAGTTATAATGAAAAGGACAAAATCTGAAAAATCTATCTCAAAACTCAAAGAAATAATAGAGCCAATATTCAGAGACATGTCATGTGATCACGTCATGTAATCACGTCATGTGATCACGTCATGTGATCACGTCATGTGATCACGTCATGTGATCACGTCATGTGATCACGTCATGTGATCACGTCATGTGATCATGTCATGTGATCCTGCTGAGAACAGCTTTAGTCCCAGTTTAAGTGATCAATGTGTCGACTTGACCATGAATTCTCTGAAGTCTGCTCTTGATGTTGTCGCTCCGTTAAAACAGAAGGTCATTAGGCCAAAGCGCCTCCTCCTGGTACAACCAAGAACTGCGTTCACATAAACAAAGAGTTAGAAAGTTAGAGGGATTATTTCGTCGCTCTCACACCGAAGAATCCCTAAAAGCAGGAAAAGTTGCTCCTGTCCTGTCAGCAGCTCTGTGTGAGGCCCAAACCAGATATTATTCAAATCTAATAGAAGTCAACAAAAGTAACACTAAATTCCTTTTCAGCACTGTAGCTAGGCTAACAAACTGTCACAGTGCAGTAGAGCCCTCAATCCCAGCTACACTTAGCTCTGATGATTTCCTCCTATTTTTTAACAATAAAATAAAAACAATCAGAGATAAATTAGATGAAATTACCCCCGCTATTAGCCCTGAACTAGCCCAAGCTGTAAATCTAACGTCCCATATAAATCCACCTGTAAACTTAGAAAGGTTCACAGCTGTTGATCAAGCAGAGATAACTTCAGCCATTATGTCCTCTAAAAGCTCCACTTGTGTCCTGGACCCCATTCCAAGCAGACTCCTCAAAGACATTCTCCCCCTAATTATAGACCCTATTCTTAATATAATAAATACTTCACTCCAAAGTGGCTATGTTCCACAGTCCTTCAAACATGACGTCATTAAACCTCTTCTGAAAAAGCCTAATCTAGATCCCGACCTATTGGTAAACTACAGACCTATTTCAAATCTTCCCTTCGTCTCTAAAATCCTTGAAAAAGTTGTAGTAAAACAGCTTTGTCGCCCCCTACAGCAGGGTTCAGAGCCCACCACAGCAGGGTTCAGAGCCCACCACAGCAGGGTTCAGAGCCCACCACAGCAGGGTTCAGAGCCCACCACAGCAGGGTTCAGAGCCCACCACAGCAGGGTTCAGAGCCCACCACAGCAGGGTTCAGAGCCCACCACAGCAGGGTTCAGAGCCCACCACAGCAGGGTTCAGAGCCCACCACAGCAGGGTTCAGAGCCCACCACAGCACTGAAACTGCACTAATTAAAGTCACAAATGATTTGTTATTAGCCGCTGACGATGGACTGGTCTCAGTCCTGGTTCTGTTGGACCTCAGCGCAGCGTTTGACCATCGACCACAACATTCTACTACAGAGGTTAGAATGTGATGTAGGTGTCAGAGGCCCCGCCCTCAGAGGCCCCGCCCTCAGCTGGTTTAAATCCTATTTATCTGATAGGTTCCAATTTGTTAATGTAAACCAGAGCTCCTCCCCTTGTTCTAAAGTAATTTACGGTGTGCCACAGGGTTCGGTACTCGGTCCAATGCTGCCGTCAGGTCACATGATCAGGTCACATGGCATTAACTTCCACTGCTATGCAGACGACACTCAGCTGTATTTATCAATGAAACCTGATCAGAGCGATCAAGTAGACAGACTTAGTACTTGTGTGAAGGAGATAAAAACCTGGATGACACTAAACTACCTGCTTCTTAACCCTGAAAAAACCGAGGTCATTGTGCTGGAGGTCATTGTGCTGGAGGTCATTGTGCTGGAGGTCATTGTGCTGGAGGTCATTGTGCTGGTCCTAAGCATCTACGAGACGCTCTATCTGAGCAGATAGTCACACTGGACAATGTCAGTGAAGCCTCCAGTTCTACTGTAAGAAACCTCAGAGTCTTATTTGACCAGGAGCTCTCATTTAAAGCTCATATAAATCAAGTCTGTAAAACAGACTCTTTCATTTGCGCAACAAGAGCCAAAATCAGAAGAATCCTGCCTAAAAGTGAAGCTGAAAAACTTATCCATGCATTTGTAACGACTAGATTAGACT
>NW_027316056.1:42264389-42279901 GCF_026437365.1 Eucyclogobius newberryi
TAGAGTAGGGTTAGGGTTAGAGTAGGGTTAGCGTTAGGGTTAGAGTAGGGTTAGGGTTAGCCATGAGGCTATAGGGTTAGGGTTAGAGTAGGGTTAGGGTTAAGGTTAGGGTTAGAGTAGGGTTAGGGTTAGAGTAGGGTTAGGGTTAGGGTTAGAGTAGGGTTAGGGTTAGAGTAGGGTTAGGGTTAGGGTTAGAGTAGGGTTAGGGTTAGAGTAGGGTTAGGGTTAGAGTAGGGTTAGGGTTAGGGTTAGAGTAGGGTTAGGGTTAGAGTAGGGTTAGAGTTAGGGTTAGAGTAGGGTTAGGGTTAGAGTAGGGTTAGGGTTAGAGTAGGGTTAGCGTTAGGGTTAGAGTAGGGTTAGGGTTAGCCATGAGGCTATAGGGTTAGGGTTAGGGTTAGAGTAGGGTTAGGGTTAAGGTTAGGGTTAGAGTAGGGTTAGGGTTAGAGTAGGGTTAGGGTTAGGGTTAGAGTAGGGTTAGGGTTAGAGTAGGGTTAGGGTTAGAGTAGGGTTAGGGTTAGGGTTAGAGTAGGGTTAGGGTTAGAGTAGGGTTAGAGTTAGGGTTAGAGTAGGGTTAGGGTTAGAGTAGGGTTAGGGTTAGAGTAGGGTTAGCGTTAGGGTTAGAGTAGGGTTAGGGTTAGCCATGAGGCTATAGGGTTAGGGTTAGGGTTAGAGTAGGGTTAGGGTTAAGGTTAGGGTTAGAGTAGGGTTAGGGTTAGAGTAGGGTTAGGGTTAGGGTTAGAGTAGGGTTAGGGTTAGAGTAGGGTTAGGGTTAGAGTAGGGTTAGGGTTAGAGTAGGGTTAGGGTTAGAGTAGGGTTAGCGTTAGGGTTAGAGTAGGGTTAGGGTTAGCCATGAGGCTATAGGGTTAGGGTTAGAGTAGGGTTAGGGTTAAGGTTAGGGTTAGAGTAGGGTTGGGGTTAGAGTAGGGTTAGGGTTAGAGTAGGGTTAGAGTAGGGTTAGGGTTAGGGTTAGAGTAGGGTTAGGGTTAGAGTAGGGTTAGGGTTAGAGTAGGGTTAGCGTTAGGGTTAGAGTAGGGTTAGGGTTAGCCATGAGGCTATAGGGTTAGGGTTAGAGTAGGGTTAGGGTTAAGGTTAGGGTTAGAGTAGGGTTGGGGTTAGAGTAGGGTTAGGGTTAGAGTAGGGTTAGAGTAGGGTTAGGGTTAGGGTTAGAGTAGGGTTAGGGTTAGAGTAGGGTTAGGGTTAGAGTAGGGTTAGGGTTAGGGTTAGAGTAGGGTTAGGGTTAGAGTAGGGTTAGGGTTAGGGTTAGGGTTAAGGTTAGGGTTAGGGTTAGGGTTAGGGTTAGGGTTAGGGTTAGGGTTAGGGTTAGAGTAGGGTTAGGGTTAGAGTTAGGGTTAGGGTTAGGGTTAGCCATGAGGCTATAGGGTTAGGGTTAGAGTAGGGTTAGGGTTAAGGTTAGAGTAGGGTTAGGGTTAGAGTAGGGTTAGGGTTAGAGTAGGGTTAGGGTTAGGGTTAGAGTAGGGTTAGGGTTAGAGTAGGGTTAGAGTTAGGGTTAGAGTAGGGTTAGGGTTAGAGTAGGGTTAGGGTTAGAGTAGGGTTAGCGTTAGGGTTAGAGTAGGGTTAGGGTTAGCCATGAGGCTATAGGGTTAGGGTTAGGGTTAGAGTAGGGTTAGGGTTAAGGTTAGGGTTAGAGTAGGGTTAGGGTTAGAGTAGGGTTAGGGTTAGGGTTAGAGTAGGGTTAGGGTTAGAGTAGGGTTAGGGTTAGGGTTAGAGTAGGGTTAGGGTTAGAGTAGGGTTAGGGTTAGAGTAGGGTTAGCGTTAGGGTTAGAGTAGGGTTAGGGTTAGCCATGAGGCTATAGGGTTAGGGTTAGAGTAGGGTTAGGGTTAAGGTTAGGGTTAGAGTAGGGTTGGGGTTAGAGTAGGGTTAGGGTTAGAGTAGGGTTAGAGTAGGGTTAGGGTTAGAGTAGGGTTAGGGTTAGAGTAGGGTTAGGGTTAGAGTAGGGTTAGGGTTAGGGTTAGAGTAGGGTTAGGGTTAGAGTAGGGTTAGGGTTAGGGTTAAGGTTAGGGTTAGGGTTAGGGTTAGGGTTAGGGTTAGGGTTAGGGTTAGAGTAGGGTTAGGGTTAGAGTTAGGGTTAGGGTTAGGGTTAGGGTTAGGGTTAGGGTTAGGGTTAGGGTTAGGGTTAGCCATGAGGCTATAACGGGCTATAAGGGAAATGCCGCTCTCCAGCCACGGCCTATTTAGAAAGTAAAATACAAACTGAGATGTAATAGAAGCCAAAGAAATGTACTCGATTAAAAGTAACGTAGCTTTCCGTTTTATGAGTGAAGTAAATCCTGTTTTTTTACGTTTCTTTTTGAAATATTATCACTCTGAAGATGCGTCGACTTGTGCCTTTGATTGTGATAAATAAAGTGTAACGCTTCAAGAAGAGTTTATCCCTTTATTTGACCTGAAAACAGACACTACCACAACTGTAGAACTAGATCTAATCTAACTCATTATAACGCTGGTCAGAAAGAGGCAGAACGGTCAACAGTGAACAGTTTATTTACACAAAAGTGCATTGTACAAAGTTTGTTTTACTATTGTAAATATACTTCTTTATCGTCTAAAACTAAAACACATGATTTAAATATGACCACACGTTATTGAGCGACAGTTGTGCTGCTAAAGTTGGTCCAAAATACTCGACAAAGTTCAAAAGAGTCTGAATTCACAAAAGGATAAATATATAAATAATCAAGTCATTATTGGAATATTCAGTTAAATACAAATAAAATCTACGGCCAAAACACTGGGACCAGGAGGTCTGAGGTTCACGTCCCACTGCAGTGAACGCTGCTGTTGTGTCTGTTTAAAGTGCAAGAAAAGTCCCGGTCCAGGTCCAGGTCCCGGTCCAGGCCCAGGTCCAGGTCCAGGCCCAGGTCCAGGTCCAGGTCCAGGTCCCGGTCCAGGCCCAGGTCCCGGTCCAGGTCCCGGTCCCGGTCCAGGTCCAGGTCCAGGTCCCGGTCCCGGTCCCGGTCCAGGTCCAGGTCCCGGTCCCGGTCCAGGTCCCGGTCCAGGCCCAGGTCCCGGTCCAGGTCCAGGTCCAGGTCCAGGTCCAGGTCCCGGTCCAGGCCCAGGTCCCGGTCCAGGTCCCGGTCCCGGTCCAGGTCCAGGCCCAGGCCCAGGTCCCGGTCCAGGTCCAGGTCCAGGTCCCGGTCCCGGTCCAGGTCCAGGTCCCGGTCCAGGCCCAGGTCCCGGTCCAGGTCCAGGTCCCCGTCCAGGCCCAGGTCCTGGTCCAGGTCCCGGTCCCGGTCCAGGTCCAGGTCCAGGTCCAGGTCCCGGTCCAGGTCCCGGTCCCGGTCCAGGCCCAGGTCCCGGTCCAGGTCCAGGTCCAGGTCCAGGTCCAGGTCCAGGTCCAGGTCCCGGTCCAGGTCCAGGTCCCGGTCCAGGTCCCGGTCCAGGTCCAGGTCCAGGCCCAGGCCCCAGTCCAGGCCCAGGTCCCGGTCCAGGTCCCGGTCCAGGTCCAGGTCCAGGCCCAGGCCCAGGTCCAGGTCCCGGTCCAGGTCCAGGTCCAGGTCCCGGTCCAGGTCCAGGTCCCAGTCCAGGTCCCGGTCCAGGTCCCGGTCCAGGTCCAGGTCCAGGCCCAGGTCCCAGTCCAGGCCCAGGTCCCGGTCCAGGTCCAGGTCCCGGTCCAGGTCCAGGTCCAGGCCCAGGCCCAGGTCCCGGTCCAGGTCCAGGTCCAGGTCCCGGTCCAGGTCCAGGTCCCAGTCCAGGTCCCGGTCCCGGTCCAGGTCCAGGTCCAGGTCCAGGTCCCGGTCCCGGTCCAGGTCCAGGTCCAGGTCCAGGTCCAAGTCCAGGTCCCGGTCCAGGTCCAGGTCCCAGTCCAGGTCCAGGCCCAGGTCCCGGTCCAGGTCCAGGTCCAGGTCCCAGTCCAGGTCCAGGTCCCGGTCCAGGCCCAGGTCCCGGTCCAGGTCCCGGTCCCGGTCCAGGTCCAGGTCCCGGTCCCGGTCCCGGTCCAGGCCCAGGTCCCGGTCCAGGTCCCGGTCCAGGTCCAGGTCCCGGTCCAGGTCCCGGTCCCGGTCCAGGTCCAGGTCCAGGTCCCAGTCCAGGTCCAGGTCCAGGTCCCAGTCCAGGTCCAGGTCCAGGTCCAGGTCCAGGTCCCAGTCCAGGTCCAGGTCCCGGTCCAGGCCCAGGTCCAGGTCCCGGTCCCGGTCCAGGTCCCGGTCCCGGTCCAGGTCCAGGTCCCGGTCCCGGTCCCGGTCCAGGCCCAGGTCCCGGTCCAGGTCCAGGTCCAGGTCCCAGTCCAGGTCCAGGTCCAGGTCCCAGTCCAGGTCCAGGTCCAGGTCCAGGTCCCGGTCCAGGTCCAGGTCCAGGTCCAGGTCCAGGTCCAAGTCCAGGTCCCGGTCCAGGTCCAGGTCCCAGTCCAGGTCCAGGCCCAGGTCCAGGCCCAGGTCCCGGTCCAGGTCCAGGTCCAGGTCCAGGTCCAGGTCCCAGTCCAGGTCCAGGTCCCGGTCCAGGCCCAGGTCCCGGTCCCGGTCCAGGTCCCGGTCCCGGTCCAGGTCCAGGTCCCGGTCCCGGTCCAGGCCCAGGTCCAGGTCCCGGTCCAGGTCCCGGTCCAGGTCCAGGTCCAGGTCCAGGTCCAGGTCCCAGTCCAGGTCCAGGTCCAGGTCCCAGTCCAGGTCCAGGTCCAGGTCCAGGTCCCAGTCCAGGTCCAGGTCCCGGTCCAGGCCCAGGTCCCGGTCCCGGTCCAGGTCCAGGTCCAGGTCCCGGTCCAGGCCCAGGTCCCGGTCCAGGTCCAGGTCCAGGTCCCGGTCCAGGCCCAGGTCCAGGTCCAGGCCCAGGTCGCGGTCCCGAGTCGCTCAAACTAAAACCAAAACACTCGACACAAACAAAGCCACTGCACAGGAAGTGACATCATACTGCACAGGAAGTGACATCATACTGCAGCTAATGCACGATATGTTCATTTTTACAGTTGAAATTAAAGTAAATTAAAGTAAAGTGCTTTTCGAACTCCCCAACAATCGATAGACAGCATCTGGAGGCGACTGGACTCCCCCACGACCCCGTGACCCTGACCCCGTGACCCTGACCCTGCCGTCCAGACGACCCTGGTGAGCCTTTAGTGCAATCAATATTGTCATATTTTATACTTGAAAAGAAGTGCTTTAAACACAGGGCGCGGTACTGCGCACGTCCGTCCAGCAGGGCGCGGTACTGCGCACTTCCAGCAGGGCGCGGTACTGCGCACGTCCAGCAGGGCGCGGTACTGCGCACGTCCAGCAGGGCGCGGTACTGCGCACGTCCGTCCAGCAGGGCGCGGTACTGCGCACGTCCGTCCAGCAGGGCGCGGTACTGCGCACGTCCGTCCAGCAGGGCGCGGTACTGCGCACGTCCAGCAGGGCGCGGTACTGCGCACATCCAGCAGGGCGCGGTACTGCGCACATCCAGCAGGGCGCGCCAGCTTCATCTCATGGAACGTGAGTTTAAAGTTTGATCAATAAATAAAACACTTTATTTAAACATTTGGCACGTTTCTGACTTTAATGTTCTGTTTATTTTATGGAGGTGAGAGTTGACTTGGCCCCTCCCCCTCTGGCCCCTCCCCCTCCGGCCCCGCCCCCTCCGGCCCCGCCCTCACACGTAGACCTTGGCGAGGGCGTCGGCTCCTCCGCTGCACATGTATCCGAGCGTCGGGTGGAACGTGACCGTGTGGATGGACTCATGGAACTTCCGTCTGTGAGAAGTGAACTCCTGGACACACGTGCGAGAGTCCAGACTCCAGAGGCGCAGCGAGCAGTCGTGACCTGCAGGGGGCGCACAACAGGGCTAAAGAGGGCTAAAGAGGGGCTAAAGAGGGGCTAAAGAGGGGCTAAAGCAGGGCTAAAGAGGGGCTAAAGAGGGGCTAAAGCAGGGCTAAAGAGGGGCTAAAGAGGGGCTAAAGCAGGGCTAAAGCAGGACTAAAGAGGGGCTAAAGAGGGGCTAAAGCAGGGCTAAAGAGGGGCTAAAGCAGGGCTAAAGAGGGGCTAAAGAGGGGCTAAAGAGGGGCTAAAGAGGGGCTGAAGAGGGGCTAAAGCAGGGCTAAAGCAGGGCTAAAGAGGGGCTAAAGCAGGGCTAAAGAGGGGCTAAAGAGGGGCTAAAGCAGGGCTAAAGCAGGACTAAAGAGGGGCTAAAGAGGGGCTAAAGCAGGGCTAAAGAGGGGCTAAAGAGGGGCTAAAGAGGGGCTAAAGAGGGACCAAAGCAGGACTAAAGAGGGGCTAAAGAGGGGCTAAAGAGGGGCTAAAGAGGGGCTAAAGAGGGGCTAAAGCAGGACTAAAGAGGGGCTAAAGAGGGGCTAAAGAGGGGCTAAAGAGGGACTAAAGAGGGGCTAAAGAAGGGCTAAAGAGGGGCTAAAGAGGGACTAAAGCAGGGCTAAAGCAGGACTAAAGAGGGGCTAAAGAGGGGCTAAAGAGGGGCTAAAGCAGGGCTAAAGAGGGGCTAAAGAGGGGCTAAAGCAGGGCTAAAGAGGGGCTAAAGAGGGGCTAAAGCAGGGCTAAAGAGGGGCTAAAGAGGGGCTAAAGCAGGGCTAAAGCAGGACTAAAGAGGGGCTAAAGAGGGGCTAAAGCAGGGCTAAAGAGGGGCTAAAGAGGGGCTAAAGAGGGGCTAAAGAGGGACCAAAGCGGGACTAAAGAGGGGCTAAAGAGGGGCTAAAGAGGGGCTAAAGAGGGGCTAAAGAGGGGCTAAAGCAGGACTAAAGAGGGGCTAAAGAGGGGCTAAAGAGGGGCTAAAGAGGGGCTAAAGCAGGGCTAAAGAGGGGCTAAAGAGGGGCTAAAGCAGGGCTAAAGAGGGGCTAAAGAGGGGCTAAAGAGGGGCTAAAGCAGGGCTAAAGAGGGGCTAAAGCAGGGCTAAAGAGGGGCTAAAGAGGGACTAAAGAGGGGCTAGAGAGGGGCTAAAGAGGGGCTAAAGAGGGACTAAAGCGGGGCTAAAGAGGGGCTAAAGCAGGGCTAAAGAGGGGCTAAAGAGGGGCTAAAGAGGGGCTAAAGAGGGACTAAAGAGGGGCTAAAGAAGGGCTAAAGAGGGGCTAAAGAGGGACTAAAGCAGGGCTAAAGCAGGACTAAAGAGGGGCTAAAGAGGGGCTAAAGAGGGGCTAAAGCAGGGCTAAAGAGGGGCTAAAGAGGGGCTAAAGCAGGGCTAAAGAGGGACTAAAGAGGGGCTAAAGCAGGACTAAAGAGGGGCTAAAGAGGGGCTAAAGCAGGACTAAAGAGGGGCTAAAGAGGGGCTAAAGAGGGGCTAAAGAGGGGCTAAAGCAGGACTAAAGAGGGGCTAAAGAGGGGCTAAAGCAGGGCTAAAGCAGGACTAAAGAGGGGCTAAAGAGGGGCTAAAGCAGGGCTAAAGAGGGGCTAAAGAGGGGCTAAAGAGGGACTAAAGAGGGGCTAAAGAGGGGCTAAAGCAGGGCTAAAGAGGGGCTAAAGAGGGGCTAAAGCAGGGCTAAAGAGGGGCTAAAGAGGGGCTAAAGAGGGACTAAAGAGGGACTAAAGAGGGGCTAAAGAGGGGCTAAAGCAGGGCTAAAGAGGGGCTAAAGAGGGGCTAAAGCAGGACTAAAGAGGGGCTAAAGAGGGGCTAAAGCAGGGCTAAAGCAGGACTAAAGAGGGGCTAAAGAGGGGCTAAAGCAGGGCTAAAGAGGGGCTAAAGAGGGGCTAAAGAGGGACTAAAGAGGGGCTAAAGAGGGGCTAAAGAGGGGCTAAAGCAGGACTAAAGAGGGGCTAAAGAGGGGCTAAAGAGGGGCTAAAGAGGGGCTAAAGCAGGGCTAAAGAGGGGCTAAAGAGGGGCTAAAGCAGGGCTAAAGAGGGGCTAAAGAGGGGCTAAAGAGGGGCTAAAGCAGGGCTAAAGAGGGGCTAAAGCAGGGCTAAAGAGGGGCTAAAGAGGGACTAAAGAGGGGCTAAAGAGGGGCTAAAGAGGGGCTAAAGAGGGACTAAAGCGGGGCTAAAGAGGGGCTAAAGCAGGGCTAAAGAGGGGCTAAAGAGGGGCTAAAGAGGGGCTAAAGAGGGGCTAAAGAGGGACTAAAGAGGGGCTAAAGAAGGGCTAAAGAGGGGCTAAAGAGGGACTAAAGCAGGGCTAAAGCAGGACTAAAGAGGGGCTAAAGAGGGGCTAAAGAGGGGCTAAAGCAGGGCTAAAGAGGGGCTAAAGAGGGACTAAAGAGGGGCTAAAGAGGGGCTAAAGAGGGGCTAAAGAGGGGCTAAAGCAGGGCTAAAGAGGGACTAAAGAGGGGCTAAAGCAGGACTAAAGAGGGGCTAAAGAGGGGCTAAAGCAGGGCTAAAGCAGGACTAAAGAGGGGCTAAAGAGGGGCTAAAGCAGGGCTAAAGAGGGGCTAAAGAGGGGCTAAAGAGGGACTAAAGAGGGGCTAAAGAGGGGCTAAAGCAGGGCTAAAGAGGGGCTAAAGAGGGGCTAAAGCAGGACTAAAGAGGGGCTAAAGAGGGGCTAAAGCAGGGCTAAAGCAGGACTAAAGAGGGGCTAAAGAGGGGCTAAAGCAGGGCTAAAGAGGGGCTAAAGAGGGGCTAAAGAGGGACTAAAGAGGGGCTAAAGAGGGGCTAAAGCAGGGCTAAAGAGGGGCTAAAGAGGGGCTAAAGCAGGGCTAAAGAGGGGCTAAAGAGGGGCTAAAGAGGGACTAAAGAGGGGCTAAAGAGGGGCTAAAGCAGGGCTAAAGAGGGGCTAAAGAGGGGCTAAAGCAGGACTAAAGAGGGGCTAAAGAGGGGCTAAAGCAGGGCTAAAGCAGGACTAAAGAGGGGCTAAAGAGGGGCTAAAGCAGGGCTAAAGAGGGGCTAAAGAGGGGCTAAAGAGGGACTAAAGAGGGGCTAAAGAGGGGCTAAAGCAGGGCTAAAGAGGGGCTAAAGAGGGGCTAAAGCAGGGCTAAAGAGGGGCTAAAGAGGGGCTAAAGCGGGACTAAAGAGGGGCTAAAGAGGGGCTAAAGCAGGGCTAAAGCAGGACTAAAGAGGGGCTAAAGAGGGGCTAAAGCAGGGCTAAAGAGGGGCTAAAGAGGGGCTAAAGAGGGACTAAAGAGGGGCTAAAGAGGGGCTAAAGCAGGGCTAAAGAGGGGCTAAAGAGGGGCTAAAGCAGGGCTAAAGAGGGGCTAAAGAGGGGCTAAAGCAGGGCTAAAGCAGGGCTAAAGAGGGGCTAAAGAGGGGCTAAAGAGGGGCTAAAGAGGGGCTAAAGCAGGGCTAAAGAGGGGCTAAAGAGGGGCTAAAGCAGGGCTAAAGAGGGGCTAAAGAGGGACCAAAGCAGGGCTAAAGAGGGGCTAAAGAGGGGCTAAAGCAGGGCTAAAGAGGGGCTAAAGAGGGGCTAAAGAGGGGCTAAAGAGGGGCTAAAGCAGGGCTAAAGAGGGGCTAAAGAGGGGCTAAAGAGGGGCTAAAGCAGGGCTAAAGCAGGACTAAAGAGGGGCTAAAGAGGGGCTAAAGCAGGGCTAAAGCAGGACTAAAGAGGGGCTAAAGAGGGGCTAAAGCAGGGCTAAAGAGGGGCTAAAGAGGGGCTAAAGAGGGGCTAAAGAGGGACCAAAGCAGGACTAAAGAGGGGCTAAAGAGGGGCTAAAGAGGGGCTAAAGAGGGGCTAAAGAGGGGCTAAAGAGGGGCTAAAGAGGGGCTAAAGCAGGACTAAAGAGGGGCTAAAGAGGGGCTAAAGAGGGGCTAAAGAGGGACTAAAGAGGGGCTAAAGAAGGGCTAAAGAGGGGCTAAAGAGGGACTAAAGCAGGGCTAAAGCAGGACTAAAGAGGGGCTAAAGAGGGGCTAAAGAGGGGCTAAAGCAGGGCTAAAGAGGGGCTAAAGAGGGGCTAAAGCAGGGCTAAAGAGGGGCTAAAGAGGGGCTAAAGCAGGGCTAAAGAGGGTCTAAAGAGGGGCTAAAGCAGGGCTAAAGCAGGACTAAAGAGGGGCTAAAGAGGGGCTAAAGCAGGGCTAAAGAGGGGCTAAAGAGGGGCTAAAGAGGGGCTAAAGAGGGACCAAAGCGGGACTAAAGAGGGGCTAAAGAGGGGCTAAAGAGGGGCTAAAGAGGGGCTAAAGAGGGGCTAAAGCAGGACTAAAGAGGGGCTAAAGAGGGGCTAAAGAGGGGCTAAAGAGGGGCTAAAGCAGGGCTAAAGAGGGGCTAAAGAGGGGCTAAAGCAGGGCTAAAGAGGGGCTAAAGAGGGGCTAAAGAGGGGCTAAAGCAGGGCTAAAGAGGGGCTAAAGCAGGGCTAAAGAGGGGCTAAAGAGGGACTAAAGAGGGGCTAGAGAGGGGCTAAAGAGGGGCTAAAGAGGGACTAAAGCGGGGCTAAAGAGGGGCTAAAGCAGGGCTAAAGAGGGGCTAAAGAGGGGCTAAAGAGGGGCTAAAGAGGGACTAAAGAGGGGCTAAAGAAGGGCTAAAGAGGGGCTAAAGAGGGACTAAAGCAGGGCTAAAGCAGGACTAAAGAGGGGCTAAAGAGGGGCTAAAGAGGGGCTAAAGCAGGGCTAAAGAGGGGCTAAAGAGGGGCTAAAGCAGGGCTAAAGAGGGACTAAAGAGGGGCTAAAGCAGGACTAAAGAGGGGCTAAAGAGGGGCTAAAGCAGGGCTAAAGCAGGACTAAAGAGGGGCTAAAGAGGGGCTAAAGAGGGGCTAAAGAGGGGCTAAAGCAGGACTAAAGAGGGGCTAAAGAGGGGCTAAAGCAGGGCTAAAGCAGGACTAAAGAGGGGCTAAAGAGGGGCTAAAGCAGGGCTAAAGAGGGGCTAAAGAGGGGCTAAAGAGGGACTAAAGAGGGGCTAAAGAGGGGCTAAAGCAGGGCTAAAGAGGGGCTAAAGAGGGGCTAAAGCAGGGCTAAAGAGGGGCTAAAGAGGGGCTAAAGAGGGACTAAAGAGGGACTAAAGAGGGGCTAAAGAGGGGCTAAAGCAGGGCTAAAGAGGGGCTAAAGAGGGGCTAAAGCAGGACTAAAGAGGGGCTAAAGAGGGGCTAAAGCAGGGCTAAAGCAGGACTAAAGAGGGGCTAAAGAGGGGCTAAAGCAGGGCTAAAGAGGGGCTAAAGAGGGGCTAAAGAGGGACTAAAGAGGGGCTAAAGAGGGGCTAAAGAGGGGCTAAAGCAGGACTAAAGAGGGGCTAAAGAGGGGCTAAAGAGGGGCTAAAGAGGGGCTAAAGCAGGGCTAAAGAGGGGCTAAAGAGGGGCTAAAGCAGGGCTAAAGAGGGGCTAAAGAGGGGCTAAAGAGGGGCTAAAGCAGGGCTAAAGAGGGGCTAAAGCAGGGCTAAAGAGGGGCTAAAGAGGGACTAAAGAGGGGCTAAAGAGGGGCTAAAGAGGGGCTAAAGAGGGACTAAAGCGGGGCTAAAGAGGGGCTAAAGCGGGGCTAAAGAGGGGCTAAAGAGGGGCTAAAGAGGGGCTAAAGAGGGGCTAAAGAGGGACTAAAGAGGGGCTAAAGAAGGGCTAAAGAGGGGCTAAAGAGGGACTAAAGCAGGGCTAAAGCAGGACTAAAGAGGGGCTAAAGAGGGGCTAAAGAGGGGCTAAAGCAGGGCTAAAGAGGGGCTAAAGAGGGACTAAAGAGGGGCTAAAGAGGGGCTAAAGAGGGGCTAAAGAGGGGCTAAAGCAGGGCTAAAGAGGGACTAAAGAGGGGCTAAAGCAGGACTAAAGAGGGGCTAAAGAGGGGCTAAAGCAGGGCTAAAGCATGACTAAAGAGGGGCTAAAGAGGGGCTAAAGCAGGGCTAAAGAGGGGCTAAAGAGGGGCTAAAGAGGGACTAAAGAGGGGCTAAAGAGGGGCTAAAGCAGGGCTAAAGAGGGGCTAAAGAGGGGCTAAAGCAGGACTAAAGAGGGGCTAAAGAGGGGCTAAAGCAGGGCTAAAGCAGGACTAAAGAGGGGCTAAAGAGGGGCTAAAGCAGGGCTAAAGAGGGGCTAAAGAGGGGCTAAAGAGGGACTAAAGAGGGGCTAAAGAGGGGCTAAAGCAGGGCTAAAGAGGGGCTAAAGAGGGGCTAAAGCAGGGCTAAAGAGGGGCTAAAGAGGGGCTAAAGAGGGACTAAAGAGGGGCTAAAGAGGGGCTAAAGCAGGGCTAAAGAGGGGCTAAAGAGGGGCTAAAGCAGGACTAAAGAGGGGCTAAAGAGGGGCTAAAGCAGGGCTAAAGCAGGACTAAAGAGGGGCTAAAGCAGGGCTAAAGAGGGGCTAAAGAGGGGCTAAAGAGGGACTAAAGAGGGGCTAAAGAGGGGCTAAAGCAGGGCTAAAGAGGGGCTAAAGAGGGGCTAAAGCAGGGCTAAAGAGGGGCTAAAGAGGGGCTAAAGCGGGACTAAAGAGGGGCTAAAGAGGGGCTAAAGCAGGGCTAAAGCAGGACTAAAGAGGGGCTAAAGAGGGGCTAAAGCAGGGCTAAAGAGGGGCTAAAGAGGGGCTAAAGAGGGACTAAAGAGGGGCTAAAGAGGGGCTAAAGCAGGGCTAAAGAGGGGCTAAAGAGGGGCTAAAGCAGGGCTAAAGAGGGGCTAAAGAGGGGCTAAAGCAGGGCTAAAGCAGGGCTAAAGAGGGGCTAAAGAGGGGCTAAAGAGGGGCTAAAGAGGGGCTAAAGCAGGGCTAAAGAGGGGCTAAAGAGGGGCTAAAGCAGGGCTAAAGAGGGGCTAAAGAGGGACCAAAGCAGGGCTAAAGAGGGGCTAAAGAGGGGCTAAAGCAGGGCTAAAGAGGGGCTAAAGAGGGGCTAAAGAGGGGCTAAAGAGGGGCTAAAGCAGGGCTAAAGAGGGGCTAAAGAGGGGCTAAAGAGGGGCTAAAGCAGGGCTAAAGCAGGACTAAAGAGGGGCTAAAGAGGGGCTAAAGCAGGGCTAAAGCAGGACTAAAGAGGGGCTAAAGAGGGGCTAAAGCAGGGCTAAAGAGGGGCTAAAGAGGGACTAAAGAGGGGCTAAAGAGGGGCTAAAGCAGGGCTAAAGAGGGGCTAAAGAGGGGCTAAAGCAGGGCTAAAGAGGGGCTAAAGAGGGGCTAAAGCAGGGCTAAAGCAGGGCTAAAGCAGGGCTAAAGAGGGGCTAAAGAGGGGCTAAAGAGGGGCTAAAGCAGGGCTAAAGAGGGGCTAAAGAGGGACTAAAGAGGGGCTAAAGAGGGGCTAAAGAGTGGCTAAAGAGGGACTAAAGCGGGGCTAAAGAGGGGCTAAAGCAGGGCTAAAGAGGGGCTAAAGAGGGGCTAAAGAGGGGCTAAAGAGGGGCTAAAGAGGGACTAAAGAGGGGCTAAAGAAGGGCTAAAGAGGGGCTAAAGAGGGACTAAAGCAGGGCTAAAGCAGGACTAAAGAGGGGCTAAAGAGGGGCTAAAGAGGGGCTAAAGCAGGGCTAAAGAGGGGCTAAAGAGGGGCTAAAGCAGGGCTAAAGAGGGACTAAAGAGGGGCTAAAGCAGGACTAAAGAGGGGCTAAAGAGGGGCTAAAGCAGGGCTAAAGAGGGGCTAAAGAGGGGCTAAAGCAGGACTAAAGAGGGGCTAAAGAGGGGCTAAAGCAGGGCTAAAGCAGGACTAAAGAGGGGCTAAAGAGGGGCTAAAGCAGGGCTAAAGAGGGGCTAAAGAGGGGCTAAAGAGGGACTAAAGAGGGGCTAAAGAGGGGCTAAAGCAGGGCTAAAGAGGGGCTAAAGAGGGGCTAAAGAGGGGCTAAAGAGGGGCTAAAGAGGGGCTAAAGAGGGGCTAAAGAGGGACTAAAGAGGGGCTAAAGAGGGGCTAAAGCAGGGCTAAAGAGGGGCTAAAGAGGGGCTAAAGCAGGACTAAAGAGGGGCTAAAGAGGGGCTAAAGCAGGGCTAAAGCAGGACTAAAGAGGGGCTAAAGAGGGGCTAAAGCAGGGCTAAAGAGGGGCTAAAGAGGGGCTAAAGAGGGACTAAAGAGGGGCTAAAGAGGGGCTAAAGAGGGGCTAAAGCAGGACTAAAGAGGGGCTAAAGCAGGACTAAAGAGGGGCTAAAGAGGGGCTAAAGAGGGGCTAAAGAGGGGCTAAAGCAGGGCTAAAGAGGGGCTAAAGAGGGGCTAAAGCAGGGCTAAAGAGGGGCTAAAGAGGGGCTAAAGAGGGGCTAAAGCAGGGCTAAAGAGGGGCTAAAGCAGGGCTAAAGAGGGGCTAAAGAGGGACTAAAGAGGGGCTAAAGAGGGGCTAAAGAGGGGCTAAAGAGGGACTAAAGCGGGGCTAAAGAGGGGCTAAAGCAGGGCTAAAGAGGGGCTAAAGAGGGGCTAAAGAGGGGCTAAAGAGGGGCTAAAGAAGGGCTAAAGAGGGGCTAAAGAGGGACTAAAGCAGGGCTAAAGCAGGACTAAAGAGGGGCTAAAGAGGGGCTAAAGAGGGGCTAAAGCAGGGCTAAAGAGGGGCTAAAGAGGGACTAAAGAGGGGCTAAAGAGGGGCTAAAGAGGGGCTAAAGAGGGGCTAAAGCAGGGCTAAAGAGGGACTAAAGAGGGGCTAAAGCAGGACTAAAGAGGGGCTAAAGAGGGGCTAAAGCAGGGCTAAAGCAGGACTAAAGAGGGGCTAAAGAGGGGCTAAAGCAGGGCTAAAGAGGGGCTAAAGAGGGGCTAAAGAGGGACTAAAGAGGGGCTAAAGAGGGGCTAAAGCAGGGCTAAAGAGGGGCTAAAGAGGGGCTAAAGCAGGACTAAAGAGGGGCTAAAGAGGGGCTAAAGCAGGGCTAAAGCAGGACTAAAGAGGGGCTAAAGAGGGGCTAAAGCAGGGCTAAAGAGGGGCTAAAGAGGGGCTAAAGAGGGACTAAAGAGGGGCTAAAGAGGGGCTAAAGCAGGGCTAAAGAGGGGCTAAAGAGGGGCTAAAGCAGGGCTAAAGAGGGGCTAAAGAGGGGCTAAAGAGGGGCTAAAGAGGGACTAAAGAGGGGCTAAAGAGGGGCTAAAGCAGGGCTAAAGAGGGCTAAAGAGGGGCTAAAGCAGGACTAAAGAGGGGCTAAAGAGGGGCTAAAGCAGGGCTAAAGCAGGACTAAAGAGGGGCTAAAGAGGGGCTAAAGCAGGGCTAAAGAGGGGCTAAAGAGGGGCTAAAGAGGGACTAAAGAGGGGCTAAAGAGGGGCTAAAGCAGGGCTAAAGAGGGGCTAAAGAGGGGCTAAAGCAGGGCTAAAGAGGGGCTAAAGAGGGGCTAAAGCGGGACTAAAGAGGGGCTAAAGAGGGGCTAAAGCAGGGCTAAAGCAGGACTAAAGAGGGGCTAAAGAGGGGCTAAAGCAGGGCTAAAGAGGGGCTAAAGAGGGGCTAAAGAGGGACTAAAGAGGGGCTAAAGAGGGGCTAAAGCAGGGCTAAAGAGGGGCTAAAGAGGGGCTAAAGCAGGGCTAAAGAGGGGCTAAAGAGGGGCTAAAGCAGGGCTAAAGCAGGGCTAAAGAGGGGCTAAAGAGGGGCTAAAGAGGGGCTAAAGAGGGCTAAAGCAGGGCTAAAGAGGGGCTAAAGAGGGGCTAAAGCAGGGGCTAAAGAGGGGCTAAAGAGGGACCAAAGCAGGGCCTAAGAGGGGCTAAAGAGGGGCTAAAGCAGGGCTAAAGAGGGGCTAAAGAGGGGCTAAAGAGGGGCTAAAGCAGGGCTAAAGAGGGGCTAAAGAGGGGCTAAAGAGGGGCTAAAGCAGGCTAAAGCGGGACTAAAGAGGGGCTAAAGAGGGGGCTAAAGCAGGGCTAAAGCAGGACTAAAGAGGGGCTAAAGAGGGGCTAAAGCGGGGCTAAAGAGG
>NW_027316056.1:42280001-42312501 GCF_026437365.1 Eucyclogobius newberryi
GGGCTAAAGCAGGGCTAAAGAGGGGCTAAAGAGGGGCTAAAGCAGGGCTAAAGAGGGGCTAAAGAGGGGCTAAAGAGGGGCTAAAGAGGGGCTAAAGCAGGGCTAAAGAGGGGCTATAGAGGGACTAAAGAGGGGCTATAGAGGGACTAAAGAGGGGCTAAAGAGGGGCTAAAGAGGGACTAAAGCAGGGCTAAAGAGGGGCTAAAGAGGGGCTAAAGCGGGCTAAAGAGGGGCTAAAGAGGGCTAAAGCAGGGCTAAAGAGGGGCTAAAGAGGGACTAAAGAGGGGCTAAAGCAGGGCTAAAGAGGGGCTAAAGAGGGGCTAAAGAGGGGCTAAAGCAGGGCTAAAGAGGGGCTAAAGAGGGGCTAAAGAGGGGCTAAAGCAGGGCTAAAGAGGGGCTAAAGAGGGCTAAAGCAGGACTAAAGAGGGGCTAAAGAGGGGCTAAAGCAGGGCTAAAGCAGGACTAAAGAGGGGCTAAGAGGGGCTAAGCAGGGCTAAAGAGGGGCTAAAGAGGGCTAAAGAGGGACTAAAGAGGGGCTAAAGAGGGGCTAAAGCAGGGCTAAAGAGGGGCTAAAGAGGGGCTAAAGCAGGGCTAAAGAGGGGCTAAAGAGGGCTAAAGCGGGACTAAAGAGGGGCTAAAGAGGGCTAAAGCAGGGCTAAAGCAGGACTAAAGAGGGGCTAAAGAGGGGCTAAAGCAGGGCTAAAGAGGGGCTAAAGAGGGGCTAAAGAGGGACTAAAGAGGGGCTAAAGAGGGGCTTAAAGCAGGGCTAAAGAGGGGCTAAAGAGGGGCTAAAGCAGGGCTAAAGAGGGGCTAAAGCAGGGCTAAAGAGGGGCTAAAGAGGGGCTAAAGAGGGGCTAAAGCAGGGCTAAAGAGGGGCTAAAGAGGGGCTAAAGCAGGGCTAAAGAGGGGCTAAAGAGGGACCAAAGCAGGGCTAACGAGGGGCTAAAGAGGGGCTAAAGCAGGGCTAAAGAGGGGCTAAAGAGGGGCTAAAGAGGGGCTAAAGCGGGCTAAAGAGGGGCTAAAGAGGGGCTAAAGAGGGGCTAAAGCAGGACTAAAGCAGGACTAAAGAGGGGCTAAAGAGGGGCTAAAGCAGGGCTAAAGCAGGGCTAAAGAGGGGCTAAAGCAGGGCTAAAGAGGGCTAAAGAGGGACTAAAGAGGGGCTAAAGAGGGGCTAAAGCAGGGCTAAAGAGGGGCTAAAGAGGGGCTAAAGCAGGGCTAAAGAGGGGCTAAAGAGGGGCTAAAGCAGGGCTAAAGCAGGGCTAAAGAGGGCTAAAGAGGGGCTAAAGAGGGGCTAAAGAGGGGCTAAAGAGGGGCTAAAGCAGGGCTAAAGAGGGGCTAAAGAGGGGCTAAAGAGGGGCTAAAGAGGGACCAAAGCAGGGCTAAAGAGGGGCTAAAGAGGGGCTAAAGCAGGGCTAAAGAGGGACTAAAGAGGGGCTAAAGCAGGGCTAAAGAGGGGCTACAGAGGGACTAAAGCAGGGCTAAAGAGGGGCTAAAGAGGGACCAAAGCAGGGCTAAAGAGGGGCTAAAGAGGGGCTAAAGCGGGGCTAAAGAGGGGCTAAAGAGGGACTAAAGAGGGGCTAAAGCAGGGCTAAAGAGGGGCTAAAGAGGGGCTAAAGAGGGGCTAAAGAGGGGTTCAAGAGGGGCTAAAGAGGGGCTAAAGCAGGGCTAAAGAGGGGCTAAAGAGGGGCTAAAGCAGGGCTAAAGAGGGGCTAAAGAGGGGCTAAAGAGGGGCTAAAGCAGGGCTAAAGAGGGGCTATAGAGGGACTAAAGAGGGGCTAAAGAGGGACTAAAGCGGGGCTAAAGAGGGGCTAAAGAGGGGCTAAAGCAGGGCTAAAGAGGGGCTAAAGAGGGGCTAAAGAGGGGCTAAAGCAGGGCTAAAGAGGGGCTAAAGAGGGACTAAAGAGGGGCTAAAGAGGGGCTAAAGAGGGCTAAAGAGGGACTAAAGCAGGGCTAAAGCAGGACTAAAGAGGGGCTAAAGAGGGGCTAAAGAGGGCTAAAGCAGGGCTAAAGAGGGGCTAAAGAGGGACTAAAGAGGGGCTAAAGAGGGCTAAAGAGGGACTAAAGCAGGGCTAAAGCAGGACTAAAGAGGGGCTAAAGAGGGGCTAAAGAGGGACTAAAGCAGGGCTAAAGCAGGACTAAAGAGGGGCTAAAGAGGGGCTAAAGCAGGCTAAAGAGGGACCAAAGCAGGGCTAAAGAGGGGCTAAAGAGGGGCTAAAGCAGGGCTAAAGAGGGGCTAAAGAGGGACTAAAGAGGGGCTAAAGCAGGGCTAAAGAGGGCTAAAGAGGGACTAAAGCAGGGCTAAAGAGGGGCTAAAGAGGGACCAAAGCAGGGCTAAAGAGGGGCTAAAGCAGGGCTAAAGAGGGGCTAAAGAGGGACTAAAGAGGGCTAAAGCGGGGCTAAAGAGGGGCTAAAGAGGGCTAAAGAGGGTTAAAGAGGGGCTAAAGAGGGGCTAAAGCAGGGCTAAAGAGGGGCTAAAGAGGGGCTAAAGCAGGGCTAAAGAGGGGCTAAAGAGGGGCTAAAGCAGGGCTAAAGAGGGGCTAAAGAGGGACTAAAGAGGGGCTAAAGAGGGGCTAAAGAGGGGCTGAAGAGGGACTAAAGCAGGGCTAAAGAGGGCTAAAGAGGGGCTAAAGCAGGGCTAAAGAGGGGCTAAAGAGGGGCTAAAGCAGGGCTAAAGAGGGGCTAAAGAGGGACTAAAGAGGGCTAAAGAGGGGCTAAAGAGGGGCTAAAGAGGGACTAAAGCAGGGCTAAAGCAGGACTAAAGAGGGGCTAAAGAGGGGCTAAAGAGGGGCTAAAGAGGGGCTAAAGAGGGACTAAAGAGGGGCTAAAGAGGGGCTGAAGAGGGACTAAAGCAGGGCTAAAGCAGGACTAAAGAGGGGCTAAAGAGGGGCTAAAGAGGGACTAAAGCAGGGCTAAAGAGGGCTAAAGAGGGGCTAAAGCAGGGGCTAAAGAGGGGCTAAAGAGGGGCTAAAGAGGGGCTAAAGAGGGGCTAAAGCAGGGCTAAAGAGGGCTAAAGAGGGGCTAAAGCAGGGCTAAAGAGGGCTAAAGAGGGGCTAAAGCGGGGCTAAAGAGGGGCTAAAGAGGGGCTAAAGAGGGGCTAAAGCGGGGCTAAAGAGGGGCTAAAGAGGGCTAAAGAGGGGCTAAAGCAGGGCTAAAGAGGGGCTAAAGAGGGCTAAAGCAGGGCTAAAGAGGGGCTAAGAGGGACCAAAGCAGGGCTAAAGAGGGGCTAAAGCAGGGCTAAAGAGGGCTAAAGAGGGGCTAAAGCAGGGCTAAAGAGGGGCTAAAGAGGGACCAAAGCAGGGCTAAAGAGGGGCTAAAGAGGACTAAAGCAGGGCTAAAGCAGGACTAAAGAGGGGCTAAAGAGGGGCTAAAGAGGGACTAAAGCAGGGCTAAAGAGGGGCTAAAGAGGGGCTAAAGCAGGGCTAAAGAGGGCTAAAGAGGGGCTAAAGAGGGGCTAAAGCAGGGCTAAAGAGGGGCTAAAGAGGGGCTAAAGCGGGGCTAAAGAGGGGCTAAAGAGGGGCTAAAGCAGGGCTAAAGAGGGGCTAAAGACGGGGCTAAAGAGGGGCTAAAGCAGGGCTAAAGAGGGGCTAAAGAGGGCTAAAGAGGGGCTAAAGCAGGGCTAAAGAGGGCTAAAGAGGGGCTAAAGCAGGGCTAAAGAGGGGCTAAAGAGGGACCAAAGCAGGCTAAAGAGGGCTAAAGCAGGGCTAAAGAGGGGCTAAAGAGGGGCTAAAGCAGGGCTAAAGAGGGGCTAAAGAGGGACCAAAGCAGGGCTAAAGAGGGGCTAAAGAGGGGCTAAAGCAGGGCTAAAGAGGGGCTAAAGAGGGGCTAAAGAGGGACTAAAGAGGGGCTAAAGAGGGGCTAAAGCAGGGCTAAAGAGGGGCTAAAGAGGGGCTAAAGCAGGGCTAAAGAGGGGCTAAAGAGGGGCTAAAGCGGGACTAAAGAGGGGCTAAAGAGGGGCTAAAGCAGGGCTAAAGCAGGACTAAAGAGGGGCTAAAGAGGGGCTAAAGCAGGGCTAAAGAGGGGCTAAAGAGGGGCTAAAGAGGGCTAAAGAGGGGCTAAAGCAGGGCTAAAGAGGGGCTAAAGAGGGGCTAAAGCAGGGCTAAAGAGGGCTAAAGAGGGGCTAAAGCAGGGCTAAAGAGGGGCTAAAGAGGGGCTAAAGAGGGGCTAAAGAGGGGCTAAAGCAGGGCTAAAGAGGGGCTAAAGAGGGGCTAAAGCAGGGCTAAAGAGGGGCTAAAGAGGGACCAAAGCAGGGCTAAAGAGGGGCTAAAGAGGGGCTAAAGCAGGGCTAAAGAGGGGCTAAAGAGGGGCTAAAGCAGGCTAAAGAGGGGCTAAAGAGGGGCTAAAGAGGGGCTAAAGCAGGGCTAAAGCAGGACTAAAGAGGGGCTAAAGAGGGCTAAAGCAGGGCTAAAGCAGGACTAAAGAGGGGCTAAAGCAGGGCTAAAGAGGGGCTAAAGCAGGGCTAAAGCAGGACTAAAGAGGGGCTAAAGCAGGGCTAAAGAGGGCTAAAGCAGGGCTAAAGAGGGGCTAAAGAGGGGCTAAAGAGGGACTAAAGAGGGGCTAAAGAGGGGCTAAAGCAGGGCTAAAGAGGGGCTAAAGAGGGGCTAAAGCAGGGCTAAAGAGGGGCTAAAGAGGGGCTAAAGCGGGACTAAAGAGGGGCTAAAGAGGGCTAAAGCAGGCTAAAGCAGGACTAAAGAGGGGCTAAAGAGGGGCTAAAGCAGGGCTAAAGGGGCTAAAGAGGGGCTAAAGAGGGGCTAAAGAGGGGCTAAAGCAGGCTAAAGAGGGGCTAAAGAGGGGCTAAAAGCAGGGCTAAAGAGGGGCTAAAGAGGGGCTAAAGCAGGGCTAAAGAGGGCTACAGAGGGGCTAAAGAGGGCTAAAGAGGGGCTAAAGCAGGGCTAAAGAGGGCTAAAGCAGGGCTAAAGCAGGACTAAAGAGGGGCTAAAGAGGGGCTAAAGCAGGGCTAAAGCAGGACTAAAGAGGGGCTAAAGCAGGGCTAAAGAGGGGCTAAAGAGGGACTAAAGAGGGGCTAAAGAGGGGCTAAAGCAGGGCTAAAGAGGGGCTAAAGAGGGGCTAAAGCAGGGCTAAAGAGGGGCTAAAGAGGGGCTAAAGCAGGGCTAAAGCAGGGCTAAAGAGGGGCTAAAGAGGGGCTAAAGAGGGGCTAAAGAGGGGCTAAAGCAGGGCTAAAGAGGGGCTAAAGAGGGGCTAAAGAGGGGCTAAAGAGGGACCAAAGCAGGGCTAAAGAGGGGCTAAAGAGGGGCTAAAGCAGGGCTAAAGAGGGGCTAAAGAGGGACTAAAGAGGGGCTAAAGCAGGGCTAAAGAGGGGCTAAAGCAGGGCTAAAGAGGGGCTAAAGAGGGGCTAAAGAGGGGCTAAAGCAGGGCTAAAGAGGGGCTAAAGAGGGACTAAAGAGGGCTAAAGCAGGGCTAAAGAGGGGCTAAAGAGGGGCTAAAGAGGGGTTAAAGAGGGGCTAAAGAGGGGCTAAAGCAGGGCTAAAGAGGGGCTAAAGAGGGGCTAAAGCAGGGCTAAAGAGGGGCTAAAGAGGGGCTAAAGAGGGGCTAAAGAGGGGCTAAAGCGGGGCTAAAGAGGGGCTATAGAGGGACTAAAGAGGGGCTAAAGAGGGGCTGAAGAGGGACTAAAGCAGGGCTAAAGAGGGGCTAAAGAGGGGCTAAAGCAGGGCTAAAGAGGGGCTAAAGAGGGGCTAAAGAGGGGCTAAAGCAGGGCTAAAGCAGGACTAAAGAGGGGCTAAAGAGGGGCTAAAGAGGGGCTAAAGAGGGACTAAAGCAGGGCTAAAGCAGGACTAAAGAGGGGCTAAAGAGGGCTAAAGAGGGGCTAAAGCAGGGCTAAAGAGGAGCTAAAGAGGGACTAAAGAGGGGCTAAAGAGGGGCTAAAGAGGGACTAAAGCAGGGCTAAAGCAGGACTAAAGAGGGGCTAAAGAGGGGCTAAAGAGGGACTAAAGCAGGGCTAAAGAGGGGCTAAAGAGGGGCTAAAGAGGGGCTAAAGAGGGGCTAAAGCAGGGCTAAAGAGGGGCTAAAGAGGGGCTAAAGCAGGGCTAAAGAGGGACCAAAGCAGGGCTAAAGAGGGGCTAAAGAGGGGCTAAAGCAGGGCTAAAGAGGGGCTAAAGAGGGACTAAAGAGGGGCTAAAGCAGGGCTAAAGAGGGGCTAAAGAGGGACTAAAGCAGGGCTAAAGAGGGCTAAAGAGGGACCAAAGCAGGGCTAAAGAGGGGCTAAAGAGGGCTAAAGCAGGGCTAAAGAGGGGCTAAAGAGGGACTAAAGAGGGGGCTAAAGCGGGGCTAAAGAGGGGCTAAAGAGGGGCTAAAGAGGGGTTAAAGAGGGGCTAAAGAGGGGCTAAAGCAGGGCTAAAGAGGGGCTAAAGAGGGGCTAAAGCAGGGCTAAAGAGGGGCTAAAGAGGGGCTAAAGAGGGGCTAAAGCAGGGCTAAAGAGGGGCTAAAGAGGGACTAAAGAGGGCTAAAGAGGGGCTAAAGAGGGGCTGAAGAGGGACTAAAGCAGGGCTAAAGAGGGGCTAAAGAGGGCTAAAGCAGGGCTAAAGAGGGGCTAAAGAGGGGCTAAAGCAGGGCTAAAGAGGGGCTAAAGAGGGACTAAAGAGGGGCTAAAGAGGGGCTAAAGAGGGGCTAAAGAGGGACTAAAGCAGGGCTAAAGCAGGACTAAAGAGGGGCTAAAGAGGGGCTAAAGAGGGGCTAAAGCAGGGCTAAAGAGGGGCTAAAGAGGGACTAAAGAGGGGCTAAAGAGGGGCTAAAGAGGGGCTGAAGAGGGACTAAAGCAGGGCTAAAGCAGGACTAAAGAGGGGCTAAAGAGGGGCTAAAGAGGGACTAAAGCAGGGCTAAAGAGGGGCTAAAGAGGGGCTAAAGCAGGGCTAAAGAGGGGCTAAAGAGGGGCTAAAGAGGGGCTAAAGCAGGGCTAAAGAGGGGCTAAAGAGGGGCTAAAGCAGGGCTAAAGAGGGGCTAAAGAGGGGCTAAAGCAGGGCTAAAGAGGGGCTAAAGAGGGGCTAAAGAGGGGCTAAAGCAGGGCTAAAGAGGGGCTAAAGAGGGGCTAAAGAGGGGCTAAAGCAGGGCTAAAGAGGGGCTAAAGAGGGGCTAAAGCAGGGCTAAAGAGGGGCTAAAGAGGGACCAAAGCAGGGCTAAAGAGGGGCTAAAGCAGGGCTAAAGAGGGGCTAAAGAGGGGCTAAAGCAGGGCTAAAGAGGGGCTAAAGAGGGACCAAAGCAGGGCTAAAGAGGGGCTAAAGAGGGGCTAAAGCAGGGCTAAAGAGGGGCTAAAGAGGGACTAAAGAGGGGCTAAAGCAGGGCTAAAGAGGGGCTAAAGCAGGGCTAAAGAGGGGCTAAAGAGGGACCAAAGCAGGGCTAAAGAGGGGCTAAAGAGGGGCTAAAGCAGGGCTAAAGAGGGGCTAAAGAGGGACTAAAGAGGGGCTAAAGCAGGGCTAAAGAGGAGCTAAAGAGGGGCTAAAGAGGGGCTAAAGAGGGGTTAAAGAGGGGCTAAAGAGGGGCTAAAGCAGGGCTAAAGAGGGGCTAAAGAGGGGCTAAAGCAGGGCTAAAGAGGGGCTAAAGAGGGGCTAAAGAGGGGCTAAAGCAGGGCTAAAGAGGGGCTAAAGAGGGACTAAAGAGGGGCTAAAGAGGGGCTAAAGAGGGACTAAAGCAGGGCTAAAGAGGGGCTAAAGAGGGGCTAAAGCAGGGCTAAAGAGGGGCTAAAGAGGGGCTAAAGAGGGGCTAAAGAGGGGCTAAAGAGGGACTAAAGAGGGGCTAAAGAGGGGCTAAAGAGGGGCTAAAGAGGGACTAAAGCAGGGCTAAAGCAGGACTAAAGAGGGGCTAAAGAGGGGCTAAAGAGGGGCTAAAGCAGGGCTAAAGAGGGGCTAAAGAGGGACTAAAGAGGGGCTAAAGAGGGGCTAAAGAGGGGCTAAAGAGGGACTAAAGCAGGGCTAAAGCAGGACTAAAGAGGGGCTAAAGAGGGGCTAAAGAGGGACTAAAGCAGGGCTAAAGAGGGGCTAAAGCAGGGCTAAAGAGGGGCTAAAGAGGGGCTAAAGAGGGGCTAAAGCAGGGCTAAAGAGGGGCTAAAGAGGGGCTAAAGCAGGGCTAAAGAGGGGCTAAAGAGGGACCAAAGCAGGGCTAAAGAGGGGCTAAAGAGGGGCTAAAGCAGGGCTAAAGAGGGGCTAAAGAGGGACTAAAGAGGGGCTAAAGCAGGGCTAAAGAGGGGCTAAAGAGGGACTAAAGCAGGGCTAAAGAGGGGCTAAAGAGGGACCAAAGCAGGGCTAAAGAGGGGCTAAAGAGGGGCTAAAGCAGGGCTAAAGAGGGGCTAAAGAGGGACTAAAGAGGGGCTAAAGCAGGGCTAAAGAGGGGCTAAAGAGGGACTAAAGAGGGGTTAAAGAGGGGCTAAAGAGGGGCTAAAGCAGGGCTAAAGAGGGGCTAAAGAGGGGCTAAAGCAGGGCTAAAGAGGGGCTAAAGAGGGGCTAAAGAGGGGCTAAAGAGGGGCTAAAGCAGGGCTAAAGAGGGGCTAAAGAGGGACCAAAGCAGGGCTAAAGAGGGGCTAAAGCAGGGCTAAAGAGGGGCTAAAGAGGGGCTAAAGCAGGGCTAAAGAGGGGCTAAAGAGGGACCAAAGCAGGGCTAAAGAGGGGCTAAAGAGGGGCTAAAGCAGGGCTAAAGAGGGGCTAAAGAGGGACTAAAGAGGGGCTAAAGCAGGGCTAAAGAGGGGCTAAAGCAGGGCTAAAGAGGGGCTAAAGAGGGACCAAAGCAGGGCTAAAGAGGGGCTAAAGAGGGGCTAAAGCAGGGCTAAAGAGGGGCTAAAGAGGGACTAAAGAGGGGCTAAAGCAGGGCTAAAGAGGAGCTAAAGAGGGGCTAAAGAGGGGCTAAAGAGGGGTTAAAGAGGGGCTAAAGAGGGGCTAAAGCAGGGCTAAAGAGGGGCTAAAGAGGGGCTAAAGCAGGGCTAAAGAGGGGCTAAAGAGGGGCTAAAGAGGGGCTAAAGCAGGGCTAAAGAGGGGCTAAAGAGGGACTAAAGAGGGGCTAAAGAGGGGCTAAAGAGGGACTAAAGCAGGGCTAAAGAGGGGCTAAAGAGGGGCTAAAGCAGGGCTAAAGAGGGGCTAAAGAGGGGCTAAAGAGGGGCTAAAGAGGGGCTAAAGAGGGACTAAAGAGGGGCTAAAGAGGGGCTAAAGAGGGGCTAAAGAGGGACTAAAGCAGGGCTAAAGCAGGACTAAAGAGGGGCTAAAGAGGGGCTAAAGAGGGGCTAAAGCAGGGCTAAAGAGGGGCTAAAGAGGGACTAAAGAGGGGCTAAAGAGGGGCTAAAGAGGGGCTAAAGAGGGACTAAAGCAGGGCTAAAGCAGGACTAAAGAGGGGCTAAAGAGGGGCTAAAGAGGGACTAAAGCAGGGCTAAAGAGGGGCTAAAGCAGGGCTAAAGAGGGGCTAAAGAGGGGCTAAAGAGGGGCTAAAGCAGGGCTAAAGAGGGGCTAAAGAGGGGCTAAAGCAGGGCTAAAGAGGGGCTAAAGAGGGACCAAAGCAGGGCTAAAGAGGGGCTAAAGAGGGGCTAAAGCAGGGCTAAAGAGGGGCTAAAGAGGGACTAAAGAGGGGCTAAAGCAGGGCTAAAGAGGGGCTAAAGAGGGACTAAAGCAGGGCTAAAGAGGGGCTAAAGAGGGACCAAAGCAGGGCTAAAGAGGGGCTAAAGAGGGGCTAAAGCAGGGCTAAAGAGGGGCTAAAGAGGGACTAAAGAGGGGCTAAAGCAGGGCTAAAGAGGGGCTAAAGAGGGACTAAAGAGGGGTTAAAGAGGGGCTAAAGAGGGGCTAAAGCAGGGCTAAAGAGGGGCTAAAGAGGGGCTAAAGCAGGGCTAAAGAGGGGCTAAAGAGGGGCTAAAGAGGGGCTAAAGAGGGGCTAAAGCAGGGCTAAAGAGGGGCTAAAGAGGGACTAAAGAGGGGCTAAAGAGGGGCTAAAGAGGGGCTAAAGAGGGACTAAAGCAGGGCTAAAGAGGGGCTAAAGAGGGGCTAAAGCAGGGCTAAAGAGGGGCTAAAGAGGGACTAAAGAGGGGCTAAAGAGGGGCTAAAGAGGGACTAAAGCAGGACTAAAGAGGGGCTAAAGAGGGGCTAAAGAGGGGCTAAAGCAGGGCTAAAGAGGGGCTAAAGAGGGACTAAAGAGGGGCTAAAGAGGGGCTAAAGAGGGGCTAAAGAGGGACTAAAGCAGGGCTAAAGCAGGACTAAAGAGGGGCTAAAGAGGGGCTAAAGAGGGACTAAAGCAGGGCTAAAGAGGGGCTAAAGAGGGGCTAAAGCAGGGCTAAAGAGGGGCTAAAGAGGGGCTAAAGCAGGGCTCAAGAGGGGCTAAAGAGGGGCTAAAGAGGGGCTAAAGCAGGGCTAAAGAGGGGCTAAAGAGGGGCTAAAGAGGGACTAAAGAGGGGCTGAAGAGGGACTAAAGAGGGGCTAAAGAGGGGCTAAAGCAGGGCTAAAGAGGGGCTAAAGAGGGGCTAAAGCAGGGCTAAAGAGGGGCTAAAGAGGGGTTAAAGAGGGGCTAAAGAGGGGCTAAAGAGGGACTAAAGAGGGGCTAAAGAGGGGCTAAAGCAGGGCTAAAGAGGGGCTAAAGAGGGACTAAAGAGGGGCTAAAGAGGGGCTAAAGAGGGGCTAAAGAGGGACTAAAGCAGGGCTAAAGAGGGGCTAAAGAGGGGCTAAAGAGGGGCTAAAGAGGGGCTAAAGAGGGGCTAAAGAGGGACTAAAGAGGGGCTAAAGAGGGGCTAAAGAGGGGCTAAAGAGGGACTAAAGCAGGGCTAAAGCAGGACTAAAGAGGGGCTAAAGAGGGGCTAAAGAGGGGCTAAAGCAGGGCTAAAGAGGGGCTAAAGAGGGACTAAAGAGGGGCTAAAGAGGGGCTAAAGAGGGGCTAAAGAGGGACTAAAGCAGGGCTAAAGCAGGACTAAAGAGGGGCTAAAGAGGGGCTAAAGAGGGACTAAAGCAGGGCTAAAGAGGGGCTAAAGAGGGGCTAAAGCAGGGCTAAAGAGGGGCTAAAGAGGGGCTAAAGAGGGGCTAAAGCAGGGCTAAAGAGGGGCTAAAGAGGGGCTAAAGAGGGGCTAAAGAGGGGCTAAAGCAGGGCTAAAGAGGGGCTAAAGAGGGGCTAAAGAGGGGCTAAAGCAGGGCTAAAGAGGGGCTAAAGAGGGGCTAAAGAGGGGCTAAAGCAGGGCTAAAGAGGGGCTAAAGAGGGGCTAAAGCAGGGCTAAAGAGGGGCTAAAGAGGGACCAAAGCAGGGCTAAAGAGGGGCTAAAGAGGGGCTAAAGCAGGGCTAAAGAGGGGCTAAAGAGGGACTAAAGAGGGGCTAAAGCAGGGCTAAAGAGGGGCTAAAGAGGGACTAAAGCAGGGCTAAAGAGGGGCTAAAGAGGGACCAAAGCAGGGCTAAAGAGGGGCTAAAGAGGGGCTAAAGCAGAGCTAAAGAGGGGCTAAAGAGGGACTAAAGAGGGGCTAAAGCAGGGCTAAAGAGGGGCTAAAGACGGACTAAAGAGGGGTTAAAGAGGGGCTAAAGAGGGGCTAAAGCAGGGCTAAAGAGGGGCTAAAGAGGGGCTAAAGCAGGGCTAAAGAGGGGCTAAAGAGGGGCTAAAGAGGGGCTAAAGCAGGGCTAAAGAGGGGCTAAAGAGGGACTAAAGAGGGGCTAAAGAGGGGCTAAAGAGGGGCTAAAGAGGGACTAAAGCAGGGCTAAAGAGGGGCTAAAGAGGGGCTAAAGAGGGGCTAAAGCAGGGCTAAAGAGGGGCTAAAGAGGGGCTAAAGAGGGGCTAAAGAGGGGCTAAAGAGGGACTAAAGCAGGGCTAAAGCAGGACTAAAGAGGGGCTAAAGAGGGGCTAAAGAGGGGCTAAAGCAGGGCTAAAGAGGGGCTAAAGAGGGACTAAAGAGGGGCTAAAGAGGGACTAAAGCAGGGCTAAAGAGGGGCTAAAGAGGGACTAAAGAGGGGCTAAAGAGGGGCTAAAGAGGGGCTAAAGAGGGACTAAAGCAGGGCTAAAGCAGGACTAAAGAGGGGCTAAAGAGGGGCTAAAGAGGGACTAAAGCAGGGCTAAAGAGGGGCTAAAGAGGGGCTAAAGCAGGGCTAAAGAGGGGCTAAAGAGGGGCTAAAGCAGGGCTCAAGAGGGGCTAAAGAGGGGCTAAAGAGGGGCTAAAGCAGGGCTAAAGAGGGGCTGAAGAGGGGCTAAAGCAGGGCTAAAGAGGGGCTAAAGAGGGGCTAAAGAGGGACTAAAGCAGGGCTAAAGCAGGACTAAAGAGGGGCTAAAGAGGGGCTAAAGCGGGGCTAAAGAGGGGCTAAAGAGGGGCTAAAGAGGGACTAAAGAGGGGCTAAAGAGGGACTAAAGAGGGGCTAAAGAGGGGCTAAAGCAGGGCTAAAGAGGGGCTAAAGAGGGGCTAAAGCAGGGCTAAAGAGGGGCTAAAGAGGGGTTAAAGAGGGGCTAAAGAGGGGCTAAAGAGGGACTAAAGAGGGGCTAAAGAGGGGCTAAAGAGGGACTAAAGAGGGACTAAAGAGGGACTAAAGAGGGACTAAAGCAGGGCTAAAGAGGGACTAAAGAGGGACTAAAGAGGGAATAAAGCAGGGCTAAAGAGGGACTAAAGAGGGACTAAAGAGGGAATAAAGAGGGACTAAAGCAGGGCTAAAGAGGGAATAAAGAGGGACTAAAGAGGGACTGAAGCAGGGGCTAAAGAGGCACTAAAGAGGGACTAAAGAGGGACTAAAGAGGGACTAAAGCAGGGCTAAAGAGGGACTAAAGAGGGACTAAAGAGGGACTAAAGAGGGAATAAAGCAGGGCTAAAGAGGGACTAAAGAGGGACTAAAGAGGGAATAAAGAGGGACTAAAGCAGGGCTAAAGAGGGAATAAAGAGGGACTAAAGAGGGACTGAAGCAGGGCTAAAGAGGGACTAAAGCAGGGCTAAAGAGGGACTAAAGCAGGACTAAAGCAGGACTAAAGCAGGACTAAAAGCAGGACTAAAGCAGGACTAAAGAGAGACTAAAGCGGGACTAAAGCAGGACTAAAGCAGGTCTAAGGCGGGACTAAAGCAGGTCTAAAGCTGGTGTAAAGCAGGTCTAAAGCAGGACTAAAGCAGGTCTAAAGCAGGACTAAAGCATGTCTAAAGCAGGACTAAAGCGGGTCTAAAGCAGGACTAAAGCAGGACCTAAGCAGGACTAAAGCAGGTCTAAAGCAGGACTAAAGCAGGACTAAAGCGGGTCTAAAGCAGGGCTAAAGAGGGACTAAAGCAGGACTAAAGCAGGTCTAAAGCAGGACTAAAGCAGGTCTAAAGCAGGACTAAAACAGGTCTAAAGCAGGTCTAAAGCAGGACTAAAACGGGACTAAAGCAGGTCTAAAGCAGGACTAAAGCAGGACTAAAGCAGGTCTAAAGCAGGACTAAAGTGGGTCTAAAGCAGGACTAAAGAAGGTCTAAAGCAGGACTAAAGCAGGTCTAAAGCAGGACTAAAGCAGGTCTAAAGCAGGACTAAAGAGGCACTAAAGCAGGACTAAAGCAGGTCTAAAGCAGGACTAAAGCAGGACTAAAGCAGGTGTAAAGCAGGTCTAAAACAGGTCTAAAGCAGGACTAAAGCAGGTGTAAAGCAGGTCTAAAACAGGTCTAAAGCAGGTCTAAAGCAGGACTAAAAAGGGACTAAAGCAGGTCTAAAGCAGGACTAAAGCAGGTCTAAAGCAGGACTAAAGTGGGTCTAAAGCAGGACTAAAGCAGGACTAAAGCAGGACTAAAGCAGGACTAAAGCAGGTCTAAAGCAGGACTAAAGCAGGACTAAAGCAGGACTAAAGCAGGACTAAAGCAGGTGTAAAGCAGGTCTAAAACAGGTCTAAAGCAGGACTAAAGCAGGTGTAAAGCAGGTCTAAAACAGGACTAAAGCAGGTCTAAAGCAGGACTAAAGCATGTCTAAAGCAGGACTAAAGCGGGTCTAAAGCAGGACTAAAGCAGGACCAAAGCAGGACTAAAGCAGGTCTAAAGCAGGACTAAAGCAGGACTAAAGCGGGTCTAAAGCAGGGCTAAAGAGGGACTAAAGCAGGACTAAAGCAGGTCTAAAGCAGGACTAAAGCAGGTCTAAAGCAGGACTAAAACAGGTCTAAAGCAGGTCTAAAGCAGGACTAAAGCGGGACTAAAGCAGGTCTAAAGCAGGACTAAAGCAGGACTAAAGCAGGTCTAAAGCAGGACTAAAGAAGGTCTAAAGCAGGACTAAAGCAGGACTAAAGCAGGACTAAAGCAGGACTAAAACAGGACTAAAGCGGGACTAAAGCAGGACTAAAGCAGGTCTAAAGCAGGTCTAAAGCAGGACTAAAGCAGGTCTAAAGCAGGTCTAAAGCAGGACTAAAGCAGGTCTAAAGCAGGTCTAAAGCAGGACTAAAGCAGGTCTAAAGCAGGACTAAAGCAGGACTAAAGCAGGTCTAAAGCAGGACTAAAGCAGGTCTAAAGCAGGTCTAAAGCAGGACTAAAGCAGGACTAAAGCAGGACTAAAGCGGGACTAAAGCGGGACTAAAGCAGGACTAAAGCAGGACTAAAGCGGGACTAAAGCGGGACTAAAGCAGGACTAAAGCAGGTCTAAAGCAGGACTAAAGCGGGACTAAAGCGGGACTAAAGCAGGTCTAAATACTCACTGCCGGACAGCAGGTAGAGGCCGTTGGGGTCCACACACAAACATGTGACCGAGTCCAGGTGAGCGACCATGGAATGCACCAGTTTACCTGCAGCACAAGGCACAGCCACAGAGGGCACCACTGAGACACATTTAAGGGAAACACAGAGGGCCCGGGACCCCCAGAGTCTGGTCTAGTCTCGGTCACACGGGGAGAACAAACTCCACACAGCCCGGGACTCGAACCCGCCACCTCCGTGCTGTGGGGCCCCGAGTGGTCTTAGTACCTGTGTTGTTGTCATAGAAGCGAATGTGTCGGTCCTCTCCCGCGCTGATGGTCAGGGGCAGCGACGGGTGGCTCAGGACCTGGTTCACCCCGGCCCCTGGTCCGGCCCCTGGTCCGGCCCCTGGTCCGGCCCCTGGTCCGGCACTGGTCTCCAGGCTCAGGACCTGCTGCTGCGTCTCCAGGTTAAAGAGGGCGATGGGTCCAGAGGTGAAGGAGCAGACGAGCAGGGCGGGGTCTGAGGGGACGAGGTCCAGGGACGAAGGGGCCCCGAGCTCTGAGGGACAAACAGTCAAGACCGACTAAAAGTAAAACATAAAAAACACTAAAAAACTGTTTTTCCTCTTTTCAAATCAGCCGTTCAGTTTGTCTTTAACATCGGTCGACTAAAAGGGTCTGGACCTTTAGTAGAACTGCACTTTCATGAGGGTCTGGACCTTTAGTAGAACTGCACTTTCATGAGGGTCTGGACCTTTAGTAGAACTGCACTTTCATGAGGGTCTGGACCTTTAGTGGAACTGCACTTTCATGAGGGTCTGGACCTTTAGTGGAACTGCACTTTCATGAGGGTCTGGACCTTTAGTAGAACTGCACTTTCATGAGGGTCTGGACCTTTAGTAGAACTGCACTTTCATGAGGGTCTGGACCTTTAGTAGGACTGCACTTTCATGAGGGTCTGGACCTTTAGTAGAACTGCACTTTCATGAGGGTCTGGACCTTTAGTAGAACTGCACTTTCATGAGGGTCTGGACCTTTAGTAGAGGTGCACTTTCATGAGGGTCTGGACCTTTAGTAGGACTGCACTTTCATGAGGGTCTGGACCTTTAGTAGAACTGCACTTTCATGAGGGTCTGGACCTTTAGTAGAACTGCACTTTCATGAGGGTCTGGACCTTTAGTGGAACTGCACTTTCATGAGGGTCTGGACCTTTAGTAGAACTGCACTTTCATGAGGGTCTGGACCTTTAGTGGAACTGCACTTTCATGAGGGTCTGGACCTTTAGTAGAACTGCACTTTCATGAGGGTCTGGACCTTTAGTGGAACTGCACTTTCATGAGGGTCTGGACCTTTAGTAGAACTGCACTTTCATGAGGGTCTGGACCTTTAGTGGAACTGCACTTTCATGAGGGTCTGGACCTTTAGTGGAACTGCACTTTCATGAGGATCTGGACCTTTAGTAGAACTGCACTTTCATGAGGGTCTGGACCTTTAGTAGAACTGCACTTTCATGAGGGTCTGGACCTTTAGTAGAACTGCACTTTCATGAGGGTCTGGACCTTTAGTAGAACTGCACTTTCATGAGGGTCTGGACCTTTAGTAGAACTGGACTTTCATGAGGGGTCTGGACCTTTAGTAGAACTGCACTTTCATGAGGGTCTGGACCTTTAGTGGAACCTCACTTTCATGAGGGTCTGGACCTTTAGTAGGACTGCACTTTCATGAGGGTCTGGACCTTTAGTAGAACTGCACTTTCATGAGGGTCTGGACCTTTAGTGGAACTGCACTTTCATGAGGGTCTGGACCTTTAGTGGAACTGCACTTTCATGAGGGTCTGGACCTTTAGTAGAACTGCACTTTCATGAGGGTCTGGACCTTTAGTAGAACTGCACTTTCATGAGGGTCTGGACCTTTAGTAGAACTGCACTTTCATGAGGGTCTGGACCTTTAGTCGAACTGCACTTTCATGAGGGTCTGGACCTTTAGTGGAACTGCACTTTCATGAGGGTCTGGACCTTTAGTAGAACTGCACTTTCATGAGGGTCTGGACCTTTAGTGGAACTGCACTTTCATGAGGGTCTGGACCTTTAGTAGAACTGTACTTTCATGAGGGTCTGGACCTTTAGTAGAACTGCACTTTCATGAGGGTCTGGACCTTTAGTAGAACTGCACTTTCATGAGGGTCTGGACCTTTAGTAGAACTGCACTTTCATGAGGGTCTGGACCTTTAGTGGAACTGCACTTTCATGAGGGTCTGGACCTTTAGTAGAACTGCACTTTCATGAGGGTCTGGACCTTTAGTGGAACTGCACTTTCATGAGGGTCTGGACCTTTAGTAGAACTGCACTTTCATGAGGGGTCTGGACCTTTAGTAGAACTGCACTTTCATGAGGGTCTGGACCTTTAGTAGAACTGCACTTTCATGAGGGTCTGGACCTTTAGTAGAACTGCACTTTCATGAGGGTCTGGACCTTTAGTAGAACTGCACTTTCATGAGGGTCTGGACCTTTAGTAGAACTGCACTTTCATGAGGGTCTGGACCTTTAGTAGAACTGCACTTTCATGAGGGTCTGGACCTTTAGTAGAACTGAACTTTCATGAGGGTCTGGACCTTTAGTAGAACTGCATTTTCATGAGGGTCTGGACCTTTAGTAGAACTGCACTTTCATGAGGGTCTGGACCTTTAGTAGAACTGTACTTTGATGAGGGTCTGGACCTTTAGTGGGACTGTACTTTCATGAGGGTCTGGACCTTTAGTGGGACTGTACTTTCATGAGGGTCTGGACCTTTAGTAGAACTGCACTTTCATGAGGGTCTGGACCTTTAGTAGAACTGCACTTTCATGAGGGTCTGGACCTTTAGTAGAACTGCACTTTCATGAGGGTCTGGACCTTTAGTAGAACTGAACTTTCATGAGGGTCTGGACCTTTAGTAGAACTGCATTTTCATGAGGGTCTGGACCTTTAGTAGAACTGCACTTTCATGAGGGTCTGGACCTTTAGTAGAACTGTACTTTCATGAGGGTCTGGACCTTTAGTGGAACTGCACTTTCATGAGGGTCTGGACCTTTAGTAGAACTGCACTTTCATGAGGGTCTGGACCTTTAGTAGAACTGCACTTTCATGAGGGTCTGGACCTTTAGTAGAACTGCACTTTCATGAGGGTCTGGACCTTTAGTAGAACTGCACTTTCATGAGGGTCTGGACCTTTAGTAGAACTGCACTTTCATGAGGGTCTGGACCTTTAGTAGAACTGCACTTTCATGAGGGTCTGGACCTTTAGTAGAACTGCACTTTCATGAGGGTCTGGACCTTTAGTAGAACTGCACTTTCATGAGGGTCTGGACCTTTAGTAGAACTGAACTTTCATGAGGGTCTGGACCTTTAGTAGAACTGCATTTTCATGAGGGTCTGGACCTTTAGTAGAACTGCACTTTCATGAGGGTCTGGACCTTTAGTAGAACTGTACTTTGATGAGGGTCTGGACCTTTAGTGGGACTGTACTTTCATGAGGGTCTGGACCTTTAGTGGGACTGCACTTTCATGAGGGTCTGGACCTTTAGTAGAACTGTACTTTCATGAGGGTCTGGACCTTTAGTGGAACTGCACTTTCATGAGGGTCTGGACCTTTAGTAGAACTGCACTTTCATGAGGGTCTGGACCTTTAGTGGAACTGCACTTTCATGAGGGTCTGGACTTTTAGTAGAACTGGACTTTCATGAGGGGTCTGGACCTTTAGTGGAACTGCACTTTCATGAGGGTCTGGACCTTTAGTAGAACTGCACTTTCATGAGGGTCTGGACCTTTAGTAGAACTGCACTTTCATGAGGGTCTGGACCTTTAGTAGAACTGCACTTTCATGAGGGTCTGGACCTTTAGTGGAACTGCACTTTCATGAGGGTCTGGACCTTTAGTAGAACTGCCCTTTCATGAGGGTCTGGACCTTTAGTAGAACTGCACTTTCATGAGGGTCTGGACCTTTAGTGGAACTGCACTTTCATGAGGGTCTGGACCTTTAGTGGAACTGCACTAAATACTTTTCTGAGGATCTGGAAAGTACTTCCTCTGAACCCTTTGTCCTTGGAACCTTTAGTCCTCAGAACCTTCGGTCCTCAGAACCTTCGGTCCTCAGAACCTTTAGTCCTCAGAACCTTTAGTCCTCAGAACCTTTAGTCCTCAGAACCTTCGGCCCTCAGAACCTTTAGTCCTCAGAACCTTTAGTCCTCAGAACCTTTAGTCCTCAGGACTGAAGGTTCTGAGGACTGAAGGTTCTCAGAACCTTTAGTCCTCAGAACCTTTAGTACCTGTCCTGATGACGGTCAGTGCTGCTTGAGTCTCGGACGCGTCCCAAACCCTCAGAGTTCCGTCGGCCGAAGAGGAAATGAGCCGCTGGTGGGCGGAGCTATAGGCCACGCCCCAAACTGCATCAGAATGACCAGAGAGCGCCCCCCGCAGGACGCCGGGCTCTGAGGGACAGAGAGCGGTCAGAGCATCGCACCACAGCCAACCACACAGGACGTGTTTCTATAGCAACAGGTCAGACTCCCCTCCCCCTGTGCCAGATGCCCCTCCCCCTGTGTCAGATGCCCCTCCCCCTGTGTCAGATGCCCCTCCCCCTGTGTCAGAGGCCCCTCCCCCTGTTTCAGAGGCCCCTCCCCCTGTGTCAGAGGCCCCTCCCCGTTTCAGAGGCCCCTCCCCCTGTGTCAGAGGCCCCTCCCCCTTGTGTCAGATGCCCCTCCCCCTGTGTCAGACCCCTCCCCCTGTGTCAGATGCCCCTCCCCTTGTGTCAGATGCCCCTCCCCCGTGTCAGATGTCCCTCCCCTGTGTCAGAGGCCCCTCCCCCTGTGTCAGACCCCTCCCCCTGTGTCAGATGCCCCTCCCCTGTGTCAGAGGCCCCAACCCCCTGTGTCAGATGCCCCTCCCCCTGTGTCAGAGGCCCCTCCCCCTGTTTCAGAGGCCCCTCCCCCTGTGTCAGAGGCCCCTCCCCCTGTGTCAGAGGCCCCTCCCCCTTGTGTCAGATGCCCCTCCCCCTGTGTCAGACCCCTCCCCCTGTGTCAGATGCCCTTCCCCTTGTGTCAGATGCCCCTCCCCCGTGTCAGATGCCCCTCCCCTTGTGTCAGAGGCCCCTCCCCCTTGTGTCAGAGGCCCCTCCCCCTTGTGTCAGATGCCCCTCCCCCTGTGTCAGACCCCTCACCCTGTGTCAGATGCCCCTCCCCTTGTGTCAGATGCCCCTCCCCCGTGTCAGATGCCCCTCCCCTGTGTCAGAGGCCCCTCCCCCTGTGTCAGATGCCCCTCCCCCTGTGTCAGACCCCTCCCCCTGTGTCAGATGCCCCTCCCCCTGTTTCAGAGGCCCCTCCCCCTGTGTCAGAGGCCCCTCCCCCTGTTTCAGAGGCCCCTCCCCCTGTGTCAGAGGCCCCTCCCCGTTTCAGAGGCCCCTCCCCCTGTGTCAGAGGCCCCTCCCCCTTGTGTCAGATGCCCCTCCCCCTGTGTCAGACCCCTCCCCCTGTGTCAGATGCCCCTCCCCTTGTGTCAGATGCCCCTCCCCCGTGTCAGATGTCCCTCCCCTGTGTCAGAGGCCCCTCCCCCTGTGTCAGACCCCTCCCCCTGTGTCAGATGCCCCTCCCCTGTGTCAGAGGCCCCAACCCCCTGTGTCAGATGCCCCTCCCCCTGTGTCAGAGGCCCCTCCCCCTGTTTCAGAGGCCCCTCCCCCTGTGTCAGAGGCCCCTCCCCCTGTGTCAGAGGCCCCTCCCCCTTGTGTCAGATGCCCCTCCCCCTGTGTCAGACCCCTCCCCCTGTGTCAGATGCCCTTCCCCTTGTGTCAGATGCCCCTCCCCCGTGTCAGATGCCCCTCCCCTGTGTCAGAGGCCCCTCCCCCAGTGTCAGATGCCCCTCCCCCGTGTCAGATGCCCCTCCCCTGTGTCAGAGGCCCCAACCCCCTGTGTCAGATACCCCTCCCCCTGTGTCAGAGGCCCCTCCCCCTGTTTCAGAGTTCCCTCCCCCTGTGTCAGAGGCCCCTCCCCCGTGTCAGATGCCCCTCCCCTGTGTCAGAGGCCCCAACCCCCTGTGTCAGATACCCCTCCCCCTGTGTCAGAGGCCCCTCCCCCTGTTTCAGAGTTCCCTCCCCCTGTGTCAGAGGCCCCTCCCCCTGTGTCAGAGGCCCCTCCCTGACCTACCGTAGGGGTCATAGGGGTCGGTGGCTGCGTTGGGCGTGTTCCAGCTGTAGATGGCGCCGTCGGCTCCTCCACTGAAGAACTGTTCTCCAGAAGAACTCATGACGGCGCTGAGCACGGCAGAACTATGAACCAGACAAACATCCAGAGACACTTTGTGACATCACAAGGTGAAAGTGACTCGTATGACGGGGCGTCCTGGCTCTTGAGCGTCCAGACATGACAAAGTGTCTCACAATGTCTCAAGAGCCTGTTGTTCAAACTTTAACCATGAGGGCGGAAGTTGTCATCGCGTTACAACTGCAGCTCCTGTAGGTGTGGTCATCACAGAGAGGGAGAAGCTGGACACAGCTCCGTCCTGGGCTGTCCTCTGGACTCGGTGCAGGAGGTGGGGGACAGAAGGGTCCTGGCTAAACTCACATCTATGCTGGACCATGAGTGTCGCCCCCTGCAGGACACTGTCCCCTGCAGGACACTGTCCCCTGCAGGACACTGTCCCCTGCAGGACACTCTGTCCCCTGCAGGACACTGTCCCCACCTTCGCTGTGAAGGAGACGTTTCACACTCTAGAACAAACACTGTTGGTCCTGAACACTCACACACTGATGTAAACATGTGCAATTACTGTCGTGACACATGACATGGTATTTATTTATTTATTTATTTATTTATTTATTTATTTATTCATTTATTCATTTATTCATTTATTCATTTATTCATTTATTCATTTATTTATCTTTATTATTTTCCCCTTGTTGGGAAATGGGAGTTTTTATTTATAGGAGTTTTTCTACTGAAAGTGTTTTTAAACTTCCTGTAAATGATCTGTCCTTTTCCTCTGGATCTACTGCGTTGCAACAATGAAATTTCCCCATGTGGGACAATAAAGGATGATCTGATCTGATCTGATCTTACAAAGGTGTTTGAGTCCAGGACGCCCCGTCATAGACTTGATCTAAACTCTTTAAAGCCTCTGGACCAGGCTCAGGACTGACCTGAGCAGAGGGACTGACCTGTGCAGAGGGACTGACCTGTGCAGAGGGACTGACCTGTGCAGAGGGACTGACCTGAGCAGAGGGACTGACCTGTGCAGAGGGACTGACCTGAGCAGAGGGACTGACCTGTGCAGAGGGACTGACCTGAGGGACTGACCTGAGCAGAGGGACTGACCTGAGCAGAGGGACTGACCTGTGCAGAGGGACTGACCTGTGCAGAGGGACTGACCTGTGCAGAGGGACTGACCTGAGCAGAGGGACTGACCTGAGCAGAGGGACTGACCTGAGCAGAGGGACTGACCTGAGGGACTGACCTGTGCAGAGGGACTGACCTGAGCAGAGGGACTGACCTGTGCAGAGGGACTGACCTGTGCAGAGGGACTGACCTGTGCAGAGGGACTGACCTGTGCAGAGGGACTGACCTGAGGGACTGACCTGAGCAGAGGGACTGACCTGAGCAGAGGGACTGACCTGTGCAGAGGGACTGACCTGTGCAGAGGGACTGACCTGTGCAGAGGGACTGACCTGAGCAGAGGGACTGACCTGAGCAGAGGGACTGACCTGAGCAGAGGGACTGACCTGAGGGACTGACCTGTGCAGAGGGACTGACCTGAGCAGAGGGACTGACCTGTGCAGAGGGACTGACCTGAGCAGAGGGACTGACCTGTGCAGAGGGACTGACCTGAGCAGAGGGACTGACCTGTGCAGAGGGACTGACCTGTGCAGAGGGACTGACCTGAGCAGAGGGACTGACCTGTGCAGAGGGACTGACCTGAGCAGAGGGACTGACCTGAGGGACTGACCTGAGGGACTGACCTGTGCAGAGGGACTGACCTGAGCAGAGGGACTGACCTGTGCAGAGGGACTGACCTGAGCAGAGGGACTGACCTGTGCAGAGGGACTGACCTGTGCAGAGGGACTGACCTGTGCAGAGGGACTGACCTGTGCAGAGGGACTGACCTGAGCAGAGGGACTGACCTGTGCAGAGGGACTGACCTGAGCAGAGGGACTGACCTGTGCAGAGGGACTGACCTGTGCAGAGGGACTGACCTGAGGGACTGACCTGTGCAGAGGGACTGACCTGTGCAGAGGGACTGACCTGAGCAGAGGGACTGACCTGAGGGACTGACCTGAGCAGAGGGACTGACCTGAGCAGAGGGACTGACCTGTGCAGAGGGACTGACCTGTGCAGAGGGACTGACCTGAGCAGAGGGACTGACCTGAGCAGAGGGACTGACCTGTGCAGAGGGACTGACCTGTGCAGAGGGACTGACCTGAGCAGAGGGACTGACCTGTGCAGAGGGACTGACCTGTGTAGAGGGACTGACCTGTGCAGAGGGACTGACCTGAGCAGAGGGACTGACCTGAGCAGAGGGACTGACCTGTGCAGAGGGACTGACCTGAGCAGAGGGACTGACCTGTGCAGAGGGACTGACCTGGACAGAGGGACTGACCTGAGCAGAGGGACTGACCTGTGCAGAGGGACTGACCTGTGTAGAGGGACTGACCTGTGCAGAGGGACTGACCTGTGCAGAGGGACTGACCTGTGCAGAGGGACTGACCTGAGCAGAGGGACTGACCTGTGCAGAGGGACTGACCTGAGCAGAGGGACTGACCTGAGCAGAGGGACTGACCTGTGCAGAGGGACTGACCTGAGCAGAGGGACTGACCTGTGTAGAGGGACTGACCTGTGCAGAGGGACTGACCTGTGCAGAGGGACTGACCTGAGCAGAGGGACTGACCTGTGCAGAGGGACTGACCTGAGCAGAGGGACTGACCTGTGCAGAGGGACTGACCTGTGTAGAGGGACTGACCTGTGCAGAGGGACTGACCTGAGCAGAGGGACTGACCTGTGCAGAGGGACTGACCTGTGCGCTCTGAACGTGTAGATGGGCTCCATGTCTACGGCCGCGCTCCTGGACACAAAGAGGAGCGGTCAGAGGGTCAAGCCAGGACTAAACCAGGATTAGACTGGGCCTGGACCTGGTCAGGACCTGGTCAGGACCTGGTCAGGACCGGGTCTGGACCTGGTCAGGACCTGGTCTGGACCTGGTCAGGACCTGGTCAGGACCTGGTCAGGACCGGGTCAGGACCTGGTCAGGACCTGGTCAGGACCTGGTCTGGACTTGGTCAGGACCTGGTCAGGACTTGGTCAGGACCTGGTCAGGACCGGGTCTGGACCTGGTCAGGACCGGGTCTGGACCTGGTCAGGACCTGGTCAGGACCTGGTCAGGACCTGGTCAGGACTCGTACTTCTTGTTGGCGCTGGTCTTGTGCAGGTTCCACAGCTTGAGCGTGTGGTCTTCAGAGGACGTGAGCAGCAGCGCCTCCATCGGGTGAAAGACCACGGACCGAACCGAGTCCAGGTGACTCCTGAGACTGAACTTCTGAGACCACGTCCTCCTCACAGAGTCCCCCGAGCCCAGAGACACCTGGAGGCCAGAGGAAGACCGGGGTGAGACCAGAGGAAGACCAGGTGAGACCAGAGGAAGACCCGGGTGAGACCAGAGGAAGACCGGGGTGAGACCAGAGGAAGACCAGGGTGAGACCAGGGAGAGACCAGAGGAAGACCAGGGTGAGACCAGAGGAAGACCAGGGTGAGATCAGAGGAAGACCGGGGTGAGACCAGAGGAAGACCAGGGTGAGACCAGAGGATGACCAGGGTGAGACCAGAGGATGACCACGGTGAGACCAGAGGAAGACCAGGGTGAGACCAGAGGAAGGCCGGGGTGAGACCAGAGGAAGACCGGGGTGAGACCAGAGGAAGACCGGGGTGAGACCAGAGGAAGACCAGGGTGAGACCAGAGGAAGACCAGGTAAGACCAGAGGAAGACCGGGGTGAGACCAGAGGAAGACCAGGGTGAGACCAGAGGAAGACCAGGTGAGACCAGAGGAAGACCAGGGTGAGACCAGAGGAAGACCCGGGTGAGACCAGAGGAAGACCCGGGTGAGACCAGAGGAAGACCGGGGTGAGACCAGAGGAAGACCGGGGTGAGACCAGGGAGAGACCAGAGGAAGACCGGGGTGAGACCAGAGGAAGACCAGGGTGAGACCAGAGGAAGACCAGGGTGAGACCAGAGGATGACCAGGGTGAGACCAGAGGAAGACCGGGGTGAGACCAGAGGAAGACCGGGGAGAGACCAGAGGAAGACCGGGGTGAGACCAGAGGAAGACCAGGGTGAGACCAGAGGAAGACCAGGTAAGGCCAGAGGAAGACCGGGGTGAGACCAGAGGAAGACCAGGGTGAGACCAGAGGAAGACCAGGTGAGACCAGAGGAAGACCAGGGTGAGACCAGAGGAAGACCAGGGTGAGACCAGAGGAAGACCCGGGTGAGACCAGAGGAAGACCGGGGTGAGACCAGAGGAAGACCGGGGTGAGACCAGAGGAAGACCGGGGTGAGACCAGAGGATGACCAGGGTGAGACCAGAGGAAGACCGGGGTGAGACCAGAGGAAGACCGGGGAGAGACCAGAGGAAGACCAGGGTGAGACCAGAGGATGACCAGGGTGAGACCAGAGGAAGACCAGGTGAGACCAGAGGAAGACCAGGGTGAGACCAGAGGAAGACCAGGGTGAGACCAGAGGAAGACCAGGGTGAGACCAGAGGAAGACCGGGGTGAGACCAGAGGAAGACCGGGGTGAGACCAGAGGATGACCAGGGTGAGACCAGAGGAAGACCGGGGTGAGACCAGAGGAAGACCGGGGTGAGACCAGAGGAAGACCCGGGTGAGACCAGGGTGAGACCAGAGGAAGACCCGGGTGAGACCAGAGGAAGACCCGGGTGAGACCAGAGGAAGACCGGGGTGAGACCAGAGGAAGACCCGGGTGAGACCAGAGGAAGACCGGGGTGAGACCAGAGGAAGACCGGGGTGAGACCAGAGGAAGACCGGGGTGAGACCAGAGGAAGACCCGGGTGAGACCAGAGGATGACCAGGGTGAGACCAGAGGAAGACCGGGGTGAGACCAGAGGAAGACCGGGGTGAGACCAGAGGAAGACCAGGGTGAGACCAGGGAGAGACCAGAGGAAGACCAGGGTGAGACCAGAGGAAGACCAGTGTGAGATCAGAGGAAGACCAGGGTGAGACCAGAGGATGACCAGGGTGAGACCAGAGGAAGACCGGGGTGAGACCAGAGGAAGACCAGGGTGAGACCAGAGGATGACCAGGGTGAGACCAGAGGAAGACCAGGTAAGACCAGAGGAAGACCAGGTGAGACCAGAGGAAGACCAGGGTGAGACCAGAGGAAGACCAGGGTGAGACCAGAGGAAGACCAGGGTGAGACCAGAGGAAGACCGGGGTGAGACCAGAGGAAGACCGGGGTGAGACCAGAGGATGACCAGGGTGAGACCAGAGGAAGACCGGGGTGAGACCAGAGGAAGACCAGTGTGAGATCAGAGGAAGACCAGGGTGAGACCAGAGGATGACCAGGGTGAGACCAGAGGAAGACCGGGGTGAGACCAGAGGAAGACCGGGGTGAGACCAGAGGAAGACCAGGGTGAGACCAGAGGAAGACCAGGGTGAGACCAGAGGATGACCACGGTGAGACCAGAGGAAGACCAGGGTGAGACCAGAGGAAGACCAGGGTGAGACCAGAGGAAGACCAGGGTGAGACCAGAGGATGACCACGGTGAGACCAGAGGAAGACCAGGGTGAGACCAGAGGAAGACCGGGGTGAGACCAGAGGAAGACCAGTGTGAGATCAGAGGAAGACCAGGGTGAGACCAGAGGATGACCAGGGTGAGACCAGAGGAAGACCGGGGTGAGACCAGAGGAAGACCAGGGTGAGACCAGAGGATGACCAGGGTGAGACCAGAGGATGACCACGGTGAGACCAGAGGAAGACCAGGGTGAGACCAGAGGAAGGCCGGGGTGAGACCAGAGGAAGACCGGGGTGAGACCAGAGGAAGACCGGGGTGAGACCAGAGGAAGACCAGGGTGAGACCAGAGGAAGACCAGGTAAGACCAGAGGAAGACCGGGGTGAGACCAGAGGAAGACCAGGGTGAGACCAGAGGAAGACCAGATGAGACCAGAGGAAGACCAGGTGAGACCAGAGGAAGACCAGGGTGAGACCAGAGGAAGACCAGGTGAGACCAGAGGAAGACCAGGGTGAGACCAGAGGAAGACCAGGGTGAGACCAGAGGAAGACCAGGGTGAGACCAGAGGAAGACCAGGGTGAGACCAGAGGATGACCAGGGTGAGACCAGAGGAAGACCGGGGTGAGACCAGAGGAAGACCGGGGAGAGACCAGAGGAAGACCGGGGTGAGACCAGAGGATGACCACGGTGAGACCAGAGGAAGACCAGGGTGAGACCAGAGGAAGACCAGGGTGAGACCAGAGGAAGACCAGGGTGAGACCAGAGGATGACCACGGTGAGACCAGAGGAAGACCAGGGTGAGACCAGAGGAAGACCGGGGTGAGACCAGAGGAAGACCAGGGTGAGACCAGAGGAAGACCGGGGTGAGACCAGAGGAAGACCGGGGTGAGACCAGAGGAAGACCAGGGTGAGACCAGGGGAAGACCGGGGAGAGACCAGAGGAAGACCGGGGTGAGACCAGAGGAAGACCAGGGTGAGACCAGAGGAAGACCAGGTAAGACCAGAGGAAGACCGGGGTGAGACCAGAGGAAGACCAGGGTGAGACCAGAGGAAGACCGGGGTGAGACCAGAGGAAGACCAGGTGAGACCAGAGGAAGACGCCGCAGACGCCTGAAGGAGTCTGAAGGAGGTAAAGGAGGCGGAGCCTTCACACACCTTGAAGCAGGCGACGCCCTGGAATGTGTGGGCGTGGCACACCGTCTCCTCAAATGTCATTGGCTGTCGTTGTTTTATATAAAAGAGGTATTTTCAACTTTCTGACGTTCTAAAAAACATGAATTTAAAGGAAGTTTTTTTCAATTTTGTGATGAATGATTTTCATGAACAAAATCCAACATTAAAAACCAGAAAGTTCTAAAATCACCTTAAAGTGACACATGTCAATCATGCTCAGGAAACGAGCTGTCAATCAAACAGATCCAATTTAGCATCCAATGATTTAAGCTCAGGACTAAACATTCCAAAGTAATGAAGGTCAAATGTTAAGGTCAAATGTAAAGGTCAAATGTAAAGGTCAGATTTAAAGGTCAAATGTAAAGGTCAAATGTAAAGGTCAGATTTAAAGGTCAAATGTAAAGGTCAGATTTAAAGGTCAAATGTGAAGGTCAGATTTAAAGGTCAAATGTTAAGGTCAAATGTAAAGGTCAGATTTAAAGGTCAAATGTAAAGGTCAGATTTAAAGGTCAAATGTTAAGGTCAAATCCCTCTACAGAACGCTCCTGGAAACAAAGTCGATCAACGATTTAGAAAAGCCAGAGTCACATTTTGTCCTCATCGTGATCAAACCGGCCAAAAGAAACAGTTGTGGCAAACAATAGATAAAGTGACTGGAAGAGGGAAACCAAAGCGCAGGACAAAAGAGCTAAAATGGGACCTAAAGGAGGCGACGCGCAGAAAACCTCTGGACGCTTTTATTCTTCTTTATCACCGATTCCAACGATCGCGCCAAAACAGCTCAAATAAACCAAACTCCATCTAATCCAAAGGTCAAAGACGACAGACGGTTAATATATCCATAAATGAAAGTGTCGTAACAGCGATCACAGATGCAGGAGCCAAAATGGAATAAGCAGCTGCAGCTTTATCTGTAGTTTATTCCCTGGGCAGAGGGCGCGGCGGCTGCTGTGTGTCTGGACCTTTGACCTTTGACCTTTGACCCAGTAACTCGCCGCGTCCTCCTGTCCAGGCTCCAGACGGTCTGACATCGTCTGTGGATCGTCAACGACAGGTCTTCACCTGCCCGGGGACTGTAGATTGAAAGTAGCAGGAGCTAAATCTGCTGCAGATCATCTAGACTCAGTGTAGAAAAGATGATCTGCAGCAGATTTAGCTCCTGCTACTTTCAATCTACAGTCCCCGGGCAGGTGAAGACCTGTCGTTGACGATCCACAGACGATGTCAGACCGTCTAAACTAAACTAAACTAAGCTAAGCTAAGCTAAGCTAAGCTAAGCTAAGCTAAACTAAACTAAACTAAACTCATACTAAACTAAACTAAACTAAACTAAACTAGACTCAAACTAAACTAAACTAAACTAAACTAAACTAAACTAAACTAAGCTAAGCTAAGCTAAGCTAAGCTAAGCTAAACTAAACTAAACTCAAACTAAACTCATACTAAACTAAACTAAACTAAACTCATACTAAACTAAACTAAACTAGACTCAAACTAAACTAAACTAAACTAAACTAGACTCAAACTAAACTAAACTAAACTCAAACTAAACTCATACTAAACTAAACTAAACTAAACTCATACTAAACTAAACTAAACTAGACTCAAACTAAACTAAACTAAACTAAACTAGACTCAAACTAAACTAAACTAAACTCAAACTAAACTCATACTAAACTAAACTAAACTAGACTCAAACTAAACTAAACTAAACTAGACTCAAACTAAACTAAACTAAACTCAAACTAAACTAAACTAAACTAAACTCAAACTAAACTCATACTAAACTAAGCTAAACTAAACTAAACTAGACTCAAACTAAACTAAACTAAACTAAACTAAACCAGAGGAAACCGGGGTGAAACTCACGTCGTAGGCGGGCCCCTCAGACTCGTCGGCCACCGTGAGTCCGGCCAGTTCTCCCAGACCCAGATCCAGGGACACGGCCTCGTCCACCGGCCCCAAGAGGAAGGACTTTCCCGGGGACGCCACGAACACCGACTCTGGGGGCCAAACCAGAGCGTTAGAGTGTCAGATGCCCTCCCTGTGTCAGAGGCCCCTCCCACTGTGTCAGATGCCCCTCCCACTGTGTCAGATGCCCCTCCCTGTGTCAGAGGCCCCTCCCCCTGTGTCAGATGCCCCTCCCTGTGTCAGATGCCCCTCCCCCAGTGTCAGATGCCCCTCCCTGTGTCAGATGCCCTCCCTGTGTCAGAGGCCCCTCCCCCTGTGTCAGATGCCCCTCCCTGTGTCAGATGCCCCTCCCTGTGTCAGATGCCCTCCCTGTGGTACCATCGTCAGGTCGCCCCGTCTCCTGCTCAATGAAGCGACCGGAGCGGGGGGGTCCAGAGGGGGCTCCAGGCGGCAGGTCCTCGGCCTCGCGCAGGTTCGACAACATGTCCTGAAGTTTGGAGCGGTTTGGACCTGGAGACAGAGACCAGGGATCAGGAACTAGGGACCATGAACTAGGGACCAGGAAACAGGGACCATAAACTAGGGACCAGGAAACAGAGACCATAAACTAGGGACCAGGAACAAGGGACCATAAACTAGGGACCAGGAAACAGGGACCATAAACTAGGGACCAGGAAACAGGGACCATAAACTAGGGACCAGGAAACAGGGACCATAAACTAGGGACCAGGAAACAGAGACCATAAACTAGGGACCAGGAACAAGGGACCATAAACTAGGGACCAGGAAACAGGGACCATAAACTAGGGACCAGGAAACAGGGACCATAAACTAGGGACCAGGAACCAGGAACAAGCCTGAAGGACGAGGACACGTTGAGAGTCCGTGACTTTAAAGACATATTTTCTATATTTCAGATGTAAACACAGTTTATCCCTCGTTCTGGTTCCACTCAGACGTGTGCAGCTTTCTATTACTTAAGTAAAAGTACAGCTATAACTACTAAAAGTACTTCATTAAAATGTACTTTAAGATTAAAAAGTAAACATTATTCAGATTTCAGAATCTGTTAAAGTGTCATTAATTTAGCCGTTTTGTTCTTTGATCATTTCGAGTATTTGCAGCGGAAGTATTTGCAGAATTTGCAGTATTTGCAGTAGTATTTGTAGAAGTATTTGCAGTAGTAGTAGTAGTATTTGCAGTAGTAGTTGCAGTAGTATTGGCAGTAGTATTTGCAGTAGTATTTGCAGTAGTGTTTGCAGTAGTGTTTGCAGTAGTGTTTGCAGTAGTATTTGCAATAGTGTTTGCAGTAGTATTTGCAGTAGTATTTGCAGTAGTATTTGCAGTAGTAGTTGCAGTAGTGTTTGCAGTAGTAGTTGCAGTAGTAGTTGCAGTAGTATTTGCAGTAGTAGTTGCAGTAGTGTTTGCAGTAGTAGTTGCAGTAGTGTTTGCAGTAGTATTTGCAGTAGTGTTTGCAGTAGTATTTGCAGTAGTAGTTGCAGTTGTATTTGCAGTAGTATTTGCAGTAGCAGTATTTGCAGTAGTGTTTGCAGTAGTATTTGCAGTAGTATTTGCTGTAGTATTTGCAGTAGTATTTGCAGTAGTAGTTGCAGTAGTGTTTGCAGTAGTGTTTGCAGTAGTATTTGCAGTAGTAGTTGCAGTAGTATTTGCAGTAGTATTTGCAGTAGTAGTTGTAGTAGTATTTGCAGTAGTAGTTGCAGTAGTAGTTGCAGTAGTAGTTGCAGTAGTAATTGCAGTAGTAGTTGAGGTAGTATTTGCAGTAGTAGTTTCAGTAGTAGTTGCAGTAGTAGTTGCAGTAGTAGTTGCAGTAGTAGTTGCAGTAGTAGTTGCAGTAGTAGTTGCAGTAGTAGTTGCAGTAGTATTTGCAGTAGTAGTTGCAGTAGTATTTGCAGTAGTAGTTGCAGTAGTGTTTGCAGTAGTAGTTGCAGTAGTATTTGCAGTAGTATTTGCAGTAGTAGTTGCAGTAGTAGTTGCAGTAGTAGTTGCAGTAGTAATTGCAGTAGTAGTTGCAGTAGTAGTTGCAGTAGTAGTTGCAGTAGTAGTTGCAGTAGTAGTTGCAGTAGTAGTTGCAGTAGTATTTGCAGTAGTATTTGCAGTAGTAGTTGCAGTAGTATTTGCAGTAGTAGTTGCAGTAGTGTTTGCAGTAGTGTTTGCAGTAGTAGTTGCAGTAGTATTTGCAGTAGTGTTTGCAGTAGTAGTTGCAGTAGTGTTTGCAGTAGTGTTTGCAGTAGTAGTTGCAGTAGTATTTGCAGTAGTGTTTGCAGTAGTAGTTGCAGTAGTATTTGCAGTAGTAGTTGCAGTAGTGTTTGCAGTAGTGTTTGCAGTAGTATTTGCAGTAGTATTTGCAGTAGTAGTTGCAGTAGTAGTTGCAGTAGTATTTGCAGTAGTATTTGCAGTAGTAGTTGCAGTAGTATTTGCAGTAGTAGTTGCAGTAGTATTTGCAGTAGTAGTTGCAGTAGTAGTTGCAGTAGTATTTGCAGTAGTAGTTGCAGTAGTAGTTGCAGTAGTATTTGCAGTAGTAGTTGCAGTAGTAGTTGCAGTAGTATTTGCAGTAGTAGTTGCAGTAGTAGTTGCAGTAGTAGTTGCAGTAGTATTTGCAGTAGTAGTTGCAGTAGTAGTTGCAGTAGTATTTGCAGTAGTAGTTGCAGTAGTGTTTGCAGTAGTAGTTGCAGTAGTAGTTGCAGTAGTATTTGCAGTAGTGTTTGCAGTAGTATTTGCAGTAGTATTTGCAGTAGTAGTTGCAGTAGTGTTTGCAGTAGTAGTTGCAGTAGTAGTTGCAGTAGTAGTTGCAGTAGTAGTTGCAGTAGTATTTGCAGTAGTAGTTGCAGTAGTAGTTGCAGTAGTATTTGCAGTAGTAGTTGCAGTAGTAGTTGCAGTAGTATTTGCAGTAGTAGTTGCAGTAGTGTTTGCAGTAGTGTTTGCAGTAGTGTTTGCAGTAGTAGTTGCAGTAGTATTTGCAGTAGTAGTTGCAGTAGTATTTGCAGTAGTAGTTGCAGTAGTAGTTGCAGTAGTATTTGCAGTAGTAGTTGCAGTAGTAGTTGCAGTAGTAGTTGCAGTAGTATTTGCAGTAGTAGTTGCAGTAGTGTTTGCAG